>NC_142048.1:54877017-55194517 GCF_982192425.1 Myodes glareolus | reverse complement strand
TATGGCCTGGCAAGTTCTGGCAAGAATGTGGATTAGCAATTGCAAAGCGTCGTGGAATTAATTGTAGAGCATCTGTGGTCTTCACAAGATAATGTCTTCTAGGGTACTGAGCCCTGTGACCATCTCAGTCATAGCCTCTCCACTGCACCTAGGTGACAGCTGAGTACCGTGGTATCACCCCAGGGTCAACGTCACCTTCTGCTGCTCAGTGGCCTGCAGTTACAACCCCTCTGTGGGCCTCTACACCGCTCTTGCCTTCCTATAGTGTAAGCTGTTGGCCCGGATCCCACTGCTTTCTGCATCCCTGTCTACAGGCGAGGGATTTACAGCGATGGCCCGTGGTTGTCCATATGCTCTGACCCAGTGTTACTACTTTCCTAGACTGGCCAGCAAGCGCCACGTCTGCACCACTCTTGGTCTTTCCGCTGACTATTGGTGTTTAGTTCCACTCTCCATCGGCATGAACTCTTTGAGCAGATACTAGGCTCTGTGAAGTTTAGGCCAAGTATCCAGAATTGTTGCAGCTGCTTATTAGAGAACAAAGTTGCTGAACTCAAGCTCTAAGCTGTGGTCATTGCTCTTCTGATTTGGTTGATTTTGTTCTATGCATTTTGGGGGTGGCTCCCCTTTCCTTGAGACGGTTCATAATTTACAAAGCTATAGTCCTCTTTCTGTCTTCACTATGTGTTCTGGGCAATCACAAAGCTCTTCCCTGGGCTAATGGGATACAAGTGGTTCTCAGACACTTGTAAACCCAGGAGGCTTTTGATGACCCTCTAAACATGACTGGGGTTCCTTCTGGGATTGAATACCCCATGCCATAGCTCCTCTCAGCCTGTGTTCTGCCATCAACTGGTTGGAAACAGAGTCAGAGACTCCATATCTTAAGATGCGTCCCTTCTTGGGGGCTCAGAGCTGTCACCTGAGCATTGCTTCTGAAGCAGTGGATGTATACAGTGTGTATATATGAATGTGTGTGTGTGTGTGTGTGTGTGTGTATAAATGTTTGTACAGTGCATCTCGTGTCCCTTTGTTTGTATGAGCCCAGGTCCTGTAACTCAATCTATCAGAAGTTGAAGTCTCAACCCCGATTCTAACCAATGGTACAGTTGAACAAACCATGGGGCCTAGCACCTCTGTCTGCACCTTCAAAGGTTGAGGATACTTCTCTTGGAGGTGCTGCCTGAGGAACACTCCAAAAAGCTAGGTCCACTTTGGATGCCTGGGACTGTTTTACCTGAGTATTCTCTCTCTCTCTCTCTCTCTCTCTCTCTCTCTGTGTGTGTGTGTGTGTGTGTGTTCTCTTTCTCCTCCTTGTCAACATAGATCCGTGAGACTGCTCCACCCTGCCAGGCTTTCTTTAACCCACCCTCTTGCTTTCCAAGACTCCTGCTAGAAGAAATGTGCCTCATGGCACGCCTGGCACCTCTACCAGTTTGACCCAGTATTCTCCAACCCTGCATCTTTCTCTGCCTTCCAGGATATGTTTTTCATCTGTCCTGATGACTTGGCCCTTGGTCACTTTACTAACTCATCCCTCATGAACTCATCCATCAACGGGGCCCACAGATGTCCTTCAAGTTCTATCGCCTTCCAGGCTATTCTGAAAATAACAGTGAGCATGGAGCATTGAAAAGGTGGCCCTGCACAGTTCAGGTCTGCGACAGCTGGAACTGTAGTGTTGATTATCTGACTATTTCTCCACACAGAGCTTTGTGGGATGCAGACAGAAAGAGAACCAGAGGAAACGGAGGCAATGTAGGTAGAAGCCAACCCTTCAGTGTGGTCCGGGTCTCTAGAGGAGTGAGGGAGCTGCCGTAGGAAGACACAGGACAGCTGCTGTCCCAGAAAGGCCATGGAGACCCACCTGGCTGAGCAGTCTCAATCCAATACAAAGGTGTTTTATGAGATTCGGCTATTAGGTGTTAGGCTCCATAAGCACAGCCCCATTTTGGACAAACTGGGACGGAGTGACTTTCACAGTCTGTGGCCTCGACAGAACAGGTAAGTTTGCCCCTTTGCGGCATCCAGGTATATCTGTGGAGCACGTCTATCTCCTCTCTCCAGTTCATGCAGAGATCAGTGGAAAAGCCAGTTTTCCAGTTCAACATGAGACCGGCCCTGCAGTGGCCGGAACAACCTCAGACCAGAAAAAGATCATCTATATGCTGGGTGTGTCACGCAGAATAAAACCAACGGGCCTCCTATGCCCCTCATAGTAGAGGACAAACAGTGCCTCAACTGTGGGAATTGTCCACCCTAAGAGTATAAACACTAGGGTCTCATATTTTTAAAGGTTTATTTTATCTATATGTGTGCATGTGTGTCCGTGTGTGTACACACACCTATGTGTGGGCAGCTATGGAGGCTAGAAGAAGGCACTGGGTTCCACAGATCTGGAGTTTGTGAACTACCCCAGAGTGGGTGCTGGGAATGAAATGCTGGTCTTCCGCAACGGCAGCAAGCTGCCTCTCCAGCCTCAACACTGGACCCTTGGGATTCAGAGGCCAGGTTTATTTGACTGGGGATCAGGAATCATCCCACTGTGCCCTGCACTCATCTAAATCCAGCTTTCCACGAATCTAGGCTCACAAACACAGCACACACTCTGTGTGCAAGAGAAAGATAATACAATGTTCACCATGCCCCCATACCATGGGTAAGCCATTCCTGAAGTTTGTGAACGGAAAATTAGGAAACACATTAAGTTCCCAAATCTAGCGTTTAAAGTACAAGACCTGTAGCATTCTGTTTTTAATATTTACGGGCTTTGCTCTTCAATCCTCAAAATGGGTCCATCCTACCTCGGTGTGGAGACGCTGAGGTGTAGCCCCACATACCAGGGAGCTCATCAGGGAACTGCAGCTTATGGAGATGTCTTAGGCAGTAGACACTATCAATACTAAGGCCGTCACTGGAAGGTTGGCCTGAGGCCCCCTTGCTGCACTGAGACCTGGGCGGACAACACAGGGTGCCAGCCTCCATCCCTTCTCATCTTGACTGGGCAGCTGAAGGTGGTTGCGTGTGTCCAGAGTCACTAAAGGAACAGTCCCTGTTCCTCGAATTCCCTTTTCAGGGTCACGCTTCTGTATCCTTTCCGCAAACAGACCTTTCTCTTATCTGAGGCTTCCTCACAGCCCCTGGAGCGCAGCAACCGCACTCAGGGTGGTGAGATGAAAGCTCGGACAGTAGCGGATTTTTCAGTTTCACTGTGGGGTGCTCGGTCTCATTAGGACACAGCACAAGGCCTTAACAGAACTATGATCAGACAGATCTCGGCTCTGTGTCAGATACCTGTCCCTCGACGGTTTTGTTACGGTAATAAAAAGCAGATGATGACATTCTCTAAGACACAGCTTGAGTCCTGTGTAGAGGGAGAGAGAGTGGCCAAGATCTGAAAGCCAGCAGGACAGGAGTGGTGTATGGGGCTACTCTGCGTATGACATAAGGAGGGGAAGTGAAGAAGCTGCACAGCATATTTAGGGGCATAGCCTGAAGGGCAGATCTCAACTGGGGTCAACCTGGAACACGAACGCAAAATGAAATGTGTGTAACTACACTCTCCTGGAGCCACGGCTTCCTACAGATTACTATAAGGGCCACCACCCTTATAGAGGGCTGAATGCTTGGAGTGCCCTCATGCATCTATATGTACCCATATATGTACCTCACTGCTGTTGCATTGCGCTACCTCCCTGCACGTTGGCTCATTTCCATTTCGAGCCCTGGAAGGTAGCATCTCACTTCTTAGCTGAAGAATAGCACTGAGAATGTTGGGCTATCTTCAAGAGCAGTGTACCACACTGGGGGTGGGCATTAGCTCCATCAAGGGTGGAAAAAGGCAACCTGGGGGGGAAACGAAGTATGTACTTCTCTCCTTAGGTAACTTACCGTGCAGCAAGTTTGTGGCAGACAACACCAGTGTCTGTAATGACCTCACTCAGTCTCAGCTCCAGGTGGACCTTGCCCTGCAAGGCACAAGGACAGTGTTACAAGTAGACAAAGCGTGTAGCAAACCGACAGCCCTCTAAGTGGTCTGCACTCGTGCGACTAGGTACCGAACCTAGGCTCAGACGCGGAGAAAGCGGGTGTCATCCACTGGTCTTACAGTAGCTCCGAGTGGGTTCAAGGGTGTTAAAAAAGAAAAGGACATTTGGGCAGTGACCCCAGAAGGGCTGTGAGGGCACATATGCAGGACATGTTGTGAGTAAGGCTCTCCCATGAGGGTCACGATCTCCATGGGGAGGCCAGAGAGATGTTTCTAAAAGGGCAACAGGTAGCTGGCAACACAAATCTATACACAGTCACACTATGAGAACAAGGAGGGAATGACAGCAGGAGAAAAAGACCTGTTCCCCAGCAGGACCCACATGGGATGTGGGACCTCCCATGGGTTGGGTGTACACAAACGTTAAGCCAAGAAGACATCTGTAATTACAGAAGCAGAGGCTAACCAGGCAGTCTCAAGGTTCCTTGTCATTGAAATCTTTGAACCAAGAATCACCAAACAATGCCTTGCCTATGAGAGTACAAGACTGCTAACTTTGTTTACAACAAAGATATCCTTCCTTCCTCCATCACTGGAAGCGAGACGTTTACCTTACCCAGTGTAATTCCGCCAGGAGCCCCGCCAGCAATGACTCGGTGATCTCATTTAGGTTTACCACCCCTTCAAAGACAGTCCCCTCAAAGCTCACCCAAATCCTACATCCTCTTGTAAAACATCAATGAGCTGTGACTCTCCTTGAGGAACCTGTACCTACACTGGGGCGGTTCACTTTCTGTGGCTCTTTGTGCAGATCACGCCCGTGCTCTCAAGTGTGTCTTCCTTCTGAGTGCCTTTCTCCTAACCTTCCAGCTTAAGCCTATATTCAAATACCATCATTAAATCCCAGCTCAGTCTCATACAAGCAAGTTCTGAAATTCTCTTTTGTTTTGAAGTCACAAATCTTGATTTGACTTGAACTGAGGTTTCTCCAGAAGTCTAAGGAAACCTTTGCCACCCCAAATTGCTGACATAAAGTGTTCTACTTGTTTTTTTTTGTTACCTTGACACAAAGATACACAAATCTTAGACGAGAGAGCCACAATTGAGAAGAGGCCTCGGTGAGATTGGCCCATAAGCAAGCCTGTGGGGAATTTACTTAATCAGTGATTGACGTGGGAGGGCCCAGCCCATTGTGGGTCAAGTGGTCCTTGGCTGTACGAGAAAACAGGCTAGGCAAGTCATGAAGAACAAGCCAGTAAGCAGCATTCCTCCATGGCCTCTGCATCAGCTCCTGCCTCCAGGTTCCTGCCCTGGGTGACGAACTGCAAGCTGGGAGGTAGAATAAACCTGTTCCTCCCCAGATGGCAAAGGCCGTGGTGTTTGTCACAGCAGTAGGACCCCTAACCAAGACAGATGGTCCAGGGAGGAGGGCACCAGCTCCCCGCACATCCCCACTGTTTGGTGGAAAGGAAAAGATCCAAATGTTAAGAACCACAAAATCAAGGGCTTTTTGAGGCTCCCTTTTCCATGAGTGGAGCCTGCCTGAAGCTACCACTGCCTGAAGCTTGAGCAGCTGCAGGCTCAGGCTGGAACGCGGACCCTCTCAGGCACTCGAAGTCAGCCTCACTAGCAGCAGGCCGTTTTCAGGACCAGCCATGAGATGTTCAGATGGCTGGACCTCAGTCCATCTTTAGCCTCTGAAAGGCAGAAGTGCGGGGGTGAGGTGGATGACCCCACCGCCCACAGCTGATGGCAGCTGCCTTCCTGTTTCCTGTTTTTCCCACACACCAGCAGTGCCCCGAGACTCAGCACAAACACTGCGCACAAGGGCGGCTCCCACCTCAATGAGCGGTGGCTTCCGTTTCTAGAGGTCTGGGAGAGGCCAGAAGGAGGTGAAACAGCCAGCTACACCGTGACCCCTCTGCACCAAGAGGTTGCCCTAGGCAAGCCTGTGGCCAGAAGTCTTTCTGGTTCCATCCCTGTGTGTGATGGGTGTTCCCTAAAGGGCGAGGTGTCAGGGTGGAGGCTGGGCGGTGCCTCTGTGGGCAGGTGGTGCACAACAACCCATCAGGTTTACACCTGTGCTTCGGTCCCCCACAGCCCTGCCCTCTGCTCCCAGGTCCCATTTCTGGGTCCAGTTAGCGGCTATGCCACAGGCACAGGTGCCTTCCTTCTCTTTTAGAGCCGCTGAAGGACAGGCGGGTGGCCTTGAATTCACTCTGCTCTGTGAGAGACACCCTTTCACATGCTGACGGAAGTGCTGGAAGTCTCCCCTCCAGTCTTACTTTAGATGAATATCAAGAATGCCCACAAAAGGGAGCAGTAACAGGCTGCAGGGTTCCACTGTACAAGGTCCTGAGAGGAGCCAATCAGAGCTCCCAGACTTTGCCATACAGTAGGAAACACCCCACTGAGCTCACTGGGGACAAGGGAAGTACCTTTAGTGCCATTCATCAGCTACACGAGCGGGAAACCGCAAAGTTCACTCTCAGAGCTCATGGGAACAATCTGGAAGCCAGTAATGAAGAGGAGGCATAGAGATGACAACGTCTAAACACCACAGGGGCAAAATGGGGAGAAGTCTAAGAGGAAACTCAAAATATTTTTAAATAAATGAAAACGAAAACAGAGTTTATCAGAATTTGTGGGGGCCACGGAAGCACCGTGTAAGAGGGAAATTCTGAGTGCTAGCTTCACGTTCTGGAAAGGAGAAAGACCCGGGGCCAGCAACCTTAGAAGACCAGAATTAGTCCCCCGAAAGCAGAAATAACCAAACGACTGATTAGAAGTAAAAACACGAAAACAAAACAAAACCTGAAAGCAGGACGTCACAGGAAGTCACCCCCCCCCACCATCAGATTCTCTGAAGAGATGGTCGGAGCGATAGGCCTGTACGCAGGCTACCAAAACCGACTACCAAGACCACAGTGAGGGTGTGCCCAACCTGAGCAGGCGATGTAAGGGAAGCTGCCTGTGAAGCAAGCGGGCTGTGGCCCATGGACCACTAAGGGCGTGAAATGATGACGGCCGACACTGGTCACCAGGGGAACGGTCAAGGCTTCAGGAAGATGTGTACAACTCAGATCTCTTAGTTTCCCTATGAACTTAAAACGCTAATAAAATTTCAAGTTTATTAATTTGATTTTGTCTCAGATGACAGCCCCCCCGCCCCGGCCCTGCCACAACAGCTGCCTCAGAAAACAGGGAACACTCCTGGCTAGTCCCCCATGAGAAGGTGGCTCGTGATAGTGGACACTCTGCTCTGAACTGTCCTTAACAACCTGAGAGACCACCAGACCAAGGCAGGGAGAAACGTAGAGCTGGCTCTAGGTGAGATCTGTGTAGTAAAGAGAGAAGCAGGTAACTGAAAAAGAAGGCAGGACTGGGCCAGGGAAGGAAGGAGGCCAATCCTTCTCCTAGCATCCAGGTTCTCAAGCCCTTAGAGACAAAAGTGGCCCTGGACCATAGACAACCACTGGCAACTTTCTGGATTGTCTGACACACCAGAGACAAATCCCCAAACACTCTGAGGAGAGGTAGAATGCCTACCCCTTCTCTGGCCTTCAGAGCTAACCTCTGTCCCTAAGATGACATTGGCCTTGGGCCTGTAATGAGTTACAGATCTATGGGAAACATACTATGTGTCCTGACTCCATCACATGCCCATGAGTAGTTCAGATGGGGGGCGCAGTTGGGGAGGAGCCAGGGGAGAAGGACCAGTGCCATCCCTCCCCTTGCCATTCGGAACTGGAAGACACTGGGCACTGCAGGGTGCCCTGCCAGCTGGAGCCCCTGTCCTCTTGACAGGGCCATCCCTATATCTGACGGGTCCCCTGTGAAGGGAACAGCAGAAGTGACCGATTCTGGATAATAAAGTGACTTGTAAAGCATCAGTTCAGGAAGGAAGCAAGATATGTAACTGTCTTTTTCTCCATTTCTGTGACACATGGTCTCTCACGTGGGCCCACTCCCTCTGTCACAATGCATGATTCTTTCCTGTGAATTACAGAACAGGTGGATCCAGGAACCCAAATGTCACTTTCTGCCCTTCTAGAGACTGTAAATGCGACATTTCAAAACAAGCCACAGCTGTGGCGTAAAAGATGGCGATTGCGATTTAAAGGTCAAGCTGAGGGGAGGAGCTGTCTCCTGTCTCAGCCTCTCTGAGAATGAGAGCATTTCACACCCCGGAGAGGTACTGAGTCCTCCAGGGATCTGCTATTCCTCAGCCCAGACATAGCAGATAAGGCTTATTGTTTTCATTTTTTCTTTGAGACTTATTTATATTTTAGGTGTGTGGATATTTTGCTTGCATGTATGTTTGTGCACCATGTGTGTGCAGAGACTGAAGAAGCCAGAAGAGGGCGTTGGTTCTCCTAGAACTGGGGTTACGGATGGTTGTGAGCTGCCAAGTGGGCGCTGGGTCCTTGAGAAGAGCAGTCAGTACGTTTAATTGTTGATCCATCTTTCCAGCCCCTTTCATGTGTTCATGATCCAAGGTCCGAGACAAGAGGGCTGGAGTCAAGATCTGTTAGTAGGAGCATTAGCTCAGCTCCTGAGCTGTCCCTGGGTTGACAGATAAGTAAAATGTGGTCCAGCCACCCAGCCTTAGGAAGGCAGGGAATCCTGAGATACAATAACACTCATGGACCAGGACTTAACACTCAGTGAAATGAGATGGCCACAGAAAGAAACCCACTTCGGGGTTTTACTCATATGGGGCTAAGCAAACTCAGTGCCCCCATTGCCCTCCCTACTCCTGGCCCAGCAGAACAGTGGATTCTGGGCCTGGGAACTGGGTTGAATGGGTTGGAGAGAGTCCTGGAGACGGAGAGCGGCAGACACAAACACAAAGGCACACAATGACACCGAACTGGACTCAGAAATGGTGACGGTGGCAGGTTTCGTGAGATGTGTGCTTTATGACACTAAAAAAACTGATCAGGGCACGCATGCGTGCGTGTGTGTGTGTGTGTGTGTGTGTGTGTGTATGCTGGTGAGATCACACAAGATAAATGCACAGTCGTGTGACCTGTACCAGCCACCCCGGGAGGAGCCACAGGGTCCTCACAAACTGTATCCGGTCTTCAGATAAATATAACACGTGAACTTTCTGGCTATATCCCTGTGGACTCTAGTTTGTGGCTTCCTGTGAATCTGAAGCCATTTAAAAATTAAATACCTAATAAAAAATAAGAACTAGGAAATGTCACACTGAAACCTAACTCAGGGGAAACCAGGCCCAGAGAGGGATTTATGCAGCTCTGTGAAGGTGCTGAGCTGGCCTTGGTCTTGGGAATCTCATGGGGAGCAGGCCGGAAACTCCCAGCATGCACAGTGCCCTTTGGAGAAGCTTCCCAAGCCAGGGAGGGAAGGGGTGACCGCTGCCTTCAGAAAGGCTCAGTTACCCCACTAGAGCACCGTTATTGCTTTGAGCAGTGCTTGCTGCGTTATTTAGCTCACAGTGGGCTCCTGGGAGGCTGGGGCTAATGAACAGGGAAATCAGATGATCCCTCCATGGGCAGGACTTCCACAGGCCATTTGCAGCTTGGCCATGTGATTCCACTCAGCACCTCACTTGCTCTTGTACTGGTCTCACCAACAACCCTGTGGGTGACCTTTGACCTTGGCAAGGAACCCTTGCCCTGTGCATAGAGAATGCAGGGCTGAGGTGAAGAAACTTGGAGGACGTGGGGCACGCAGGCTAACCTAGCCTGTAGTCCTCAGACACAGGGGACATGGGACTCAGAGCTTCCCCGGTTAACTGCAAGTGAATTCTCTCTGCCGAATGACAGCCCAGGTCTTGACAATAGATCTGTTTCATGGATTTTCACATACTCATGACAAACAACGGCAACCATCACCATATCCCACAATGCACCCAGTACTGCAAGGCTTCAGGCAAGTCTCCTGGAACTGAGGCTTGCGAACTCTAGCCACCTAGTCGTGTGACTCCTGAACATGGGAGCTGAGTGCTGACTGGCCCAGGACTGGCTCAGCTCCCAGTCATGCCACGACTTCAGCTCCTGCAAAGTGGGGGATCGTGGGCAGCTGCTCTTCATCTAGGACCGGGGCTTACAACAGTCCCCCGGCCATGTTTGTGTCCTCAGTGAGCGACCCTGCTGCATCTCCTCTTACAGGAGGAGGAGGCAAGCTACCAAGTTTTGGGCTGCTCGTCAAGGGGCTTGCATGCCCGGCCTAATGACTA
The DNA here is from genome assembly GCF_982192425.1 of Myodes glareolus. NCBI lineage: Eukaryota > Metazoa > Chordata > Mammalia > Rodentia > Cricetidae > Myodes > Myodes glareolus. Next base: position 55,184,321 of record NC_142048.1, on the reverse strand, counting down.
GGCCCCCACCATCTATCTCATTGTCCCTGGAAGTTGGGCGCTCAGTCCCAGATGGCAAGCTATGCAGGCAGGTCACGGGGGAGGCTACTGAGGTGTTGGGAACCTGGACGCTGGCTACTCTCCCGTGGCTCGGCTACTCTCACCCAGAATAGCAGCACAGAGCCCTACCCAAGTTTACTATATGCTCTCTGCCTTCTCTGCCACCTCCCTCCCCACCTTCTGCAGTTTTCAAGTTGCACCCATCTGCCTGACAAAGCGTGCCAATAACCAGAGCAATAAACACAACTCGCAAGCCCTGCGGAGCTTGATCAGAGGTGAAGACACAGTGTGTGTGCTCTCTCCCCCCTTCTCAGCCCCGAAGCCTACCGCTTACCTCACCACGAGCCACATTTGCAAGCCTCACCTGCACCTCTGAGTCAGCGTCCACGTGCTGCAGCTGGAACCACGTGTCCCTGTTGTGGTAGCTCTGCAAGTCTTCCTTCTGGATGGCCACTTTGCCTGGAACACAGAACGAGAGAAAGGCTGTGGAGGGAAAACCGTGGATGCCCAGGAGGGGGTCAAGGAGACTGGATCCCAACTCCTCAACAAGGTTAAGACTTGACTATTCCACACTTCAGAACACACTTTTATGCTGGCTTTGGCCAAGGCTGCAGACTTGTCTGTTCATGTAACAGCACTTCCCACAAGCTAACCGGCACAAGAGCCAGATTTTACAAATAAACACTTTCCCACCTTGCCCGTTCTCTAGCTGCTGGGGCGGGCAGGCTGTAAGAGAAAGGGGTCAAGCTTGTTTTCCACCATGAATAGCCTGTCAAGCACCCACCCAGCAGATGTGGCTGTCCTGGCCCCTTCCTGCACTGCCCCTTTCCATAAAATGTAGACAAGAGCAAATAACACTTTATAGATCTGTGATACTTTAGTAGGAATGTGTGTCTACTAAGGGAATCGGCAGAAATGGGTCACAAATGTCTAATCTTTAATTTATATACCACGTGACATACATGTATGTGGCATGTGGTCATACACATGTGCCTGAAGAACAGTTGCTGTGGGACAATGATCTGTGCCCTGTCACTTGTATTTTAAATAAACGCTGATTGGCCATTAGCCAGGCAGGAAGTAGAAACGGGGCAATGAGAATTCTGGGGAAGAGGGAAATTTCAGTCTGCAGTCCTCACCCAGAGTTAGAGGGAGCCAGACACAGAGCAAGCAAGATGTGACGGCCTCGCTGAAAAAGGTACCAAGCCATGTAGCTTAATACAGACAAGAATTATGAGCTAATATGAGTTATAAGAGTTAATAAGAAGCCTGAGCTACTAGGCCAACCAGTTTATGATTGATGTAGACCTCTGTGTGTTTATTTGGGACTGAATGACTGCAGGACTGGGCGGGACAGAAACCTCAGTCAACAGCGGTTGCCACAAGGACACAACTCGCCTGCAGGTTCTTCCTCTCCTCCCGCCACCTGCCAGGTATTCCTTTGATTTTTTTCATAACAGGGTCCTGAGGCCTCTGGCCCCTGAAGGCAGCTACTGTGTGGCTCTTGCAGACAAACCTTTGGCCACAGTTTGGAGGCGATGTCTTCTTTTTCTAGTCTCTTATGAATAAGCCCACATGAAACAAAGGTTTCATGAGATTGAGCTCACGTCCATGGAGAAGGGTAACGACATCCTTGGGCTCTGTGCTCCGCTAGGCTGGACCAAGGCTAACCTCTGAAGTCTGACACTCCAACAGCTACGGCGTCGTGACGCTATGCTTTCACGGGCTGACGCTGGCTTAAGGAGCGCCGATCCATGCAGAACCGCGTCTGAGTCCCGCATTTTTAGACACCACCACCAGCATTCATTCTCAGAAGTACTTCATTCACCTTTTACATACGCCGTCCAACACACAGAACAAGACTCAAGGCGTTCAGAAGGATGACACGACACAGGGGGCTCTCTCTTGGGGTCCGTCTCCCACGCGGGGTGCCTGTCAACCGCTTCCTGTTCTCCTAGCTGTGAGAAGGATTAGTTCTCCCCCAAAGCAGGCGGTGTGTCTGGCTCAGCTGCAGGAAGTCATCTCCTTCCCATTGTCTCTTTCATGTGTGACAGGCAAGGGCTTGGCAGATAGAAGTCCCACCCTTCTTGAGCCCTCCCAGCCCCAGAACCATCACTCCCCTCGGCCTCTTTACTTAGTGGTTTTCACTTTAAGCATTTTAAAATAAACAATGAGCCGAACACCTGGCACCCACGCGGCCGAGCTCATCTCTGTAGGTAGTGTGGCGATTTAGGAAGAAACAGTGAGTTCCATTCATGATACACCCCTGCTTGCGGCCCAAGCTTCAAAACCTGCAGAGCCAACCTGAAGCCCCTCACCAGGATGAAGCAGCTTGTGTGTGTTCTGGTAGATTTTCTCTCACCGTGGGTTTCTCCGGTGAGGCTATTTTGTGAGACGCACACGTGCGCTGCTACACGAGGCAAACATTTGCAGAACTGAGGTGACAGAGCTAGAATTTCAGCGATCATAGTTCGCGTTTTCTGGTATGCCTGGATGGTTTCTTCAGGCTTTGTCTGTTACTCTCTGCCTTAGGAGCATATGTTGAAAATGACCTCACCTTGTGCTTCTAGAACACACCCAACCAGGCCCCTCAGGCCCTCATAAGAAGAGAAACCTGTAACCTGGAGGCCGCCATTCCCCGTGGCCTGAAACCAAGAGGTCATTTGCTGGGGGTGGCGAGGGCTGACAGAAGTCTCACCATGTGTCTGAGGTTCTGACAACACCTCTAATGCCTCAGGAAATGCCCAAGAACCTAAGCCAGCAACTCTAGATCCCGAAGAGAGGAGCCTCACCCCCAAGACCTCAGAGAGAAACCAAAACAATAAACAAAAAAAAACCCTTCAAGCATCAAATCCTAAAAGGCCTGAGAAAGCACCCCAGACCTCAGAGCGATTTCAGATCCTCAGAAGCCCTACAGCACCCCTGAGAGATCCCCAAATCCTCAAGAGGGCACCCCTCTAGTGCAGGGACTAAAGCCTGGCAGTGGTCAATCAAGACCTGTTGGCAAGAACTGGCATCTAGGGAGTCAGCACTCTACAATTAGAAGGGCAAGCTCCCCTTATTACCTGGACTTAGGGCCTAGAGCCCTGTGCCAGGCGGAAGCCATGAGTCAGGAAGGAATTAGTTTAAATGTGAGGAGGGCAGTCACCACACAACCAAGGTATAGTTTCCCCAGGAAACAAACACAGATCCAACCTGGTCAATGGTGCTTTCGTGCCCGACCTTCCCAGGCTGAGCAGCATGGTCCAGGGAAGCCCGGAGCAGACATGGATTACAAACTACAGGCAAGCACCTAGCACAAGAGCCCAGGCCCAACACTCTCAATACTCTCAATACAGCAAAAGACATGGCCGGCTGTGAGAATGGCTAAACCCCATAACTAAATACTGACATATTTAAGATGGCAGATGGCTCCACGGTGAGTTGCTTGCTTGACAGGGAGTTTTCACACACCGTGCCTGCCCACCTACAGGAAAACCACCTGCCTTACTTTCTCCCTTATAAAACACCTGGGTTAACAAATTTCACACATTCTTGGAAGCCATGGCCCAATTTTTCCTTGGCATGTTTGGGATGCACACGGTTTGTTGGGGCTGAGGAACATTCACGGTCTGGCCTCTCGCCAGCCGACGCCGAAATGCTGGGACACTCTGCTGGCTGTGGCTGATCTGGGGTTGTGTTCCTTACTAACGGAAGTCACGGCTAGCTCCAGCATATGAAACAAGCAAAGAAGAGCCCTCTGGCTACCCTGCCACACTCTTCCACTGGCTCCCATTAGTCCTACCAAAAGGTCTAACAGTAAGGGATATGGCACAGTTGGTAGACCGATTGCCAAACATACATGAAGCCCTCGATTCCATCTCCAGTATTTGGCAAACCATGCACAGCCATGCGTATTAATCCCAGTGCTCAGGAGGCGGGGACAGAGGACCAGAAGTTCAAGTTCATCAGCTACAGAGCAAGTCTGAGGATGTGCTAAATGAGGCCTTGTTTAGGAAGAAGAAGAAGAGGAGGAAGAGGGGGACAAGGAGAAGGAAGAAGACAACGAAGCAGCAACAAAACCCTCAGGCACACAAATGAGCTACACAGAGAGCATGCTGGGAGCTCAGGGTTCCTAGGGGCCATGGCTGAACTGGCCTACGCAGCAGAGGAAGGTAGGTGGGAAGCCTACAGCAGAGACCAGAAAACACTACACAGACACACGGAGCATGTGTAGGAGGAGGGAGGGGGAGTGGGAGGAGGGATGAAGAACACAGTACTCATGAGGAGTGCCCAGGAAGGGGAGGTGGAGCCTGGAAACACACACAGCTCGCAAGAACAAGGTCCAAACAGTCTGAAAACTGGGGCCCTATCACGTGTCCCCAACAGTTTACATCTATTTTCTGTTTCTAACAATGCGATGCAATGCTACTGAGGAAAAACCGAGACTCTCCAGCTGATGTTGAAAGTGGAAATGTGGCCCAGCGGTCACCTCTGCTCCTCACCCCACAGCAGCTTAGCCAACTGTGGCAGTCCTGGGCATGCCTAATAGCAGCCAACCAGTGGCTCACACCCAGAAGCCAATTTACACTTGTCACCAGGCAGACACATAAACTTGGAGAATCACAGCCCCTTCACAGAGACTGATGGGGACTCGGGTCCTTTTGTGTCATGGAGAACCACGGCCCCTTCAGAGAGACTGATGGGGACTTGGGTCCTTTTGTGTCATGCCCTTCACACGGACTTCTGTCAAGGTTTGAGACACAAGATGAACACAGATCTGGGCTATTTCAGATCCTAGCACATGCAACCAGCTTCGCTCAATTTCTTTACTTCATGTCATATCCATGGATAATATTAGTTGGACATAAAAAAAATCAGGTTTCCAAACTCTGTCACTCTAACATGTACAAGAAACCAGTCCCTGGCAGGGCTGGCATGTAGGGTACTGTGGTCCTAGCGTGATTCTCAATGGGTGCCATCCAGTAAGCACAGTGCAGCCTGTCTGAAAAATTGGCAGATCATTGTGCTTCCCCACCCCTGACAGAAGGTCCAGGAGTTCACAAACACCAAGCGGACACTAAGACATCCCATTCAGAGAAAATTAAGAGACACATGATAGGGAATGAGAGGTGCACACAGGAGTTACCACAGCACGGACGAGAAAAAGACTGGAAGGGAAAAATCCTGGAGGACCAGTGCCATCTAGGACCCCAAGCACCAGATTCACCAACCTGGCTGATAATGAGCACCCAACAGACGCCTGCAAAACGACCAGACTAATGAACAACACGAGTGTACAAAACAACTAAGTGTGCAATGCTGGAAAAGTACAATAGCTACGACCAACTTCTCGATTTCCCACTTTCAAGTTAAAGCTATATGTAACTGTCTACACACGCACACATTATTGTGTCCACATGTATGCATTCCTCCAGTACACTGACCAAGGCCAAGCGTGCACCTAAGGCATGACTACAATAAACAAATCCCTGTCCACAGACGTCATACAGACGATGAAATACAGACAGACACACAGGCGAGACGCCCTGATGGCAGGCGTGGAGGAGCCGTGGGAACAGCGGGGCAGGGATGGGACGAGGGCTGAGTCATCACATAAGATACGGGCTGAAGAGCAGTGAGAATAGAAAGAGTGTGCGGGGAGGTGTGAGGCGTGAGAGTGAGCAGAGCAAGGTTGGGTACGCAGAGCATGCCAAGGGCTGGTGTGAGGGACAAAGTGAGGGAGATGTAAGAAGTGAGCATCAAGTAGGTGTGAGGGAGCGCGGGGTCAGGTGTGAGGAAAGAGACGAGGTGATGCATATGGTCGGTGTGAGGAACACGTGTGGAGGTATGAGGACATAAAGGTTGAGTGTGCGGTCAGAGTCAATGGTGAGACGGGTGTGGAAGGCGGGGAGCTACGTGGATATAGATGAGGTAAGATGAGGTCACTTCGGGGTGACGTCTGGTGTGACGAGAAAGCAATAAGAACAAAGTGAAGTAGGGTGTGGGGGCCAAAGAGGTCTGTGTGAGAGTCACATGAGGGGCAAGATTAAGCAGATGAGAAAAACGAGTAAGAGGGTATGTGCTGGTTTAAACGAGAATAGGCCCCATAGGTATATATATGTGAATGCTTGGTCCCCAGTCAGTGGAAATGCTTGGGAAGGATTAGGAGGTGTGGCCTTGTTGGAGGAGGCTTGTCACTGGGAGGAGGCATGTCACTGGGAGGAGGGATTTGAGGTTCCGAAAGCTCAGTCCAGGCCTGGTCTCAGTCATCACCCTGCCCCACCACACCACACCTGCCACCATGCTCCCGACCATGGTGATAATGAAACAACCCTCTGGAACTATGACCAAGTCCCCAGTTAAATGGATCCTTTCATAAAACTTGCCTTGGCCGTGGTGTTTCCTCACAGCAAGAGAAGAGTGACTAAGAAGGGGTGTGAAGAGCAGAGAGTGTAAGGCTGAGCATGAGAAGTCTATGCGGTCAGTTGTGAGGGCTGAGGTAGGACGGGCTGAAGGATGAGGCAAAATGGGGTTGGGGTGTGGAGCAAGATAAGGGGGGGCTTGCAGGGAGAGGTCAGGAGGGGCATAAGGGGTGAGGACAGATGGAAGGCAAGGGTCAGGTGGCGGTGTGGGGTAAAGTGGGTCCAGTCAGAAATTTAAGGAGGCATGGCTGTGACGGTTGAAGGGTGGAGTCTGTCGGGGGAGAAGTGAGCGTGAAGATGGAAAGAAGTGTGAGGTCAGGTGGGGGAATGAAGTAAGGGTCTGATCCTCTTCCAGGCCACGCCCCCATTTTGTTGCTAGGAATCCACAGGGTCTCTAGCGGAGAGGTTCAGGGCTTGCATCTGACCACGCTCAGATCGGTGTCCTCTTGGCTTCCACAGTATTCTCCTCTGCATTCCTGTGACTTATCATCTCACCTACTATGGGACCTCAGTCAATCCAGAGGGGACCACTTCCTACCTTGAACAATGTAGTTCAGGCAGGCACAGCATCACCTGTCCACTCATGTGGGTGAACTCCAGCACTACCCTAGCACGGGTCTCCTGTTTAGGAGAATCAAGGGAGTACCAGAATAGAAACCAGCCCTTGCCTGGCCCATCACCTGGACTCCTCACATGACTATGGTCTGGAAGGGCATCAGGATTGCTGCCTTCTTGAAGCCACGGGGAAACTGAGGCTCGGAGACATAGGGGTTAACGTGGACTTCACACATGTCTGACTGGCCCCGAACCCTCTCCTTGGCCTTTGCATATTCCCACCACTGTGCTGGAGTTAGGGATGAGAGAAGCCTAGACCAGAGAAGGCTTACAATCAAACTTCCCTATGGCACCTGGGAAGGAGCTCTTGATCTGTCTAGGGACATTTTGGGACACGCTACATGCTAACCTTAAGAAGGCCCTTGTCAGTGCGTTCCAGTGACAAGCTCTTCTGCACACTGCCAGGCCAAAAGACAGGATGGTGCAAGAGGCCAGGCCACAAAGGCAAGCCTCCAAGCTACTCCCATCAGGAGTGACTCAGTGCCACACGGCCTGTTCAGGAAGGCTTCGGATTAAACGCTAATCTCCTCCCAGTCCTAAGGGCAGCAGGTGCTTAGGAGAGGCCTGCATTTCCACCAGGATGAGATCCTGTTTGTCAAAGCAAGAGAACACCCATGTAAGTACCTACCATTTAAGTACCTACCTATGATGGAATCCCTTCGGAAAACATCTCTGTCAAAAATGTAAAAGGACAGGTGACGGAAACTCCGAGGGATTTCACAGTAAAAGTCTTCTCCATAAAAGGGGCTAGACAGACAGACAAAATGCACACGGTTAGAATATGTGTGAATGAGTCCTCGCACTGGCTGACATGTCCGGGGAATGGGCTTGACAAAAAACCGAGAGCTCAATGGCGGGGGGAGGGGGGCTATCTCCAGCGCATTGATTCATATGCCACAGCAACCTCAAGACTGTTAGACCTGACGGTAACGGGGAGGAGGGTGGCCAAGTTCGTGGAGGCATCAAAAGGAACACACACCCTGATGTTTCAGACATGCTCCCTCCCCACAGAGACCCGCCTGCCCTTGAGTCCTGCAAGGAGGGGAGCCAGTCCCGCGGCAGACTCCCACTGTTCCCGTGGCTCATCAGCCCCCTCGTGAGTCACCCCACAGCTGCGGCGGCCCTACAAATGGAAAGTTAAAATAAACCGACGTTCTAATTAAAGGGGCAGAAAGCCAGAGGGCTTTGTCACTAAACAAACTTCCCATTGTTCTGGGCTAGGAAAAACCGGCTCATGACACGAGGAGGATACCACCGGGCCTGACGAACTGTGAAGGAAACCCAGTGACCTCAGTGCAGACATGGGGCCTAACGTGAAATCAGATGTGATTCCAATTCCATGCATGGTCATGGCTGAGGTCCGAAACAGGAATGGTGACTGTTCAAGGCGGAACCAAGGCGTGTGTCACAATCGGGGACGGCAGCAGGACAGCACACGAGGGAAGGGCCGTCACCATGCATGTGCAAAGACCGGCTCACCACCACATGCAGGATGAACTTGAAACAGATCACACACAAACCTAGTGGCTAAAACTACGGACTTCTCAGGAGTCCATGGGAACAAAGCTGGGCTTGACCTGGAGTTAGGTAGAGATTTCTTAGATATGATATCATAAGTATGATTGCTTAAAGAAATAGTTAAGTTAGGCTAGCAGAACATAAAGCATTAATTTAAGATGTTTATGCCGGGCACTAGACAGATGGCTCTGTGCTTAAAAGCACTTGCTGTTCTCCCAGACAGAGGATGTGAGTCTGGTTCTCAGTATCCACAGTGAGCAGCTCACAACAGCCTATAATTCCGGCTCCAGAGGATTCAACACCCCTTTCTGGGGTCTCTGGGTACCTGCATACACGTGTTATACATACACAGACACAAAGACGCGTGTGTGTGCACATGCACACACACAGACACACACAAATAAAAAATAATGGTAAGTCTTTATTCTTTAAAATATATAAAGCATAAAACCTTAAGCTTTAAAAGATATAATTAAGAGTGTAGGAATAAGAGACGAGGGAAGAAGATATAACTCAACTATCTGACAAAGGGTTCGTAACCACGGTAAGTACACATAGCATCACACTTAAGCCAAAGGGCCAAGAAGCATATGAAAAACATCAAATATCACTAGATTGTTTGAACACTTGATTCCCGGTTGGCAATGCTACCATGGAAGGTTGTTTTGGGACCTTTGGGGCTATTGCCCAGATAGCAAGAGTGGGTTCCTGAGGGCAGGTGTCTACTTCCGGTCACCGTCTGAGCTCTCTGATTTTTTGATCTGCCAGGTGCCGAATGGCAGCTGTTCCCACCAGATATCTTATCACAGCAATGAGAAAAGGAACCATTCATTGACCTTGAAGAAAGAGAAATTAAACCAGGACACAGGTGAGCCTTCCACCCTGGCCTCTGGGTGGGACAGCAATACTTAGTGTTCCACCCGGGGGTCAGAGAAGGAGCTCGGACACCTTGCTTCTCAGGCCCAGGTCTGTAGACAGACAGCTCCATCTGTGTGTGATATATCATTTAGTATAATTTGTCAGAGACGGGATTAAGTTTAGTTAAGAAACTACCTCTTCGCAATGAAAACAAACTCCTCGAGGGGAAATCTAAGATGCAGATGTTGTTGCTTTGTGCATTTTGGGTACAGAGAAGGTACAACCTAAAGGCAAGAAATATCATCTTACCTTCCACAGAAGCAGGATGCCCAAGACTTCCACCCAGAATTCTTTAGGTTAATGATGCTTAAGAGAATTGCACTTAGCCCCTATCTTCAGCCTTTGTTTCTTCTGTGCGTGTGCCAGACACAGATTCAACAAGAGAGCAAGGCCTTGTGTAAAGCTCCATCCCCAGCCTGGGGCACTGATCTCTCAGCTCTACTATGCTCTCTGTAATTTAAAACCTTAAAAACAGTGCGTTTTCTACGTGATAATTCTCGAAACGCTCGGAGACGGAACCTCCATGTCAGATGTCCAAGTGTGTGGACGGGTGTGTAAGTGTAAATAATCCTGTGTGTGTACCTCTGAGGGTGGTATTTGTACACATGCCCATAGGCGCAGCTGTGAGTGTGCATGCTACACTGGTGAGCACATGTGCTTGTGGACACACATACGTACAGATGTGTATGGGAACCTATAAATACGTGTATATGTGCAACTTCATGTACGTGTCTATGTACTCTGGATGCAGCTGTGCATGCCCCATATGCATACTTCAGCCCATAAAGTGCATTGTGAGCCACAGGCATGTGCAAAAACACAACCGATGCATATCACGGTACATTGCCTTTGCAGTGTGGAATGAAACCTGTTCACCTCCCCATGAAGCCACAGATGCTGAAAACTAATGAGACTTTACAAACAAGACCCCTCTTTATTCCTATTCATGAACGTTCCAAGAAGATATGTCATGGTGGAAACAGCCCATGCTCCACAGGCTTTGGTCCAATAACAAGAAAAGCGATCATCAATCCTCAACCTCAAAGAAGGGAGCACAGAACAAGCCCAGACAGGCGCTGTGTCATCCTCTAAGAAACCTCAACAGCCACAAGAACTACTAAATGGCTCTATTTAGCAGCAATCATAAAACATTTGGGTTTCTTTTTTCAGTATGAAATAGTTCCTCCACATATACCTGTGTCAACACTCAGGGGTATGAAACTGAAGGGATTATTTGGGTTAAGACACTGGATATCCAACCTCAAAATCATCTGACATTTCTGTTCTCTCTGGGTGGCCCCTAGGGAGGACCTCTGGGAACCAGGCTCCAGTGACAGGCCTTCAGCGGCGCAATCCTTGGTCACAGCAATTCTTGCCACATCTAGGGTCCCACTGTAACCCACCTCCGGAGAGGTCCAGGTGATATGTCACTTAGCTTTATGTTATGGTATGTCCCTACAATAGTAAATACCTGAGATGACCAATATACAAAGAAAAAGCAATTATTTGGGCTCAGAGTTCTGCAGATTCCAGTCCATGACTGTTTGGCTGGTCATCCTGGGGCTATGTGGGACACATCATGGCTGACTGTCTTGGGTGTATGTTAGACACATCATGGCAGGAGCATGTGACAGAGCCAAAGTTTACTTCACATCAGGACAGCAAAGGGGAAAAAAAGAAGGGGCTGGGGTCTTACTGTCATACTGGGTATGCCTCCCATGAGCTAAGGACATCCCAGCGGTTCCAATACAGCAGACAAGAGGCCCTTTGTCTCATCTTTCTGCAATTTTTTTCTAGTAGTTTCAACCACCGTAAATGTGTTTTCTTCTCTTATTTCATGTTTCTTTGTTTTGTTTTGTTTGAGTTTGTGTGGGATTTTGTTTATTTGTTTGTTTTGAGACAGTGTCTCACCATATAGCCTAGGCTGTCCTAGGGTTCACTACATAGCCCAGGCTAGACTTAAACTCACAGTAATCCTTCTGCCTCAGTTTTCTGAGTGTTAGGATTATAGGTGTGCGCTACCATGCTTGACATTCTCTTATTCCATAGAACTTTTTAATTTAGATTTTACTAGTTAATTTACCTGTGGGTCACCTCAAAAACTTTGGAAATTAAGGTGGGACACTGGCAGATAAGGGAATGATTTTATTAACTGAGGAGCTATTGTGTACAGGTTAAATTTTTATGAACTGGTCTGAGCTGGTAAATGGGGGGGAGGGGGAGGGGAAGAGAGGGAGAAAGAGAGAGGGAGGGAGGGAGGGGAGGTGGAGCAAAGGCAATGTCATATCCGAGGAGCATGGTGTCCTCAGAGGATGAGGCGGTCTTTCGGCTGAGTGTGGACGGAGGGAGATGGCCCATGGAGCTTCGAGGTTGGGCCACTGTGAGGGGAAGAGGCCAAGGTGGCCGGCCTGACATAGAAGGTGACAGAGATGCTGTTTCTTTTCCTGGGAAGCAAGGGTTTCATAGCAAGGCAGATCCACATCCCTGAATATACTTCACTCTGCTTCCTTTTTTTAAAGACAGCTTGGGTGGTTTTTTTTTCTTTAACATTCATTTATTGTATGTATATGCGTGTCCATGTCCCATGGAAAGCGTGTGGAGATCTGTGGACAACTCAGAATCAGGCTTCTCCTTCTACCATGTGGGTTCCAGGACTCAAACTTTAGGTCAGCAGGCTTGGTGGTCTGCACCTTTACCCCTCCCCTACCCAAAATTCATTTGGGTTTTTAGACTCCTGATTTCATTGTGAACTATAAAAAGGTAAACCAAAACCCATAAATCCTCCCACTTTCTGATACCCTGGCCGGCAGTTGTGGTCTCAGCCTGAGGAGACCAAGCATGACTAGCTTCCTTAGGCATGGAGGGACCCCGATCTGTGGCCACGAGCCCCTTCAAACCACAAGCAAATGCTGTAGGGACGTGAGTTACTCAAGTCCAAATGAAGGCAGGAAGTGGGGTCAGCTAGGCAAGTCTCATGGGGCCATTCCCTGCAGTATGCATGACCTAGAGCAGAAATTGGAGCCCACAGAGTTCCAGCTCATGCCTGGCCACTGGAGCAGGGTGATGGATGAGGCAGACAAGACTCCAGGGCAGGTGGGTCAGCTCTTAGAAACAAGGTGTCCACAATGATATCTAGTCACAGAGCTGCTCTGAGCATTGCTGAGAGCATCCAGGCCCTTGGCCAAGTTTAACTATGAGCACGGTTACAAACCGGCCTCACTATTCACATGCCGACTGGGAAATATAAGAGAGGGGGTGTCGTTAACTTCCCAGCTCATTCAGACTCCTGCCTGGCAATCTATTCACGGACTGGACTCATGGCCACCCTCCTGGGCAACAATCCACGTGAGCTTCTCAACAACTCTGGGTTGCACATCCCTGGAACTCTGCACACTGGAGTCCTGTTCCTCTGAGGAGGTACAAGAGGGAGGGAATGTAGGCTAACTCTTGTGTTGAGAAGCGGGGCCTTTTGGAAGTGATCAGGAGGAGATAAAGTGAGCTGGGCCTGGTAACTTCTCCTTGTAATCCCTGCTGTTTGGGAGGCTAAAGGATTATCGATGCCAGGTCAGCCCAGGCTATGCAGCAAGGCATTGTCAAAAGGCTGGAAGGTAGGGAGGAAGGAATGAACAGATTTAAGGCCAGGACTGTGCTCTGGCTAGAGAAACAGACCACACACATACATCATGGACCCCGCCTGTGCCATCACGCTGCTTCTGCTGCCTGGGGACCCTACCAGCAAGATAAACGCCATGCAGATTTAACCAACTGAACATCTTCCCTTTAGTACACCCAAGTATTTCAGATAGTCTGTGAAAACAACTAGCCCCGTGCTGTTACTTAAGTCTAAAGTGATTTCAATTATTGCATTTGGAATTCAGCTCCTGGTCGCTCAATAGCCGCGTGTGGGTTGGGGCCACCAGACCCAAACAGAGCGTGCAGAGGTAATGGGCCACACAGAGAGGAGCCCAGTGCCTTGTCCCTTTGGGCCAGCACCTGAGAAAAATCTCAGGCTGATATGTGGGGCAGGAAATGGGAGCTCACTTGGACTTTCAGTGGGATGAACTTTGCTGGAGACATGGTGCCACACCGCAGTCCCGTCTCTGCTCCAGAAACAGAGGAGGCAGAATGAGTGGACACCAACCTACCGACTATAAATCCCCCAGCAAATTGCTTGTCCCAGAGAGTGGCCCTAGATCCTCGGGGTTCGCTGAAGGTGGGTGTGAGATTGGCAGCAGCACTCTCCGTAGCCAGTGTGGGCTGTCACTGGGAGAGACACAGTAGCCTCTGCATGTGGCACTTCACGGCCACCAGGCACAGGGGAGATGCCAGCCGTACCTGCTCTAGCTGAGAGGTAAGTCACAGCGGGGTAGCATGGACTCGAGGCTGGATGACAGGGACTATAGCGAACTTGGACCAGGTGCCAGCCTCATGTCTCACAGGTCTACAGATCTTCTCTTCAAAGTCAGCAGGTATCCAGGAAAGCGTTACCTCTGTGACAAATCCACAATACAGTTCACATGCAAATTTGGAGAACTGCCCATATTTCCTTCCTTCTTCTATATTCCCAGTTTGTGGACTTCTGGAAACAGGAAACATCCATGGGAAAGAATCCTACCTTTCATTTTAACTAATATTAATGAATAGCTTTTTTTAAAAAAAAAATGAGAAATAAAATTAAAATACAGATAAAATTTAAAAGGAATGAAAATCTATGATGGCTACATCGTTAAAAAAGCATTTATTTTTAAGGCCTCGTCTATTGTGATAGTGCATGCCTTTAATCCTACTACTCAGGAGGCAGAGACAGGAGAATCTCCGTGAGTTTGAGGCCAGTCTGTTCTATATAGAGAATTCCAGGTCAATCAGGGCAACACGGTAAGCCCCTGTTTCAAAAACAAACATACAAACAAACAAAAATAGCACACTAACCCAGCAGTGTTGGCACACACTTGTCAGCAGAGGCAGGTGGATCTCTGAGTTCAAGGCCAGCCTGGCCTACAGAGCTAGTTCCAAGACATCCAGGACTAGACAGAGAAACCCCGTCTAAAAAAAAAAAAAAAGCAAAAACAAAACAAACAAAAACACACTAAGATGGTTATTGAAGTGAGGTCCTAGGAACAGAAATGCTACACCAGCTCTTGAGGAGATGGTCGTGTACATGGTATTAGGAGGAAGACCTGGAAGCCCTCATTATCACTCATGGCTGCCAGGTGACCCATAGCACCATTCCCAGGTACACACCTGAGAGAAATGAGATCTCAGCAGATCAGAACTCACACACAAATGTTCCCAACACATCAGCAAAAAAAAAAAAAAAAAAAAAAAAAAAAGGAAAAGCGAGGGTTGTGGCACACACCTTTAATTCCAGCACTCAGGAGGCAGAAGCAGGAGGATCTCTGAGTTTAAAGCCAGCCTGGCCTACATCCAGGGCTACCCGGAGAAAGCCTGCCTCAAAAGGAACAACGACGAAGAAACAGCTCCATCAGCAGAGGGTGTGGAGTTCAGCCATTGGAAGGAACTCAGCCCTGTGTGTGTGACCCCGCGGATGAACCTTGAGACACTGGGTGACAATGAGCCCCACACAGAGCTCCACCACTATTGGGCAGATGCCTGGGGTGCCAGGCACGGGGGACATGGTGACAGTCACAGGACCCACACTTCTTCGGGAAAAGTGAAATACTCAAAAAGCAGGCATGGTGATGGTTACAGAGGCCTGTAAAGTTCCCCCAAACCACAGAGCTGAGACTGGAAATGGTTGAAGTATATGTCTGTAAATTATATTTCAATAAAGCTATTTTTAAAACAAAAATGTAGCCAGATGTCAGGAAACCGGAAACTAGAATTAACGCTCTGGGATAAGACCTCCTAGAATGTTTTGTCCTAAATATACACAGATAAAGACATGGACATAGCTACCCGTGGATTTTAGAGGAGAAGGGGGATCGCCACACACGTTCCGGCACAGCTTCTCCTTTGCACCATCTTTACGGCCACTTTCAGGGTAAGCAAACATAACACCCGGGGCCAAATGTCCCCATGGCCACCAACAAAGCCACCAGGCTCACTCACCGGTGGCTTTTCCCAACCTTCACAGCCAGAAGCAGTGTGACAGCATTCAAACGGATCTGCACGGCTCCTGCCGGTTCCCAGAGAACCATTCCGAGGTGGAACTGTTGGTGGAGAATGCTCTGACGTTCTGGAGGCGTCATGCCACAGAACCTTCCAGAAAGCGTGAACTGACTCATGTCTCAGCACACCAGGTCACATCAACCAAGTTAAAGTTGGCTTGTACAGGAGTGTGACTCTAACCCCGGGTATACCCATCTCCAAGCACCAAGAAATAAATTTGGCTCAGTTGATAGCAAGGGGAAATAAAAAGAATGAAGAAACTATTTCATTTAAAATGGTTAAATGACAGGTGGATTTGAGATTCTTCCATATATTTATGAGCTTTTAAAACTTTTCATTTCTTCACGACTTTGGCCCATTTTTCACTAGTGTCGTTCCCTCTCTCTCAGGATATTGATCCATTAGCAATGTTTGAATCTGTGTTCCAATAATTTGCAGCATGTGTGGGACCCATTTGAAAGAAACATGCCCCACATCTGTGAACATCTCAGCAGGTAGAGAGGCAGGAGGATCTCTGTGAGTTCAAGGCCAGCCTGGTCTACAGAGGAAGTTCCAGGACATCCAGGACTACACAGAGAGAGGCCCTGTCTCAAAAGTCCTTTTTATAATAAAGCAAAACCAAACAGACAGACAGACAACAACAACAACACACTAAGATGGCTATGACCAAAAGCAAATTCAAGGAACAGAACAGAAATGCTAGTGGGTGACCTGAAACCCTCTGCCCCCTACTCTGAACAGCTTCACCAGCAGGGACTTAGGCCTCATACCCACTGGGCTATGGCTGCCGCAGCCTTACATAGGGTCTACAACGAAGATCTGCAAGAGTGCCCACAGCAAGGACCTCCAGTTTAGGCAGAGACACCCTGGTTGTGACGAACTACATGCCAGGTTTCCTCCCGGGTTGCATGCTAAGGATCAGGCTAGAAGCAGGAAGAACCAGGCACACCGGCCCAGGACCTCCACACCCTGTGCGCTGGGCTCTCTCATCCATGGGAGTCAGTTTGTGCCCTTTCCTGGGCATCTGAGTTTAAAGCATATTTTAGAGAAAGCAAAAGGAAGCAGGCTGAACACGAGGGAGGACATTCTTCTACCAGCCTCCTCCCAGGGCGTCCCCGTGGACAAAGCCTCCTTTCTGTGGCCCTCAAAGGGGCACACAGTGAGGGTGCTGCTTCCCTTCCCAGGCACTGCTTAGCCACAGTTGTGTCCACAGAGGCTGCCTTTGTCCAGGCCACAGCCAGTGGCAGGAGAGGCATGATAATGCTTGCCAGGCGGCCCCCATTTCAGCCCAAGGGTTCCAGAAACCTCTTTCCCAATAGAGAAAAGACCCACAGGGAAGGGCTGGGACCCTCATTCCTCATTGCTGTTTGACAAGAGGAAATTAATCTAGCCAGCAGCTTCTGCCTTGGGGCCACCGGAATGACAGACATGCTGTCTTTTACCTCATCAAAAGGGAAGAAGCCAGGGGCTCAAAGGAGTTTCACAGCATCAAGGAACTTTCATGAAAAAAGGAAAAGCTGACAATGAGCCATTATCTCCAAGTGGGGCCTCTGGCCGGAGCCCTCTGAATACCCCCCTTCCTCTATTTTTCCTTCCCCTCTTTCTCCCTCCCCTCTTCCCGGAGCCTTCTGAACCCCTTCTCTCATAGCCTTCCAACTTCTCCTCCTCCCACAGGACTGGGCACAGGACTCACACAAGCCTCACTTGGGACCTGCAGAGAAACCACCGAGTCTTCCTTGAGTCATTTCCCAACATCTACTGCTGCCCCACCCCATCCCAGCTGCTTGCTGAGTGTGCCTCGTGACAAGTGACACTGGTCATGAGAAACTGATAGAGCCGGGTCCCCAGTGTCCTCCCTGGAGCAAGTTCCTGGGCCTATTTCCCAACATCTTGAGTGAGACGGGGGACTTGAGGGGAGGGGGAGGGGCGGGCCTGCGTGGAGAAGGATAATGGAAACAGGGTGGGGCTCTCTGTGCCTGGTCTTTGTGCCCCACCGTCTGAGGAGATACAGACAAGGCCAGCGTCCAGGAGGACCTGGGGCAGAAGCCACATGACTCTTGGGCTGTTTGTCCCACGGGATGAAAATGGCTCTCTACAAAGGGTCCGACTTGTTTCTCAATGGCTGGACATTCAGCTATGAAATAGATGCAGGGTTAATCACTAATTAAGAGCTAGATTAAACTTTCATTAAAGCCCATAGTATATCAAATGTTCCCAGGAGATAGGCTGGGGGGCAACAAAGCTTCACTCAAGTCTGCCTCTTCGGTCCCCTGAAATGTGATTCTTAAAGCTTTGGGGAGCTCACATCACAGGCAGCCAGGAAGACAGAGCAGTCAGATTTAACCACGGGTGCACACCCGAGTCCTTGGGAAACTGCTACCAGAAGAGCCCACAGAGAATCCACAGCAGGGAAGCACAGTGGGAGAAAACTGCCTGTCATTCACTAAGGAACCAAAAATGTCATGGGTGGCTCTCGGACAGTGGAGACCGGGAACAGAGTGACCATGACGATGGGTCATGGTGCTTCTATGCCAGGTTAACTTCCTGCCCGGTGCCCTGTATGTCACAGCCTAACATCCCAGGGTTTTGGCCGGAAGCCTGCGGTGCACTGGCTACAGGGTACTTAAGTATAGTCAAGACATGGGGTAGGATTGTTTATCTTGAAACTCTGGGACATTGATCTACAAATTTTCAAACTAAGCACAGACCTGCTGAGAAGTACAGCTCGGCTGAGCTCCTGATTCTTGGTCTGAGGTTGGGAGACGAGAAATGTGGGCTGGGTTTCTGCCTCGACCTGTCTTCAGGACCAGGGAGCGCCTGTCACCTGCGTCATTAACCCTGGAGCTTTGGGCATCAGGCAGGTATCGGGATAAAACAAGCCTCTCTCTCACTCCCAGGCTCTTTCCTCTTAGCCTCCCCTTGTGCCCAGACAAGAACACTCTGATGCTACCAAGACAAGATTCCTAAGACCCACAGTCAGGTATTGGGTCGGCTGTGGGATTGAAATATCCAAGACCACCTCAGAGGATGCAGTCAAGGGCACAAGGGGATCTGCAGTTCCTCAAGAGGCACCCCACAGTTCTCAGAAAGAGCAGAGGCACCCAAGACAGAGGGAGAAGGTCAGAGCTGGGCCTAGTTCTTTTGCACCTCATAGGATAGGGACCTGTAGTCCCTCTCCTGAAGCTTCCTGGGGATCAGGAGGTGTTCATGAGGGACACAAGCTGATAAGCCCCAACTTGGCCTGGATGATTAATATTGTCAAAGAATGTAGAAAGTGCTTAGAGTTTATCACATAGAAACAAACTGGCATTCGAGCCCAGCGGCTGTCCATGGTGTAGAAGGAACCTCACATTCCAACCCAGGCGTGCTCTGGACAAAGGCGAGCTCCCGACCCAGGCGAGCTCCCGACCCAGGTGTGCCCCTGACCCAGTGTTGCTCCCGACCCAGGTGTGCCCCTGGCCCAGGGTTGCTCCTGGCACAGGCGTGCTCCTGGCTAATAAAGCTAGCCTAGAAGCTTTAAGGACAAAGTGGCTGAGGCCGTTGTAGCTGAATAAGGGCTAAAACAAGGCGTCGGGAGTAGAGAACTTGGGGTCACATCCATATGAGACTATACAGTGGCTTTCTGAGCTGTTGAAGCCCACCCTAGATCTGGAGAAGCCTCTTGGGGTCATTATAAACCCAGGGAACTCTTAGGCTTGGTCCAAATGACCCTGGAGTCTCCAAGTTGGCCAGACCCTTGGACAGACAGCACAGTCAAATGGTAAAATTGTGAGAGGTGCCAGCTCCTTCCCAGGTCCCACAATAATTCCCTCCAGAATACCACAGACACAAGCCAATCCTACGTTAAGAAAACAGACACTTACCATAGGATCATCTTAGATATCTTGACGTGTGCAACCACTTTCCAGACCCCAGAATTAGAAAGACACAGACCAGAGAAGACATGGCAGGCATAGGCCTTTCTATGCTAGGGGCAACCATGGCTCTCATGCTCTTATACCAGCCTCTTGCTCTAGAACCATCAACTAGAAGACACCGTGAGCATTGTCTTTACCACCACCAAGACTCATAGGGTATGCTATGGATTCCTGCTAGGCAGTCGCCTTCCTTAACTCCCTAGTACCCGAGTCTGGACACCTCAGCACCAAGGGCCAGAGCTGCCAACGCTATAACTGCCTCTGTGACAGCCCTGAGCGAGCCCTGCCTCCAGTCAGTGCTTCCAGCCACAGACCAAGACCAGGAAGTGAAGGTACCACACCTGATGGAATTTTCTTACAGCTATGGGATGCTGATCCTTTTGAAACGCTTGTTCCGTATGACAGCGACACACCCCTGCACCGGTCCGACAGCAGCTCCCTATACACAGTCTGCCCTTTTCGGTTGTTTCTATCTGGTCTGGAGTGTGCCGGGGATTTTGAACATGGCAGTCCCGAGATGCCTTCAGATACTTCAGTGAACAAGAAGGTGAGGAGTGGCCTACCAGGACAGGAAAGGTGAAATCTCAGCTTTGCTAGGTCAAGAGTGAGGAGAGCTTCGTGCGGTGGTGTGGATAACAATGGTCCTCACAGGCTAATGTATTTGAAAGCTTAGCACCAGGGAGTCAGTGGGACTGTTGGGAAGGAGTAGGAGGTGTGGCCTCATTAGAGGAGACGGGTCACTCACTGAGCTTTGAGGTTTCAAAGCCCCTGCCAGGACCAGTGTCGTCCATCTGTCTGTCTGCCTTTCCCTGTGTGTCTTTCTGTATCTGTCTCTCTTTGTCTTTCTCCCTCCCCCTCCCCCCCCCCCGCCTGTGGGTCAGGATGTAAAGCTCTCAGGTAACACTTGGCCAAGCCTGTCTGCTTCCTGACCTTATGATAATGGATTAACCCTCTGAAACTGCCCACAGGACTCAGTTAGATGCTAACTAAGAGTTGCCTTGGTCGTGGTGTCCCTTCACAGTGAACACTGCCTAGGGCACTCTGAACATCAGGGGCATGTCTGGTGGGACAGAGCCTTCGAGGATTTCATGTTCATTGGGGAGGGCTGGGGCCAGCGAGCTGGGCTTGTTCTCCCCAGTGTGGCCCTCCAAGGGCTGACAGTAAGGGGAAGGGATATATAGAAGCGCACTCTCCAGGGACACTGGTTCAGTAGTGAGAGCAAGAACAGAGAGAGGGGCACCATCTCCCATCTGTGCGTGGGAAAGGCGCACAGCACGGGCTCTGAGAAGGCATCCACATGAGGGAAAGGGGGAAAGAAACTCAGCTTCCTCTGGTTCTTGTGCAGTCTCTGTGTGGCTCTGCACTGAGTCCCAGGGCACAGAGGCGCTCGCTCACGGGGAGTGTGTTTTGCGAGCGCCTCCCCCTAGAGGAGCATGCCCAGCTCCTGCCACTCTCACCAGCCCTGCCAGGCTGCACATGTGCAGTCGGAACCCCGTTCTACCCTTTCCAGTTCAGACTTGCAGTTAGGTGACTCTTCAGTTTCCTGAGGCGATGCTGCCAAATCAGTATCTAATCTAGAGGGTGATGCTGATGCTGGAGGGGGGCCATGGAGAATCTGTTTCTGGAGGCTGATGCCAGGAAAGTGTTCGATGGGCATAGCTGCCCTCTGGGGAGCAGCATTACGGGGTGGTAATATAGAGCATCTGGCTATAGGCTCTCAGTCTAGACCATGGGCCCCACTTGCTCTGTTCCCCCGTTTATCATTATCACAGTTGCCATTGGGTCATCCCCTCCCGTCTCTCACCTCAGCTGCTGCTGCTGGGGCCCACCCCTGCCCCAAGGCCACCCTGAACCAGGGCAGGACCTGGGTCTTTCAGGTCTGGGTACTCTGTGCCCGCCGCAGCTGCCCTCCTGAATTCCCACCTAGGAAGCTGTGTCACGGTCACCACACTGTCCTCCACTTCTATAAAACGTCCTGCATGTCCCATTTCTATGTCAAATTTGCCTTCAGTTTTCTCTTCAGCCATGTCTATGAGAAATGTAATCCAGCCACCAGATTTTCCATTTAGGTTGTTACATTGTTCATTCCTACAAATGCTACTTTACCAAAAAAGTTCTTTAGAGCCTTCCGTCCTTCTGCAGTGTGTCCCCATCCCATGTGGAACTCCCTTCTGTACACTATGAATATGTTTTATTAACGTTGGTTATTAAAGAAGCTGTTTTGGCCAACGGCTGAGTAAAGCCAGGCGGAAAATCTGACAGAGATAGAGAGAGAAAGTAGGCGGAGTCAGAGAGACACCTTGTAACTGCTGAAGGAGAAAGACGCCAGACGCCAGCCAGAACCTTACCGGTAGGCCATAGCCTCGTGATGATTCATGGGTTAATAAAAATGGGTTAATTTAAGATGTCAGAGTTAGCTAAAAATATGCCTAAGTTATTGGCCAAACAGTGTTGTAATTCATACAGCTTCTGTGTGATTATTCATGTCAGGGCGACCAGGAATGCAAGAGCTGTCTCCGTCTACACCCATCTGTTGCCCCCACAGTAGTTTATCACTCCAGCTACCCGTGCATTCACACACACACACACACACACACACACACACACACACACACACACATGCTTTCTTTGCACACCTACCCCTTCTGGTTCACAGTCTTGTCTTTGGAACTTTATATAGGAAACCTCTTTGAGATTTTGATATTGAAAGAGGTGATTGAATTTGCTTTAATGAGCCCTTCATTGCCTGAGTGGATGCTGATCCAGTATCAACCTAGAACACATGGATCAAGGCTTTCAGGCCACAGATGTGGACTCAGCACCAGGCTGAGGTAGCACCGACCACAGCTTACTTCTTCCACAAGCCATTGGCACATGTAACCCAGTGGCAGGGTGTAGGGTGCCAGTCTGAGGTCTACCAGTGTAAAGAGGGGTGCTCAGCTGCACATGATGTGGTCGCACAAACCCACACTTGGGGCTCTTGCCCTAGTTTTTCTAGGTTCACTTCTAGGGTTATCAGTTTGAACTTGTATCCAGTTTTCAGCTGGCATATTTCACCCATAGCCCAGGTCATGACGGAAAGATGGGGACATGGGAAGGAAAAGAGTCCTTCACCCTCACCCAAGACTCTGGTTGAAGTCTCTCACCAGATGAGAATCAAAAGTCCCAGGACAATCAAAACTTTTTCTGGGAAGGTTGCAAACATAGAAACAATGGTTCTTTTATATAGAGATTTCAGATAAGAATATTTAAACAGCACCAAACTTTGAGTAGAAAGGGTACCATGCTATACATTTCTCAATGAATTGGGACTGTGGGGTCACATTAAAATCTTAGCAGGAAGACAGGACACAAGAACTACTGGACAAAGCAGACTATAGAAGGATGAACCACAGCAGACTGAACACCCAGCACAGCGATTACCCCAAGACCAATCATCTGGCCCTGATGTGTGCACCAAGGACTGGAAGACAGAATTTCTAACCTTCCCAGGAACTTTGTCTTGGCTTAATCTCCACTGTTGGCATGGCCTACTAGAATCGCTGTCTGCCTATCTACCTGTTCCCATAGCTGCATCTACGCAGGCCCATCTGCCCACAAGTTCATTCATCTAGACTAGGTCAGCCCCTTCACGTTACCTCTCCCCTGAAACTCAACTCTGATCTTACAGTCTGACTCTACAATAGCTGCTGAGCTTGTCACTACACCACACATAATGCACATGTACATATATTCATACATACATATATACATGTGTATGTATGAATATATACACGTACATATATCACATATCACACATGTGTATGTATGAATATATGCACGTACATATATCACATATCACACATGTGTATGTATGAATATATACACATACATATATTCATACATACACATGTGTGATATGTGATGCTTGAGTATTAATATTAGTAATTAAGCATCAACTTTGCCAACCCCACAAGACGTTCTTCAACACAGTTGACTCTTGACAGTATTTTTCAGTCTTCAGTTTTGTTTTTTAAAAAATCTAAGTATGCAAAAAAACAACACACACAGCTGTAACCATGGGGCCTCAGCAGGGTGGCTTCAAGACAGACAGAATTGGATACGCCATCCACCTCCCTCAGGGGCGGGCAGCGTTAGTGGTTTTCCAAAAATTAAACTCATTAAGTCATCAGGACATGCTGTTTGCTACCACTTGAAGTAGCAATAGGCAAGGATATAATTCAGCTGCTAAAAATGCTCCCAAAATCAGAATAGCTTTCTGAAACCACACAACCCGCAATTCTACACCCGAAAGGTGGAGTCCCTGGCTTGGAGCTGTTCGCTTTGATCTTGAAGAACCACAAGAGAGGCTGGCATGCCTGCCCTGATGATAGTCTTGGCTCCTTACTAGCACTGATGGGATGCTTAGAGGCCGGTGTGACTGCTTTGATAACAGTCTTGGCTCCTTACTAGCGAGCGCCAAAGGGATACTCAGAGACTGGTGTGCCTGCCGCGATAATCGTCTCGGCTCCTTACTAGCACCAATGGGATTCTCATAGCTTTCTTGCTGTTCCCCCTCTCACTCTCAGATCACTGCTATGGGCTCTAAGATGTCATTTCCTGTCCCCACATGCTCTTAGCCATAGCACAGACCCTCCACTGGCTGGCAAGTTATTGGCAAGGCAAGATCTGAGCCCCAGAATGCTGGGGCACACAACCATGCTGAAAATTCATGCTGAAGACAAAAAGTTCTCATCCTGGGCCATAAACTAACAAGTTAGAAGTCCCATTACATTCCCATTCTCCTTGGCTGACCCCGCCTTACTCAAAGTGTGCCAATGAATGTTTTCTTGACTCTTCTCCTCAATTAACAGCTCTGTGTACACAGCATGGTTTACATAAAAGTTTTTAAAGAAATACGGTATGAGGTGAGGATGCTCTAAAATATTTCCTTTCTTAAAATTCTCACTTAAAAAAAACTGTATGTATATGAATGTTTTGCCTGCATGTATGTATGTACACCGTGCGCATGCCTGGTTCCCACAGAGGCCAGAAAAAGGTGCCATGCCCTGGAACTGAAGGTAAGGATGACTTGGAGCCACCTTGTGGATGCTAGAAACTGAACCCAGGGGTCCTCTGCAGGAAGAGGGAATGCTCTTAACTGCCTAGCCGTCTCTCCAGCCTCCTTTGCGGACTTTCTCGAGCAGATTTTTTCGTGTCCGGGGGAAAGAAGTGGACGCCAAGAGTTTCCCATGATTCAGGGTCCTGCGGATCAGGAACTGATCTCATCAGGCCAGAGGTGCTCACTACAGCCCACCCCAGGGCCCAGTGGATGCTTCCTCACACAAAACGCTCGCATGTGCAGCCCGGCACAGATAGACAGACACGGAATCAGAAGCCATAAAAGCAGCGGAGGGCATTACCAGAGTGACTTCTCGACAATTTTGGTCCGGAAAACCTCCTCCTGGTCCAGGTTCACGGTGCAGTAGCAGTCCCTCATCTTGTTTGGCCCCGGGTAGGAAGGAAGATTCTTGGCTTCACCTGAAGAGTAAATGGGACACACACCAACTTAGCATGGGATACTCAACATCCTCGCTGCCATACATATGCCATCCTCGCTGTCATACACGCCATCATCACACCCACCCCAGGATGTTCGGCACAGTCCCCAATCACACATGCTTGGACAGCGGTGTCACTTCGGAGGGAGGCACGTGCCTTCACTTTATACACTGGTTCGTCCTTTGTACGGTTTGCAAAAGACTGCAATGTTCTGTTGTTGGGCAGCAGGCTCTTAAGAGTTGAGCCTCCCATCCTGGAAGAGGGCTCCTTAAGATTTGGGAAGTTCTAATGGGTGTCTCAGGAAAACTCAGGAAGTAAACAATTCACAAGTCTCAGGAAGTCCCTGAAACGTAGCAGGGTCACAGGCCCCCCCCTCCCCAAAATTATATGAAGAGCAAGAGCTGCTTAGAAGAGACCCTCCCTCTTGGGGCGCTGCAAGCCCTGCAGAGAGCTTCAGGTTTCCAGCTTTTGTGAGTTGTCACAACTTGGGGGTGGGGTTTTGGTGATTCAGTTGCTATGAATTGGCCCTGCTCCTGTAAAGTAACCCCACCCAAACTCAGTAAGTCAAGCTGAATTTTGGTGGCAATTGGCACTTTGGTCTGTCATCAGCTAACTTTTGGGTGAGTAGATATTTGTTCATGTCTTCCCAGGGGTAAAGCCACGCAACAGCCAGCGACACAGAAGGCACACACTGGCACCTGCCGATACCACTTTGTGTTGGTATTGACAAGCGACACAACCAACCATGCCGTGGCAGATGTTTCTCAGAGCTCTATAGCTGGCTGGGTCTGACAGCACCAAACAGCCTTACCCTCCTCAAACGTCAAGCAGGTGTATATGCCCATCTTTTATGCGGAAAACAATTTAGCCAGAACAATACCAACTTACAAACTGATGAGCCAAAAATTCTCCAGCACATCTAAACTTTTAAACTTTCCATTAAGGTTGTTCACCTGAGACATGGAATGGACGGGAAGATTCATGGAAAATGGTTTTCAATGAGCGATATTTTGTTGTATCACATTTTCTTTCTGATATCCCAGAGTGCTTTGGACACCTATGTCATCACATATTCTCTTGGAGGTGCCCACAGGTCTTAATGTGCATGAGGCTGCTTCCCACAGTCTTGTGGAGCCTCAGTCACCCCTGCCCTTAGAAGACAAGACTCTAGGCTCCAAGTCTATCCAGTTCAGACGCCCTGGAGTTCATTTGTCTGGGGGTGGGGCTGGGTTTCACTGTACTAGGCCAAGTGCTCTACAATCAGCCTTCATTCCTAGCCCTCTTTTTTACATTTTTGCTTTGTTTTGTTTTCTGTTTATCCTTTTTGTTTTGTATTTTTCAAGACAAAGTCTATTTCTTTTACTTTTTATTTTTTATTTTTTCTTTCTTTCTTTTTCTTTTCTTTTCTTTTCTTTTTTTCTTTAGTTTTGGTTTTGGTTTAAGACAGGGTTTCTCAGTAGCTTTGGAGCCTTTCCTGAAACTCACTCTGTAGACCAGGCTGACCTCGAACTCACAGAGATCTGCCTGCCTCTGCCTCCCCAGTGCTGGGATTAAAGCATTGGGAGCTGCAGACCTCTGGCCCCTTGACTTTCTTTGCCCGCCTCAGACCCTTTGCCTGCTGGAGTGAACTGAGCAAAACAACTTGTTTACCTGTGCCTGCAGCTGCTCTGAGCACGAGACCCTGATGGCAGGGGAGTGGGTTCTGGTGAGGCCTGCAGCTGAAAGCTCCGGAGAGCTGGGGCGTGGCTACCAATTAAGGATCCTATATAAGCTTCCCTGGAGCACAATAAACTTGGCATTCTTGTATCAAGGATGACCCGTGTCCCCGTGTCTCTGTCTGTGTGTGTATGTTTTAAGTCTCCAGCCTAGTTCCTGGCTCACATATGGCCTCGTCAAGCAGGTGCTACGTTAAAGGTGTGCACTGCCTGGCAAGAGACAGACTCTTGCTAAGTTGTTCCGATTTCCGTTGAGTTTGTGATCTGCCTGCTTTAGCCTCCTGAGTAGCCAGGATTACAGTTCTCCACCACCAGGCCCACCTCGCCTTGGAGTTCTTAAGGACTCAGTGGAGAACCATCTATAACCAACCGTGATTCAGAGAAAAACCACCAAGAATGTTTCTCGTAGCCTCTCTCACCCTAGACACACGGTCCTCCCAGAACATCCATTTCTTCCCAGGTAGAATAAAGACATGACCAACCTGGTTTGAGGTGGTAAGGCTTAGGCCAGCTTCAACATGTCAAAAGAACAACTTCTTCTGGCTCCCTAAGACATGGCAGGCTTACACCACATGCATCGTCTGTGTGCCCAAATTGAAGTCACAGGCAAGAACAAAGTCCACGGCTTCTACAGGAGTGAGCTCCAAGCGAGAACCATCCTGCTGGTCTTAGAGCAAGCACTGCAGCTCTGGCCTCACGGAAAAGGAGCTCTCTGTCCCTAGCTGTGGCTGGAGATTGGTGGCTCCAGAAGCGTTCACAGATTCTGAGTTGATAGGCAGCTGGACCCCACTAACTTCCAGGTAAACCCCTTAACGACGTGAATTAAAGCTTTCCTTTGGATTCTGTTTGCTCTTTGTGTTTTTATGTCTTTGCTTGTTTTTGTTTGTGTGAGCATATGTTTTTACAATGAATATAGAGTGAAGTGTAGATTGTTAGCCACACGTCGCCCTGTTTCTTGGAAGAAAATGTTCTTTGAAAGTCCCGTGGGAGATGGTTTTTGATGGAAGATACAGACCTAATATCCTGTTTATTATCAAAATAGAGAGTCAAAATAGGAGAATACCAACTATACTTCCCTAGAAGGAGGTCAAGTCAGTCCCCAACAGCTTGTGGGATTCACTTACTGGCAATACACAGTTTGGTCACCACCTAGACAGGGATGGAAACATCCCGATTGCTATGACAACAGCAACCCCAGCCAGCAGACGATTGTCCTGAGTCATCCATTAGCAAGCCACCCTGACCGGGAAGACAAGAGCAGTTACACATCTGTCCTATGTCTTCTCACAGGGTCCCTAGGATGAGAGGCTCTGTCTGTATCATGAAGAATGAAGAACAGTGAGTTATTCCAATTAGATCCAGCTGAGTGATAGCAGGACATCTGGCAGCCAGGTGTCCAAGACACACGGGCTGCAGATGCAAGGACCCTTCTGAGTCTACAGAGCCTTCTCCATCTCCTCCCAAGCTGCATGGGTTCCTTTTCCATCTTTTAAACTGGCATATATTTGTGGTACAGTGTTGGTTTTCATAAGGACAATTTTGTATTACTTCATGTGTTCTGACTATATTCACTCCAGTTTTGCTCTTTCCCCTTATTGTCATCCCTTCCCTCTTTCTTCTAGTCTTATTTCATCTCTCAATCTTCCTTCTGCTTCCATTACACACACACACACACACACACACACACACACACACACACACACACACACCTATAAGGAATTCTAGCACGGCCAGGCATAGGGACACAAGCCTTTAATCTCAGCACTTGGGAGGCAGAGGCAGTGCCGTGAATCTCTGTAAGTTCAAGGCCAGTCTGATCAACATACCAGGTTCCAGGACAGCTAAAGCTACATGGAGAGACCCTGTCTCTGATTTTAAAATAAAATAAAATCATCTCTAGGAACCACAAATAAGAGAAAACATGATATTTTTGGTAGTTTGAGCAAGAATGGCCTCATAGGCTCCTAGATTTGAACACTTGGTTACTAGGAAGTGGCACTATTTGAAGGGATTAGGAGATGTGGCCTTGTTGGAATAGGTGTGGCCATAGGGGAGGAAGTATGTCACAGGAGTGGGATTTGGGTTTCAGAAGCTCAATCCAAGCTCAGTGTCTCTCTCTTCCTGCTGCCTGGGGATTCAGATGTAGAACTCTCAGCTACTTCTCCAGCACCAATGCCTGTCTGAGTGCCACCATGGCTCTTGCCATGATGACAATGGACTGAACCTCTGAACCTGTAAGCCAGCCCCAAAGAAATGCTTTCTCTCATAAGCGTTGCTGTGGCTATGGTAGCTCTTCATAGCAATACACACGGACTAAGATAGTATTCATTTTTCTGTCTGACTTTTTTAATGCGATGGTCTCCAGCTGCACCCCTTTCCCAGCAACTGACATAATTCCATTCTTCTTATGACTGAATAATGTTCCATTTGCACATAGACATTTTCTTTACTCTGTGATTTGCTGATGGGTATGGAGGCCAATTCCAGGACTTGACACTTAAGAAAAGGGCTACAGGAAATTTGGGTGTGAGCAGGTATCTCTATGGTATGTCACCTCAGTCCTTGAGATCAGTGCCCAGGAGTAGTAGAGCTGGGTCACAGGGTAGTTTTAATTTTAGGTTTACAGGAACCTCCTTATTAACTTCCATAGAGGTAGGACAAATTTGCATTCCCTACTACACCTGCAGTGTAGAAGGGTTTCTTTTTCTCCACACCCTGGCCAGATTTTGTTGTCTGTTTGAATGACAGCCATTCTGACTGCGGTAAAATCTCAATGTGGTTTTAGCTTGCATTCCCCCAATGGTGGAGAGGCACCTTTTCATGTATTTACTTGTCACCTCTACTCAACTGTTTGAGAGCTGTCTGCTCATTTGATTGACCCATATGTTGACTGGATTGGTTTGGTTTTCTAGTATTTTATTTTTAATTCTTTATACATCCTAGGTATTAATCTTTGGTCAGATGGTCGCCTACAAAGATTTTCTCCTATTCTCAAGGCTGTCTCCTCACTTGGCAAATGTTCCCACTGCTGTGTGGAAGCTTTTAACTTTCACACGACCATTTGTCAGTTCCTGGCACCACTCAGCAAGCCACCAGAGTCCTTTTCAGGCGGCCATTGACTGTGCCTGTATCTTAAAGTGCTTCCCTATAAGAGGTACAGATTTTGATTTCTTATAGTACCATCTCTGACCTATTTGGAGTTGATTTTTGTACAGGATGAGGAGCCTACCTTCATCTTTCTACACAGAGATTTCCAGTTTCCCCTGCACCATTGGTTAAAAGCTGTCTTTTTTCTAATGTATGTCTTTGGTGTCTTTGCCAAAAAGCAGGTAGCTGGAGCCATGTAGGTCTGTCTGTGAATTTGAGGAGGATTTTTTCTAGTTCTGATTAAGACTGTCACTGGGAATTTTAAGACTTATTTTAATCATGTGTGTGTGTACATACGTGTCTCTGTGCGCATGTGTACACATGTATGTACCTGAATACATCTGTGTGCATGAATGTTGAGGTCAGAAGAAGGTGCTGTATTTCATCAGAGGTGGAGTTAGGGGCATTTAAGGGACACCCAGCTTGATACATGGGTGCTGGGATCTGAGCTCTGTTCCTCATGATTGCCCAGCAAGTCTCCAAACTCCTGAGTCAGCTTTCTGGTTCCTCACTGACATTTTATTGGGGATTGAATTGAATCTATAGATTACTTTTGGCAATACAGCCATTTTTCACAATATGAACTCTGCTAACCCATGAGCACACGAGGCCTTTTCATCTTATAGTAGTGTCTGCTTCGACTTCTCTCTTCAGGGCCTTCAAAGGTTTTGTTGTAAAGGTCTTTGGCCCCATTGTCAAGGTCATCCCTAGGCATTTTTAGATGCTGCTGGGAATAGGTTCCCATCTCCTTAATTTCGTTCTCAGCACATTCATTATTGGTCTGCAGAAAAGCTACTGATTTTCGCATGGTAATTCTGCAGCCTGTTGCTTTCTGAAAGGGTCCAGTTTCCGAAGCTTCCTGGAGCCTTCCGTGTCTCTTCTGTACAGAATCACATCACCAGCAAATAGAGATCAACTTCATTTTCCACTGGAATCCTTTCCATTCCTTTCCCTTGTCTTATGACACCAGCTGAGACCTCAGAGACCATACTGAAGGAGAGTGGAGGAAGTGAGACCCCGTTCTGTAAAATGTTTACATGGGATTATCATAAAAAGCCTTCGTGGTACTGAGCTACAGTCTTTCTATTCCTAGTTTAGTGGTTTTAAACAAGAAGGGATGTTGAATTTTATGAAGAACCTTTTCTGCATCTACTGAGGCGGTCATGTGATTTGTTTTCCTTTGAGACAGTTAATGTGGTATGTTATATTTATTGATTTGTTCCTTAGAAACAAAGCCCATATGATTGTGGTGAATGATACTTTGGACGTGTAGTCAAATTCAGGTTGCAAGGGTTTTACTGACCATCTTTGCATCTGTGCTCACCAGGGAGAGCGGCCTGTCGTTTTGTTTGCTGTTGAGTCCTTGTCCAGTTTTGTATCAGTGTAATGTCGGCTTCATAAAATGAGGTCAGCAGAGTCCCTTCCTAGTTTGTGGGATTGTTTGAGGAACACTGGTGTCAGTTCATCTTAAACGACAGTGGAATTCAGCTGTGACTATCTGGGCCTAGGGTTTTATTAGTTGGAGTCTTTAAATTTTTTTATTATTAATTTTTATGTGTATGTGTGTTTTGCCTGCCTGTATGTTTAGGTATCACATGTGTGCACATCCCCGGGGGTCCTGGAGTGAGTGTTGGCTCCCCTGAACCTGGAGCTGCAGATGACTGTGAGCTACCACGTGGGCACTGGGAACTGAACCCGGCCCTCTAGAGGACCAAGACAGCCAGTGCTCTCTCCCCTGAAGCAGCTCTCTAGCCCCAAAGTCTTTTTACTACTGATTCAGCTTTCTTGCTTGTTGTATATTTACTTCAGTTATGTCTTCTTGGTTTAGATTTAGTAGATAACATGTGCCTAGAAATTTATATATTTTGGCTAGATTTTTCAATTTATTAGAGTGTAGGCTTGCAAAATATGCCCTGATAAAACTCTGAAATTCACTGATTTACTTTTTGCAATGTCTCCTTTTTGACCTCCAACTTTATTGAGCTTTCTCTCTGTCTCTCTCTGTCTCGGTCTCTGTCTCTCTCTGTCTCGGTCTCTGTCTCTGTCTCTGTCTCTGTCTCTCTCTCTCTCTCTCTCTCTGTTTGATAAGAGTTTGTCATTCTTATTTATCTTTCTAAAAAACCAACTCTTCATTCCATTGATTCTTTGTATTCTTCTTCCTGTTTCTATTTCATTCATTTCTGTTCCGATCTTTATTGTTTCTTTCGATTTACTGTTTTTTGGTATAGATTATTCTTCTTTTTCTAAGACCTGGGGTGCATCTCTTGGACTGTTTTCATCACATCAGACATAATCCATCCAGTAGACTGTGCCTTCATTCAATTCTAGAAACATCAATCCCCCACCCCTGATTTCTTCAATGGCCCATTCATCATTCAATAGTGTGTTTTTCAAGAACTATGAGTTTGTGTGCGTTCTGCAGTTTTTCTTGCTATTGCTCTCTACTTCTACTCCATTGTGACCAGATAGTCACAATTAACTTTCAGGGTGTGTGTGTGTGTGTGTGTGTGTGTGTGTGTGTGTGAACTGTTAGTAAGAGTAGGGCATTGAAGTTAACTTCTGTGATTGTGTTGAGGTCAATGTGTCCATGAAGATGGTATATGACCATCACATGGACTGCGACAACCTCTGGGGAATAACCCAGAGACAGTGGGGTGCAGCATTCCTAACAGGGAGGTTTCGTTCTTAGAGCCGTGTGAGTAACCACACTTGATATTGCAGCTCCATTAGCCTCCTCCAATCCTTGCTCCCTGCCAAGGGATTTCCCAGACTCTAAAAACCACCACCAGAACTCAGTGGCAGCACTTGAAAGCTAACAAAATGAACTCTAAGCCAGCATGACCAGAGTCTAAGTTTGGGGAACTGGGAAGGATTGGACTGCTGGCTGAAAGCTGTCTCCCTCCCAGACACAACTGGGAACAGCTCAGAACTGAGGAGGGTAGGAAGGACGGCCGAGAGTCCAGGCTTGTCTGCAGTGCAGCCACCAACATCTTTAACTTTGAACCAATAATCGGGCCTCAGAGTTCACATCTGTCAAGACCATGTATCTTAACAACACTGAAGAGTTTTTTCAAAAAGAACACATTGCGATTGAAATATCCTATTCTCGGGGAACACATTTTGCTGCCTCATTATCTGAGTAAGTTCGGATTTCTAAATCACACTACACGGCCTGTGAGCACGCTGAGTTGGAGAGCTCAGGAACCACCAGCCTCCAACACAGAGTGGGCGCCCGGGAAGAGCCTGCATGGTGGCCATCGTTACTTCTCAGAGTCCTCAGTTCCCACAAAGGACCGGAGGCTCCTTACAGTGAGAATGATGAGCATCAAGCAAGACTGATATGTGGAGATTGAGAATGGCAAAAATAAGGGAAATTACATTCACCCGTCCTGAGCTTGTGGGAAGAGCATTCCACTGAGCTGGGAACCGATATAACATAATTTTATTATCCTATTTTATTAAAATGAAATGCACCAGCTCTCCAGGAGGGATTTACCAGACATCTTATGCAAGTGATATTAAATAATGAATCAGACATAATAATGAGTCGTCCATGAAGACTTATAAAGAGGCAGAAATGAGGCCATATTTTCTACCCCCATTAAGAGAAGCAACTGCATGTCTAGACTACAAATTCCCAGAAAAGGTTTCTCCGCAGAAGAAGTGAGTACGAACCAAGAGGGATTTAACTCTGGGTCGCTCTATCCCGCCCAAGTCCCATGTCTGGAAGAATCCTGATAAACATGTCCACTGAGCCACATCTCACAGCTGGGCTCCTGCCAGCATCAGTAGGAGGAGTTTGCAAGTCATCAGTCAGCTCAGTAAATCAGAGGAACAGGCCCCTCCCACCACCCTAGAGGCTCAGCCTGTATCTTTCCTGTGGACTCAGGCCCTGGTCTTTGCATTTTGATTCCTGAGCAGCACGTGGGAAACTAGTATGGAAATTCTCGAGTCCTTGAGATTAGAAACGGAAGCCCTGTGGGAGTACATGGGGAACCAATGTGGCTGCTTCTAACTTGTTTAAATATCAAATAAATGAGAGTGACAATCTGACAAGCCAAGGATAATAAACTAAAATAATGGAAATAGGCATTCACCAAAGAAGACACATCCCCAGGAGACGAGGATATACCCACAAACATTTCGCATGCAACTATGCTACAAGCCACAGACACTGGGAAGAAACTTGGGGTTACGCATGACTCCGTCCAAATTCACAGACAGACAAGGAAACGACCACTCTGAATATAGACGTTCCTACTGACACAGAGCACAGGTCCATAGGCTCTCTGTATATAGACGTGTGTGTGTGTGTATATATATATATATAGATAGTTAGAGAGAGAGACTGTATACAGACGTATATAGGCCCACTGTATATAAACGTTCCTATGGACACACAACACGGGTCCGCAAGCTCTCTGCACCTGAAGGCTAATCCTGTGCTGGGCGTCTGCCACATACCAAAAAGAAAACAGACAGTGACACCTTCAGTCCAGGGCCCAAGATTCCATCCCAGGTGTTCATGCTTCACGCCGACAATGGAGGTGGTAGTAGACTTCCCTCACAGTACAACCTCTGGAGGTCCTTCACAAGACAAACACCCACGGTACACCCAGAGTCCAAATTCTACTGGAGGTATGGGCTAAGGGTTTCAGGAACCAGGCATGAATGCTCCTGAGTGGCTCCGGGGTACAGCCCAGGTTGGTCACACTGGTTTCTGTCAAGAGCTGCTCC
Source organism: Myodes glareolus (assembly GCF_982192425.1). Lineage (NCBI taxonomy): Eukaryota > Metazoa > Chordata > Mammalia > Rodentia > Cricetidae > Myodes > Myodes glareolus. Next base: position 55,149,641 of record NC_142048.1, on the reverse strand, counting down.
TCATAAACCAACTCATGGACGTAGCAGGAAACCAGCGACTCTTGGTTTACGATAAAGGGGTTTTGCATTAAATCGCTCCACATTTGCATTAACTTTGCTCCGAGCACTGCAGCAGACTTTAGTCCTCCCAACCCAGGACACTGGTACTGCCTGCAAAGATATGCAAAGAGCCCAGGCTTAGGCAACCTGAATCGTAGGCTGGCAGAGGAGGTGGGACATGTTTTCACTGCAGTGAGTAGAAACACGCCTCGCCTCAGTGGGTAGAGACATGCCTCCCTCGTTCAGAGGCTATGGACAAAGAGGGTGGGGTGGGGGTAGGGGGTGGGCAAAGAGAACAGAATCTCTGCCTACAAGACATGGAGAGAATTGTCTGTGCGGAATCAAGCTTTGGGAGGCAGACAGAGGCGTAGGAGGAACAATCCCAACCTTCATGATGCCTAACTCCAGTCAAAGCCAGCACAGAAGGGACCATGCTGAGCTGGGGTGCTGGGAAATACCGGCAATGGGCTCTCCAGAAAAAAACGTGTGTGTGTGTGTGTGTGTGTGTGTGTGTGTGTTTACACAGGCTTGTCATAGGTTACTCAAGCATCAAGTGTAGCACACAGCATACCCGAGATACTAAAACGCAGAACACCCTCTATTTAAAAGCAGGTCCTTTTTACGAGGCTGACAGGTTCTCACAGTGGCTTCGCTCTTGTCCCCATGACCAACCTGTGCCGCCATGAAGCTCAGACTGGACTACGGAGCACATAAAATGACTTCTTCATGTAAGTGCCATGCAGTCTGTTTGCTGGCCTTACATCCTTCAAGTCCTGTCAGTCAGGCCTCTTCCAGCCTCGCCTAGGAACGCTGACACTTCCCTCATCTGTCAATGGCCCAAGTGACTTGGTCAATCAAAGTATCAAAGCCTGGGAAGTTTGTAGGGTGTGTGTGTGTGTGTGTGTGTGTGTGTGTGTGTGTATTCGCTTGCTTGTTGGTTTGGTTGGTTTTGGTTTTTCAAGACAGGAGTTTTGTTGTTGTTTTGTTTTGTTTTGTTTTTTGTTTTGTGTAGCCCTGGCTGTCCTGGAACTCGCTCCGTAAACCAGGCTGACCTCGAACTCACAGAGATCCACCTATCTCTGTCTCCCTGAGTGCTGGGATTAAAGGCATGCGCCACCACTGTCTGGCTTATGGGGTTTTTTTTTGTTTTTTGTTTTAGATCGGTGCCAGTCACAGTGTGACAACTTCAGATGCCAGACCTAATTTACACTCACATTTTCTCCATCATTTTCTAAGCTCAGACCATCGAATGACAACCTGCCACCAAAGAGCCTAATGTACCCACACTCAAGTTGCCACTGGACCCAAGTCAGGTAGGCGGGATACATGCAACGGTGCCGGAAGGTGATCCGCTCAGGGAACGGCAGCTGGGTACCTACCACCCTCCCTCTGGATGCAACATAGTCTGTTCAAGACCACACTGCAGATCCTAAACAGAACTGTGTGTGTCAGCAGATCAAGCGCTTTCTTGAGATTCCGACTGACGGGTTAAACAAGTTGCCTCTGTGCACGCCCTCAACGTGTGCTTAGAACCTGCCAGGGAACTGAAACGGGTGATGTACAACATAGACTCCTGGGATGACAGTGGCATGGGCCCCTGTGGAAGCGGACACGGGCCCCCACAGAAAGCAGGCATGCTGGCCCGCCTATCTACCAAAAAAATTTATGTTGGAGGGCCACAGGGCAGGTCTGCCATCAAAGCCACTGTACCACATGGGCGCCTGTTTCAGAGGTGCCATTTAGTGAAGAAAAGACTACGCTTGAGGGGCCGATATCATGTTCTGTCATCAAATTCCCGGAGGGAGAAGGCAGCAACCTCCCCACATCAAAGGAGAATACAGTCTCCTTACAGTAAGCCGCCCACTGTCAGCTACCAGCCTGCAAGCCTTCCAAACACAGGGAGGGATCACGGGGGTCCACAGCTGTCCCAAACTGTAGCCCCAGGTCAATAAATCTGCAGAGGGCTCCATCCAGCCATCTGCATGAGCCTCAACCCAATAGTTGAATTACCACATCCCATCTGGCCTTCAGGGCCCATCCGTACTGCAGAAGTCACAGAAGGGACCTACTCATAGACATTCCTACAAGCTCAAACCTGAATGATGTGGGAGGCCTGGCCTGACCCTGGACCCATCACAATGCTGTCAGGACTACTCTGCTCTGTTCTGATTCCTGCAGAGGGGACGCAGGAACCTTTCTTGCTGTCTGGTCTGGTCTCCTTCTGCCCGTGCCCACCTCCACCAGTCATGGCACCCAGCAGTGTCACAGGAGTAACTGGCTTCCAGCAATGTCAGAGAAGTGTTGGCACCGTAGTCTTTGATGGTGCTCACCGGGTAGGGCTGTGGCCCAGCTTCATGTGCGCTGGGCACCTGCACTGTCTACTAATGAAGGACAAGCCACCTGAGCTCCGGGGAGCTGACCTAGCCAGAGTATTGATCGCTAGTCCTTAAGTTAGTTGTGTGAAGCCTCCAAAGTAGAACCAGCTACATTTTCAATACTACTGAAAAATCAGATGCCACTATCATTGTACTTAGGAAGCTTCACACTGCCATGTACACACATACATGACATACCCAGGACAGGGTTGCAAAGCTCCATGCATAACAACTGCTATTAATGATGGGCAACTTTTGGAAGCAGAAGTAATTATCCTGCCTTTGAACAAGAAACTACTGTGTACGGCTTTGCTTTCCAAAAGCCGTGGTGGGTACCCTACTCTGGTTACAGTGCCCTGCCCATTCTGGGCTCCAGAGCTATACCACCACCAACCTCAGGCCCAGCCAAACTAGCAGAGGCCCCTATCACTGCCTTCCAGCTCAAGGCACTTCTAAGGTGATTCTCTTGTGTTACCCTAAACTGCCTCCTTCCCTCTCAAAGCTTAACCCTCAGAGGAAGTTTATAGTCAGACACTCGGAGCTCCTGACTTTGGGAGCTGGGAAGCACATCTGTGCGTCCTAACTCAGCTCTGTCTTTGCGCCTGAATGCTGCTCCTTAAATAAATAGGAAGGAAGGAAGAAGGAAGGAAGGAAGGAAGGAAGGAAGGAAGGAAGGAAGGATGGATGGAAGGAAGGAAGGAAGGAAGGAGGGAGGGAGGGAAGGAAGGAAGGATGGATGGATGGAAGGAAGGAAGGAAGGAAGGAAGGAAGGAAGGAGGGAAGGAGGGAGGGAGGGAGGGAGGGGGGAGGAAGGGAGGGAGGGAGGGGGGAGGGAAGGAGGGAGGGAGGGAGGGAGGGGGGAGGGAAGGAGGGAGGGAGGGAGGGAGGGAGGGGGGAGGGAGGGAGGGAGGGAGGGAGGGAGGGAGGGAGGGAGGGAGGGAGGGAGGGGCCCAGACACCAACAGGGACTGTCACTCCTGCTGGGAAGCTACAGCTCTCCCAGTCGCAAACAATCGCGCTGGGATCCAGGTCTCTCCTGTCTCCTGCGAGGCTCTCTTCAAGTATCCTGCTGGTATTAGTCACTGCACAGCAATTTCTAGAGAGTTGTCACTAAGCCAGAGGGGTGGGACGCCCAGGGTGGCTGTAGAGGAAGGAAAATAAAAGGAAACTGAGTGGGCAGGAGGATGACGGGGATGACGGGGCTAAAAAGGGAACAGCGTTGGGAGGCCAAGGCTAATACAGCACAGAAGCTCTCAAAAGACACAACGCGCCCAGGAAGGCGCTCTGAAGAAAACCCGCCTTCCCGGGGACGTCTGTGCCCCCCTCAGAAAAGACTGGAGGGCAGGGAGGTGACAGGAGGTGCCAGAATAACACAGGCCAAGGCAAAGTGCCAAGCGTGAGCAAGAACATGCCTGTTCTCTGCGCAGAAGCCTCACAGAGGAACGCCTGCTCCTGAGGAAGCAGATATGGGGACGGCAGCCAACTGTAAACACACCACCCAGCAGCCACCTGTTCTCTGCAGTAAGGTGTGTGGGACACGCTTTGTGGATCTCTCGTGTCTTGGGTGCTGGGGTTTTTGTTTTTTGTTGGTGGGTATTCTTTTTTTGGAATCAGCTCTACCGAGGCAGCATTTCAACACCACTCAGCACAGAGCTGACTAGTTCCCAGGGCAGCCACGGAGTTGTGCAAGCATCACCAAAGCCAGTGGTGAGAACGTTCTCATCCCCTGGGAGAGGCCAGTCCTGCTTGGTGACACTTCCCCTTCCCTTCCTCCAGCCCTGAACCCAACACTGTGTGGTGACGCTTCTTCTCAGGGTTCAGTTACATTGTAGTGGCTTACAACTGTGCAGGGTTTCTCTGCTTCTCAAGCCGTACACTATTTTACAGCATGGATGGACCACCGCGAAGGAAGTTTAGGCTGGAGCCAGCACCGTGCTTTCACAGCCCCAGAATGCACGCAAAAAAAAAACAGTCAGCCAGGGAAGTCCAAGACGAAACCGAGTGCAGTCACACGCCTGCTCCCTCGCTCTAGAACAGTCATGGCACCAGCTCCTACCTCCTCAACAGCCAGCCTCCCTGCCATTTCTGCGCATCTCTCCTCCAAGCTGTCTGCTGGCTCCCTGCTGAGAGAGAGGGGAATGAAGCCAGCTGCCACCTTCACTGCCCAAACTGAAGTCTTTTCTGCATCTACAACTAACCTTATTTTCTTTAAAAGTCAGACAAAATGTCATCTACAACATCACCATCATCCAACTGTCTGCTAAGAACCAAGTGTCCAGCACGGCCTCATTAGGGGCTCCTGGAACTCACGATAAATCCCGAGCCCCTGGGCCAGAGAGATGGCTCAGTGGTTAAGAGCGCTGGCTGCTCTTCCAAAAGACCCAGGTTCAATTCCCAGCACCCACGTGGCCACTTATCTGTGTTCCACAGGACCTGACACCCTCTTTTGTCCTCTGAGGGAGCCAGGAATGCATGTGATAGACAGAACAGGCAAAAACACCTAGACAAGAAATATTAAGACATTTTTTAAAACTCTCAAGCATCATTTTGTGATGTGTCCCCAGCCATTGCAGCTCTGTCCACCCGTTGACATCTGTCTCACGGTCACCATCCATCCCTTCCTGTCTTGTTTGTCCCTCATTTACCACAGGAAGGGTACAAAACAGGTATCTCTACTGCCCACAGGGCCTGGTTTGGGATTCCCGTTTGCTGGTTTGACAGTGTTTGGATTCCAGTTTCAAACTGGCATTCTTTCATACTCCTGTGAACTATATTCCGTGATCGAGTTCTTTAAAGACATCATGAAACTCACATCTCTGTAAGTATGGGAAGTAGAGATTAGCCTGCTAAGGGTTCTACAGCTTAGCCTTCCCTGGAAATGGGCACTTGGGTTATTTTCCATCTTTTCCTGTAGAGTCCATTTCTGGGTAATAAATTCCTAGACTTAAAATATCTGGCACAAAGTCTGCTTAAATGACCACATTGCCAGACGGATGGCAATACCGGCTCTCGCATGCCATCTCTCTGGTGTGCATTATGGTGTGTCTGTTTAGTACAAGGAAATTTCCATTTCATCAATTCAAACGTTAAACCCATTCCCTGATCAGCAGTCTAGGTCGCTTATATATAACATTTCTCTCCAGCTTTTTCTTCCTCCTTAGGACAATGGACAGATACAGATGGAGGTTAAGCACAAACAACCCAATGGGACCCTCAAAGACACAGTTTAGGGGAGCTAAAACCATCTTTACTATCAAAGCTCTCATCTCCCCAACACCTTCTGGGCCTATCATTTCCTAAATTACTAAAGCATCCAGCCATATGTCCACCTGGGGGCCCAAAGTCATGCCTCCTGGGGCCATAGGGTCCCTGCCATGTCCCTAGAGCCCCCCTGACAGCCACCTCTGGAGGCACCATAGATTTCCGACAAGCTGTCACATAGACTTGTAGCAAGGGCTCCTCAGGTGTGTGCATTATTGGTTTTGAGTCAAGGAGCTGGAGCTGGGAAACTCATTGCTTTTGGGGAATCAGTCACCAGGGCCCTGAGATTGAGACAGATTAGAAGGTCATAACCCCAAGGCAGGAATAGCACTGTCAAAACAATGTTAATGACAGTATATGGTATAAAACATTCCCTTTGATATTAAGTTGCTCTTTAATAAGATAAGAAATCACCAGTCCCTTGCACCCACTTCTTTACCGACCTTAATTTTAATAGCCTTTTCCCTGGTCCCTGAATGCACCAAAGGAAGAGCGTCATCTCATCGTCAGTCAGACCTTCCGTGTGCCCACGGCCTGCTGCTTGAAACACCGAAGATGCCCCGATGAAGCTACAGGGCAAATGCAGCTGCTTTCTGCTGGTACAATCCCAGCCCTGCCCCCACCCCAGATTCAACCCCAGCAAGGACTATCTCAAATAGCTTGTGAAGTAACTTTTCGCCGTTAAAAGCCTCTACTTGAGCGGCCGTTTTCATCTAGATCAGAGGGGAAGCACTTCCTCTGGGGGGGTCCAGCTGAAGGCCTGCCATGGTACAAACACAGTCCTTTGTGTGGGCAGACTGCCGCGATGGGCTCAAGTGCAGTTGGCATGAGGGGACTACGCAGTGGCTGGTGAAATACTGCCTTGATTGGCATCAGGGGTTTGCTGTGATTGGTGCAAATGTTTATTCTTTAGCTTTCTAAACAGGCTTTTGGGCTCACTTGGTGAACAGACTGGGAGACACCTTCCGGTAAGGCTTCTCTTGGTGTAACAAACGTTTCTCGAAAGTGGTCTCTTCTTGTTCACTTCTGTTGAGCTGGCTGCTCAGGAAGAAGATGCAGGGGCAGCTCCAGCAGTGGCAGGGAGGTCAGGCAGAGAGGCCAGCTGCTCCAACAGACACAGAGCAGGGGGAGCCCAGAAAACAGTGCTGGTGTCACTAGAAGTTAGAGGGACCCCACAGGTTAGGTTCAGAAGTGACCGTGTTAACAGCTGCTGAGGGCCAAGGAACTCCAACTTCCTGAGCCTACACAAGAGCGAAATACTTGTAGCGCTGAAGGTCTCGATCCCTGAAGCCTGCCCAAGATCGCATGCACACCTGCGACAGCTCCCACCTGCCTGGGGCTGATCCCACCTGTCTGGTCTGTCGTCACTGCTGTCACAGGCCAAGAAGAACAAACAGTACCGAAGACCAACCCTGGGAGAGCTTCCCCTACCTATGACTTCTGTCTAGGTAAAGTGAAAGAGCCCCAATCCCGTGGGGACACCATCAAGGCCTAGTCCTGACCTGGGGACAAGGGTTCCCTCCTGTGACATGCCTGCTTCCCTCTAGAGAGAAAAATCTCTTCCTCGAGATCAAACAGAACTTCACTCTCAGCTCTTCTGCCCTCTAGTCTGGGGACCACTTGTTTCTCTCTGTCCTTTCCACACCATTATCTGAAAGAGTCCCGGATCAGACGTGAGAAAGAAAAATATTTGGATGTCAAGAGGTTTTAGCAACCACCCCTTCCCCTTCTACTCAGAACATCAGAGACTGTCCTCAATTCAAGTGATACCAAAACAAAACAAAACAAAAAAATCCAGAACAAATTCTACATGGATGGCATCTATTTCCCAAAACCTCTGACTGGAAGGGAAATCTGCTTATTTTCAGGCAGGTGACAAGACATCTCATGGAACTCGAAGTCAGCCACACACTATCCAGGCTTAAGGAACACTGAGCATTGTTCCAGCCAAAGCTAGGTTTTCCATGATACACAAAACAGGTGAGCTTCTCAGCCGTCCTGTTGGAAGTTCAGGCTACCCTGGACACTTCTTGGGAGACTTTCCCAAGAGCAAGGCCAGAGAGGACATGCACAGTGCAACTTGGAGAACCTGTACAGCTAGGACCAACACGCATGTGTGACGTTCATGAAGACACAGGGCCAACATGCATGTGTGACAATGGTGAAGACACAGGGCCAACACACATGTGTGATGCTGGTGAAGACACAGGTCAACTACACAGTCACACTGTCCTGGTAATGAGCAGAGAGGCCATGCTCTCATTACAAGCCAGTAGATTCTCCCCTCCATCCCCTCCTCTTCCCTTCTGTCTCCTCCCCTCTCCTTCTCTCCCCTCCTGTTTCCTCCCTTCTCTTTCCCTCTCCCCTCTCCGTTCCTTGCTGTCAGCAGACAGAGGCAGGAATAAGTAGACAAATGGCTCTGGTGACAGAGAAAGACCTAGTTGTCACAACCCCATGAAGCCCTAGTAATCTCTGACACTTGGACACTCAGTTGTCTCTCTAAGGGCACGTTCAACATTCCTACCCCCCACACAAACACACAACACCTACCCCACCACGGACGGAAAGCAGCGTCAAGTGACGAACAGCCAACAACACTGATGTCTGGGAACAAAGACCTCAGACCATATGAAGACTAAATAAAAAGGGTTACCCACAAGATGAGAGCAGTAGCTGCCAAGTCACAAGTCCTTAAGAGTCTAGAATGTACTGTGTGTGGTGTGTGGATAGAACCCAGGCCTCGTACAAGCTTAGCACATGCTCTACCTCAGAGCCACACTCCTAGCCCTAGAATTCAACTTTAAAAACTTGTGCGCCTCAACAAAGAAAACCAAACTGAAAGAGAGAAAAAAACAAAAGAAAACAAAAGCCCAAGGACCTAAACAAATACTTCCTCAGGGAAATACAAAGTGCCAGGGTCATTAGTCATTACAAAAATCTCAACCCAAAACCACAAGATAACAGTTCACACCCACAGGGGGCAGCTACAATTTAAAAGAGAAAAACAGAAGAAACAAGCAAGCAAAACAGAGGGTGGGGAGAAACCGGGACATTGCTGCCAGGACATAACAAGACAAAGACACAGTAGAGAGTGATCCTACAGGACCCCAGTTACATGAGGACCTCACTGGACCCACGGATCACCCCCCACCCTTGCTTATTTAGAAGGGAAGAAAGGAGAGAGGGAGGCAGGGAGGGAGGAGGAAACGAGAAATTAAATTAAATAAATGTTGAAATAAAATTGTGGCTATGCTTAGCCACAAGAGCCAGCAGGTAAGAATAACCGTGCCAGCTGATGCAGGGTCCTGGAGACCCGCCTGTCTCCATCCCCACAGTGGTGGCGCTACAAATGCACACCACGACGTTCGACTTTTTGATGTTGGCTTTGGGGTTCGATGTTGGCTTTGGGGTTCGAACTTCGGTCCTAATGCTTGCAAGACAAACACCTTACTCATTAAGCTACCTCCACAACCCTGTACCAATCTCTTTAAAAGGCGGTTACCTCCATATTGACAGAGGCCATCATCCACCCACATGACTTTAGACTCCTTACACCAGCTCACATTCCAATCCCCCATCTCTGTAAGGAACCACAAAGCATGGAGAGAAACACATCTTTGGGTGTTTATTTCTAGCTTTCTTGTAGTCACATGCCCATGATGACAGACATTCATTAAGCTCAGCCCAGGGGTTCTCACAGACACAGCCAGCAGTGAGGATGGAACTCCAACTGAGATACCAGCCCCCCACTAACACTCTCCCTCCCAGCTCAGCACATTTCAAAACTCTAGAACCTCTCCTTGCCCCTTCTGGCATGCACGGAAATGCAGTGATGAACTGAATTGGTAAGAAGCCCCTATCTGTTTCAGTGAGCCATTGATGAAGTCAACAAGTAAGTTATTATTACTCTGTAAGTTATTATTACTTTGTATCTCCTGGGTTCTCACGTGATGACTTGGTACCCTATGGCACTCAGAAGGTAACTGCGCTGACTAGATTTATGTCAACTTGATGCAAGCTAGAGTCATCTGAGAAGGGGGAACCTCAATTAGAAAATGCCTCCATAAGATCAGACTGTAGGCAAGCCTGTATGGCATTTTCTTAATTAGTGATTGATGGGAAAGGGCCCAGCCCATGGTGGGTGGTGCCACCCTGGACTGGTAGTCCTGGATTGATCTGGGAGGTCCTTCTATGTGTCACTTTTATTGGTTAATGAATAAAGAAACTGACTTGGCCTGATAGAGCAGAGTAGAGCTAGGCAGGGAAAACTAAACTGAATGCTGGGAGAAAGAAGGTGGAGTCAGGAGAAGCCATGGAGCCCTGCTGGAGACAGATGCGGGAACTTTACCCTGTAAGCCACAGCCTCGTGACGATACAAAGATTAATGGAGATGGGTCAGTTTAAGACATGAGTTAGCCAGAAATACGCTTAAGATAATGGCCAAACAGTATTGCAAATAATATGGCTTCTGTGTGGTTATTGCAGGGCTGAGCATCCAGGAACAAACAGGCTTCATACACCACTGGGTTCTATAAGAAAGCAGGCTGAGCAAGCCACAGGGAGCAAACCAATAAGCAGCACCCCTCCATGGCCTCTGCATCAGCTCCTGCCTCCAGGTCCCTGCCCTATTTGGTTCCTGTCCTATTTGTTTTTGACACTGAACCATGATAAGGAACTGAGTGAAATGAACCCTCTCCTCCGCAAGTTGTTTTGGTGGTGGTGTTTCGTCACAGCAACAGTGACCCTAAGACAGTAGCTAATCTAAGAAAAAAAATTTTTTTACACTTACCTTTTACTGAGATGTAATTCACATGCATACAATCTTCCCTCTTAAAGTGTGCACCTTGGAAGCCCTGAGTGTGTCGAAGAGCACAATCTCCCTGTGTAAGGCTGCTCACCATCTGAGGAAGCAGCCCATCACCAGCGTCGCCCTCGACCTCAGAATGAAATCCACACTTCTATGTTGTTTCAGTGGATTTGCTACTGCCATGGCCATTTCACATCAATGGACAATATGTGGTCTTTGTACCCAACTTCTGTAAAAGTACTGTGTTTCTAGGCTCTGTCACATCATGGCCTATCTAGGGCTTCACTGCATTGGTGGCCAGAGTCACCACAGCACAGGACAAAGAGTAGATTTAGGCCAAAGCACCACGGTCAAAAGTTCTCACAAACCAAGGGGGTTCAGTTATGGTCCAGAGGTAAGGCATTTGCCATCAAACCCAGGGAATGAGGGGTGAGTCATCTGACCTCTCAGAGCCATGGTTTTCCCACCTGTAAGTGAAGTAGCTGCCTATCAGGCAACTTAGTGCCTTAGTTATTTTTCTATTGCTGTGAGAAGACACCATGACCAAAGCGACTTATCAGAGGGCTAGAGTCCATACCCATCATGGTGGGGAACAGAGAGACAGGCAGCAGACAAGATAAAACAAAACCATGACCTAGCCAGATGCTGTAGCATTTGCCTGTGATCTTAGCTGCTTAGAAAGCCAAGGCAGGAAGACCATAATGTCAAAGCCAGCCTGGAATCCACAGCATGACTCAATCTCAAAGGACAACTTTAAAAAAAAATCTTCTTTGTCCCTGTGGGCTAACTCACAGCCACTCGTTTTCCACTTCACATATATTAAAGTCCTCACAGAGAAAGGCTGACAAGTTTGCACATCTGCTATCACGAACACCCGACAAGGGTCAGTACTCCCAGACAAACTTCCTGCCTGAGAGTGACATCCCTGTCTCATGCCTGAAGAGTGTCCCAGCCATTCTTTCTGCCAGATCAGGACCATCCCCCTGCCTCATGTGACATCTATGAATTGTTCTTCCCGCTCAGTGCCATCTGCCCCTTGCCAGACCCTTGACATGGCTTGATGCGCAACATCCAGTTCCCAGCATCCTGCATCTCACCTCACAGATGATGCCCAACACCCAGATCCCAACATCCTGCATCTCATCTCACAGATGATGCTCAACACCCAGCTCCCAGCAGCCTGCATCGCACCTCACAGATGATGCCCAACATCCAGCTCCCAGCAGCCTGCATCCCACCTCACAGATGGACTCTCCTTCATTTCTATACAGCGACTCCCACCCAGAATAACCAGGTCCCTAGACAGGAAGAATTGCTGCTTCCCAATAAACCCACACCCCACATCATAGACTCGTTCTCATTCTCCTAGTATGTGTACAGCACACTGACTTAAGGGAGGGCTCGTCACCCTCACATCCCTCCTCAAAAGCAGGCAAGTCTTCGCTACCTCCAACCAAGCTCTACTCCCAGTCAACAAGGTCAACAAGGAAGCCCCAACCAGTGCGTGCCCGCCTATGCCCAGGCAGATGCAGGTTTTCCCCCTGGACGATCCTTCACACATTCCCCTTGGCAACCCATATACCTCTAGACACACCCTTCCCTCTTACTGATACCTCCAGCCACTACATCCCTGGGTGTGAGTCCTCTCCCCCATTGGGCTTCTCTGGGCATCCACCAGACCCAGAACCACCTTGGTACCTGAGTTCCCTCAGCAAGCTTTCATGGTCACCTGTCTCAGGCCTCGCAACTTCTGCATGGAGCAGTTGGATCTCTGGTATCACTTCCTTAGAACCAAGCATTTCCCACCAAACCACCACCTGAGCATCTCCAGAGCCGAGCGGTAACTGCTAAAGGGTCGGAGTCCTGAATGACCTTTGACTTGTCCCTTTGCCTGCTTCAGCTACCTGAGCAAGAAAGTCCTCTGATTCGGTTAGCAGATCAGTCCTCAGTGACCCACTGGCCGAGCGATGGAAAGGACAGCAGCGCTATAACTGACCGGCCTCCCCACCCCATGCCTAGCTTTGAGAAGCAGATCCAAACAGGACAACGTCACTGCCCCACCACGGCCTTACAGCAGCCTCTCCTCAATGTTCACACGCAAGCAAACATCACTTGGCTAAAAGACTGTTCCCAAAATGATGTTTTAACACTCTGAAGAAAAACTGCCATGTTTCTGCGTGGGCACCTGCATTAGAAGGCCCCTGGGCTCTTGCGCTTGAGGCCAGATTCACACCCTGAGCACCATTTCTTTTTAATTTGTTAAAATAAGAAAGGCACTGAGAAGAGTGAGAAGATTTGCACATATCAGAACTCTGGTTTAACCTCCCTACTCAGATCCCCACCCCCATGGCATGGTCTGTGTATGTGCGTACACACACACACACACACATACACACACACACACACACACACACACGCACGCACGCACGCACGCACGCACGCACGCCTGTGGAGGCTCAAGGTCAGCCTCAGGTGCGGCTCCTCAGGAGTCATCACTGGGACCGGAGGCTCCCTGATTAGGCTAGAGAGGCTGACTGGTGGTCTTTAGGGATCTACTTAGCTCTGCGTCCCCAGAGCTGGAATTAGAAGCACAAGCCACTGTGCTCACCTTTGAATGTGGCCCCGGGGACCGAAGTTGGGTCCTCGTGCTTATATGGCAAGTGTTCTGTCTCCCCAGCTTCCATCCTGCTCTTGTTGAGAGAGTCTCAGGTAACCCACACTGCTCGCAACTGGCTCTGCGGCTTGGGGTGACCTTGCACCTGATGCTCCTGCCTCTACCTCCCGGAGCACAGGTTACAGGCAGGAGCCACCACACTCAGTCTATGTAACACTAGGGGGTAGAACGCGGGGCTTCAAATATGCCAGCAATGCCCTCTACCAACCCCAGACCACCATCTCTAGAGGACTGAAGGTCAGCCCAAGGTCAGGCTGGCCCTGCCCCTTCTGTCCCTTGGAGGGGGCCTCCATGTTTCCTATCATAAGTAAGTTTTCAATAACAAACACTGATCATTCGAACCTCTGGTGTGTCATTTCTAGAGACTATTCAGAATATTAATTCACTTCCACAGGGCCTCTTAAACACGCATCCTTTAAGGCCTTTAAAGACTGAGAGGAAACTGTGAGCTGTCACCACAGCCAGTGTGAGGGAGAAAAGGAGTGACGTGGAGCCAGCACTTGCTTTTCTGCAAAATTTTGGCTTGGCAGACTCAGGTCCCCGTGCCAGCTCTAAGACAGATTAAGCGAGGAAGTGTCACCTCGTTCTCTGATATGATCTGGCCTCTGGCAAACAGGTGGGGGTCAGCACTGTCCAGTATTCATTGTCCCTGTGATGGAGATGACCTGGAAACATGGCCCCTCAGAGGTCTCACTTCACCCAGTGGCCGGAAAGCCAGGCTCTGGAGAGCTCCCGGGCAAAGGACTCCTCACCGGCAGTGGCCTCTGTGCTGCTTGGCTCAGTCTTTGAATACCAATCCATATGACTGATCAATCCATATGACTGGAGCCCAGTGGTGACCAGGGATGGCAGGTCCAAGTGTCTTTGCAGCTGGAACCCCATGAGTTCTCAATGGGATCGTTCTCGAATCCCCACGGCCCCCTCTTCTCAGAAAGGTCCAAAGCAGCCTGTGCTGGTTCTGGGTGGTACACAGAGCCATCACCCCGGGGTTCTGGGTGGTACAGAGAGTCATCACCCCGGGGTTCTGGGTGGTACAGAGAGTCATCACCCCGGGGTTCTGGGTGGTACAGAGAGTCATCACCCCGGGGTTCTGGGTGGTACACAGAGCCATCACCCCGGGGTTCGGGGTGGGACACAGAGCCATCACCCCGGGGTTCTGGGTGGTACACAGAGCCATCACCCCGGGGTTCTGGGTGGTACACAGAGCCATCACCCCGGGGTTCTGGGTGGTACACAGAGCTATCACCCTGGGGTTCTGGGTGGTACACAGAGCCATCACCCTGGGGTTCTGGGGTAAGATAAGAACTTACACGCAGTGGCTGCCAACTGGGGCAGAGAGGGAATTTTACGGTCTATCTGGGAAGCTGAAGCTAGAGGGAGGACACAGGGCTACTCTTCTGTAAGAAGAGTGTTTTGAGTGTTGCTGTGTTATTCTTTTCTCAGACAATACATCCCAACCTGCTACTTCCCCCTTCCCTAGATCGATTGCTTCTCCATTTCCCTTCAGAAACGAGCAGGCTTCCCAGTGGTTTCAACTGAACACATCATAACCAGATGGAGTAAGACTAAGCATAAACCCTCGCATCAAGGCTGGACAAGCTGGTAGGAGGAAAATGGACCCAAGGGCAGGGAAAGTCAAAGATACCCCCACTCCCGCAGTTACGAGTCCCAAAGACACCCCAAGCCTGACCACCATAGTGCATACGCAGAGGACTTAGAGCAGACCCATCTGAGTTCGTGATTGCCACTTCAGGAAGACCCACTGTTCTGATGGGGCTTCTGACATTAGGGTACATGGGCTGAGGCCCGTTCAAGCGGAACACACATGCGAAATCCAATCTCTGTTCACCAGCAATCTTGTTAACAGGCAATACATGAGGAGAGAAAACCCAAGTCTAATTTTACTGTTTCCTACTCTGAAACCATCACCAAGAATTCAGAAGGGGTGGGACTGGTTTGTGGTTTTCCACAAGGGACAGAGAACTGAGACAGGTCCCACTCTGTAATCATTCTGGGTACACTGGCTGCACCCACTCTGTACCATGCTGATGGCTGGGTCAAGCGAGGAAACCCATGGCTGCTGAACAGATACCAGAGATCCATGGCACATTTGCAAGAAAGAGCTATACACAGCTCCGTCTCCTGAGAGACTCACACTACCCCAGACCCACCGGGCAGGGTACACACTCGCTCCCACTGCAGACCAGAGCATGTTGTGTGTGTCCAAAAATAATTCTTAAAAAAGCCATTGTCCTGTATTTTAAAACTTTTAATTGTATGTATGTGTTATTATATAATACGTATTTTATATATACATATATATGTATCACATAGGCCTCTTCACCTAATACCACACTTAGATGGCCAAGCAAATCATCTGGTGTGGACACTTGCGTCCCTTTCTCTCTGAACACACACTCATACAAGGAGCAAGTGCATTTAGGACTAGGAGGGGAGCTCAGAACTTGTACTAAAGTTGTTTGTCTGTTTTGACCGGACTGGCCTCGAACTCACAGAGATACACCTGCCTCTACCTCCCCACCCTTCTACTATATTGAAAAAGCTATCCCATGGCCCTAGCTGGAGATTGACCATAACCCACATTAAGGCCTAGGATTGATTCACATGGCTTAGCTGAAGACAGCGTATGATTCGTCCATCTGACTTTTACGTTAACTGCTCTGCTCATCTCTTCAGCGGCTCCTACCTCACAGCTGAGAGGAGGCCACTGTGACCACATACCTGCCAATTCTGCCAAACCCTTACACACATCACAACACATGCTAGGCACACAGGCACTCACATACAGATGCAAAGGGGCCCTGAGGCAGACAGGGTTCATCGGCTCACTACCTTGAGACCCCAAATGGTATCGATCTGAGTAGAGAAAGCCCACGGCTCCCTGCTGGAACTACAGCTCCCTGTTTGTTTCTAGAAGTACCGGGTGGGCAAGAGGACAGCATCAAGTTTGCATTTTGTGCTCCCTTGGGCCCTGATGCTGCTTTAGTGTCAGCCACCGTGGGTTAGGATCTATTTCAATCAACAGCAACTAACATCTTGCCATACACACAGGATTATATGCAGTCCTCTCAGCAGCCATGGGGACCGGTCCCAGGATCCCCCAAACATGGATGCTCAAGGCCCTTATAGAAAATGGTGCAGTATTTCCATGTAGCATGTTCATCTGTATTTTAAATCTCTCTGGGTGACTTACTGTATTAGCCATATATGTGCTATTAAGTAAGTACTGTCTATGGAATAGCGAGACAAAGACTGTGTGCTCGGTAGAGGTACATTTTTTCCACATATTTTTTTATTCCCAGCTGCTAGATTCCTGAGTCACAGTGTGGCTTTCTGGTTTGCTCCCTGGTAACGAACTTTCCCATGTTTCTGGGGCTGTTCAGGACGCTGATGGCTTACCAATTTTGCTGTTGTTTCATTTTTCTCACGATGTAAGCTTTAATCATATAGAACTTATGTTTTTATATAGTGTGAGCCAGAATGCAATTTCTTTTAAGGTGAGTAGGTAATGAAACCACCCCACTTATTAGACCCACCCCATTCTCTTGGGGAATCAAAATGCCTCCTTCACCGTCACCTTGGCGCTCAATCCACTCTGATCTTTTCCTGCCTAACTGCCCACCTGTCAGGAAGCCTGGCCCTTTTGACCACATGTGCATCCCAAGACAGTGTACAGAATGCAAAGTCTACCCAGTTCCGAGGAACTGTTCCACCTTCCATAGCTTCTGGTTATAAAGCCCAGCTTCCAATCAGAACAGGTGCTAGCCCAGAGAACTGGGCTGGCAAGACGGCTCGGCGGGTAAGGGTGTTGGCTCTTCCAGGGGACTAGATTGACTCCCGGCTCCCACAGTATGAGTAACAACTGTCTCGAGCTCCAATTTCTGGAGATCTGACACTTCCTTCTGACCTGCAAGGGCAATGCGCCAATGTGGTGCACAGACATACATGCACACAAAATAAAAATAAAGTCTTTTTAAAAAAAAAAAAAAGCTTCTCAATATCTCAATCTTCTTTTTAAAAGTTTAACTAGAGCTAATAACCAAACTTTAAAGTATTCTTTGCTTTACTGCAATTTAAAGCAATCACTCCTTCCTAACTGCACCCTGTTTGATTAAAGAAGTGTCTTTAGGCTGCTCCGGACCCCGTGGGCGGCCATTTTTCTCCAGCTCTGTGCCAACAGAACGGTTTCACCCTGAATTTTGCTCCCTGGAGTTTCGTCTCCAGTTTAATCTTCCTCCAAATGGTTCTTTCCCCCACCAGTTTTATTTTTAGCGACCAGAACCGGAGCCTTCAGCTTGTGGAGACTTTCATTCACTCTCCAGCCTGCGGCTGACCTCAGTCTTCCATGAATTAAAATCAACTGGACTCACAGAAAATCCCCGGTACTGACTTCCACTGTCATATCTAATACATGGCCTCCTTGGGCTCCAGAACCTGACTAAGGACCCCGAATTCCACAGAAAGAAAGGCAGGAGGCAGAGAAGTCCATATGTGTAAGAAGAAAATACCACCACTAAGCCTGGGCTCACACTGCCCTGGAGCGAGGCACAGTGCTCCATCAGTGGCTTCCAGTGGGGAGGAATTTTCCCTGCATCTTGCCTGTTGCACGAGCTTTGGGTTTTGGTCTCCCCATCCTCCAGCCTGCTGGAGGAAAGTCTGGCGCATGTTTTCTCTCACCTCCTCCTTACCCACACCCAGTGTGAGACTCTGGACAGTTTCCTTGACATTTTGTTATATACTCCTCGGGCAGACTCTGGGCCCCCGTTTAAAGAGCATCTGTCTCCTCTCCCATCACCACCCATGGTACCCAGTCAGTTCAGATGGTACAAAGCCTATGACAGAAGAAGCAAAAGTCAGCCTAAGCCAGGAGCAGTGAGCAGGTTTCAGGAGACAGACTGGAACTCCAGCAGCCACTGGAGAAGGGTCACATTACAGCTGTCCTCTGCAACAGAACCACGTGGCCCTGGGTCCTCAGACACAGAGGCCCATGTTCATCCCAAGAGCAAAGTCAGCACTCAGAACGCATGGGAGAGCTCCAAGCCTCAGTTTCCCTACCAGTAAAGTGAATCGATTCTGCGTGCTTGCTTGGGTCTCCAGGGACATACTACACACAGGAGATGAACAACCTTGTCCCATCCACTTTCCAACGGCAGCAAGTAGACTTCCAACAAAGGAAGCCGCAAGATAAGAATGGGTACGCACTCCTCCTGCCAACAGCATCCTAGACCTGGAGCCAAGGGCTAACATCGGCAGGCACATGGTCTTTCTCCTCCTGCTGACTCAGGATCAGAGAGACATGGACATCAGCAGAGGTCTCAAAGCTCAATTTGGTCAACATTCCATGCGCTTGTCATCTTAGGCAGACAATAACACAACAAAGCCAACAAACACGTGGCTGATGAGAAACTCCTGCTTCACCTTTCTACAGTTGTGGGGACATGGGGATACAAAGAAATAGACTGATGACCCAAACAGCTCTTACAACCCAGAGTCAGTCAATGTGTCGAAGGAAAAACCAAATCCCTGAGTACAACTTCTTACTCTTCCTCTATCCACCTAGCAAACTAGTGGGTCCTCATCTGAACAATAATGGGGCTTTCAGGCCTCTGTAGACACCTTCCAGCTATGGTTTTCAGGGCTGGCCATGCATGAGGTCATAGGGTTAGAGAACTTTTAGAGAAGGGGTCTCCCCTCAACACAGGCTGAAAATATGCAAGACAACCCCCAGAGTTCACAGTGCCCAGTGAATACCTGCCAGGCCTCATAACCCATAGACAAAGCCCAGTCCTCCAGAAGAAAGCGAGTTTTAGGGTTACTAGTATGAAGGTACAGACACACGTTTTAACATATTGTTTTAACATGTTGCTCTTCCATATTCCCCCAAACTTTCTACAGTGGTCATACAACCTCACCCACCACCACACTCTACACATATATGTAAAAGTCCTACAAAGTCCTAGGCCAGTTATTCTCAACCTATGGGTCACAACCCCTTGAACAAAACTCCAGTTCCAAAAAAAATATTTACATTGCTCTTCCTAACAGAAGAGTTACAGCTAAGAAGTAGCAACAAACATAATATGCTTGGGGGGGGGGTGTCACCATAACGTGGGGAACTGTACTAAAGGGCCACAGCATTAGGAAGGTTGAGAACCACTGACCTAGAGCAACCGTTTCCAGGAACCCACAAACAACATGAGCAGAATAGGATTTAGGAGAATTCAGGGTAGAAGCCTGGGCAAAGCAACAAGACACACACTCTGCTATCTTCCTTCTCACCTGCACCCACATCAGGTCCCCAAAAGTCCTCAATAGCAGCCAAACCCAGCCCAGTTTGGGGACTTGAGGAGTAGACAGTGCACTAGGACTGTTTTGAGGGTCCCCATACCTCTGATACTAGGCAAAGGGTTCAAGTCATCTCTAAGACTCCTCACTGGATGAAAGAAGTGCTGTCATGGCATCCTCCCAGGGACACGCCCACATCTGCTGTCAGTCTTCTGCACTTCAGGGGACACGCCCACATCTGCTGTCAGCCATCTGTACTACAAGGGACACGCCCACATCTGCTGTAAACCTTCTGCACTGTAAGGACACGCCCACATCTGCTGTAAACCTTCTGCACTGCAAGGGACACGCCCACATCTGCTGTAAACCTTCTGCACTGCAGGGGACACGCCCACATCTGCTGTCAGCCTTCTGCACTGCAGGGGACATGCCCACATCTGCTGTCAGCCTTCTGCACTGCAGGGGACACGCCCACATCTGCTGTCAGCCTTCTGCACTGCAGGGGACACGCCCACATCTGCTGTCAGCCTTCTGCACTGCAGGGGACACGCCCACATCTGCTGTCAGCCTTCTGCACTGCAGGGGACACGCCCACATCTGCTGTCAGCCTTCTGCACTGCAGGGGACACGCCCACATCTGCTGTCAGCCTTCTGCACTGCAGGGGACACGCCCACATCTGCTGTCAGCCTTCTGCACTGCAGGGGACACGCCCACACCTGCTGTCAGCCTTCTGCACTGCAGGGGACACGCCCACATCTGCTGTCAGCCTTCTGCACTGCAGGGGACACGCCCACATCTGCTGTCAGCCTTCTGCACTGCAAGCATCAACAGAGCTTGCAACATGAGCGGCATAAAGCAACGAAAAGAGAGGCCAAGCTGGGAGTATGTGACTGGCAGTGGCCTGCACAGGGAGGGGTACCAGATCACTTGGGCACTAAGGAGGAATAGTCCTCTAGGGTAAGGCCTGAGTCTGTTCTGCGATAACTTTAGTTCACAACCACCCATATCCCACAAGCAGAGCACTGCTAAGCACATGGGTTTCGTGAAGAAAAAAGATTACTGCATGTGACACACCCCTAAAAGATGAAAGCAAACAAGCGGGTGCTGGCTTCACATGCCAGTGACGTGGCAAGATGCTCACCAGGGATGGCAGGAGCTCACAACACAGTAACAAAGTGCTTCCATCAGGGATGCCCACCTTTACGGCAAACTAAAGTAACTGGCTTCACCTCCTCTAGGCCCAGGAATCTTTGGGCTCCGGTCCACAAATTTCTGCAGCAAGAATTCCAACCAAAACCCTTCAAAGAGTTGTTTGGTCCTCAAAAGCAGGTTCTGTCTTTCCCTGATCCCTGATTCTCCAAGTTTTGCTCTACCCTCCCAGCTAAGGGCAACGAGCTCTCAGAGTTTATAGGACAGGCGCATGGACCTTCCCTCAAAAAGTTTAGGCTCTGACACAGTCAGCAAAGGGCACAAACCCTAAAGCCAGACTCGTTTAGCTGTGGTCTGAATGTGGATTGAGGGAAAAAAATTAAACAGAAAACTTAATGAGTCAAGAAAAAGAAATGGTCAGAATCTAACATAAAAAAATGAGTGGTGGAGCACGCCTTTAATCCCAGCACTCGGGAGGCAGGGGCAGGCGGATCTCTGTAAATTCGAGACCAGCCTGGTCTACAGAGCAAAGTCTAGGACAGGTTCCAAAACTACACAGAGAAACCCTGTCTCTTAAAAACAAGCAAACAAAAGGCAAACAGAAAAAGGAAACCAGTGGCAAAGAACCTGGAGAAGCTGGTGACCGAGCAGCACAGAGGCCTGGACCCTCGCCTCTCAGGCTGCGGGCTGCCCTGCACCTATCTAGACTCTAATGCTCGGAGGCAGCAAGACAGACTGAAGCCCCAGATCAATTATTCTGTTTGCCAGTGCAAGGCAAAAATAGCTTTTGTAATTTTCTGGCTTGAGGGTGTGAAGGGTCCACATCCATATTGGTGTGTGTATACATATGCAAACGGTAGACATGAACATGTATGTGCAGGCATGCGGAGGACCAAGGTCAGCATCAGTGTCTTCCTCAATCCCTCTCTCCTTTGTGTTTTGAGGCAGGATCTCTCACCGAACCTGGAGCTCATCGATTCTACCAGACTGAGGAACCAGTCCTCCTTTGCTAACTTTCCTTCACTCAGCCTTGGAGTTACAGATGTCTCCCATTGTGCCCAGATTCTTACTTTGTTTTCTTTTATTTACTTTTTATTAAATCTACAATATATGTTTCTATACAAGATATCCTGATTGTAGTTTCCTCTTCCCCAACTCCTCCTAGATCCTCCCCACTCCCCACCCACTCAAATCCACACTCTCTTTCTGTTTCTCTCTCTCTCTCTCTCTCTCTCTCTCTCTCTCTCTCTCTCTCTCTCTCATTAAAATACAAACAGGCATCTAAAATAAAAATAAAATAAAAGAACAGAACAGGACAAAACAAACAAACAAAAAACGGGAAAAAGAAGAGCCAAAGAAAAGGCACAAGGAAAACATACAATGAGACACACACGTTCTCACACACAGAAACCCTATAAAAATAAAATTGGAAACAAGAATAGATAAGCAAAAGATCTGTAAGGTTAAAAAGAAAATGTCCAGACAAAGCATTGTCAGACAAAAAAATAAAAATAAAAACCACCAAAAGTACCACTGAGCTTCTTTTCTGTTGTCCATTGCTGGGCAGGGGCCTGCCCTTAAGTGTGGTTTACATCCCCAGTGAGACTCCATTGGAGAAACCTGACTTTTCCTTTGGGAGCGGCTGTCAGTTGGAGACAGCTCTGGGTTAGGGATGGGCTGGAGTCTACTTCCCTTCTCGGCACTGGGACCCCACCTGGCTTAGAGCTGTGCAGGCCCTGAACACGCTGCCACTGTCTCAGTGAGTTCTTACCCTGTCTAGAAGATCTTGTTTCCTTGACGTCCCCCATTTTCATTTGCTCTAACAATCTTCCCCCTCCTCTCCCATAGAGTTCTCTGTGCCCTGAGGGGAGGGATTTGATGGAGACGTACCACTGAGGACTGAGTGTTCCAAGGTCTCTCACTCTCTGGTGCCTAGATTTTACCCAGGCGATGCGAGGGATCTGAACTCATCTTTATTCTTGCGTGGCAGGCAATTTTTTGACTGAGCCATCTCTCCAGACACGGCTTTTAGATTTCCAAATAGCTTTATCAAGAAGATCGAGCAGAGCATAAGAAAATTATGTCAGTCCAAATGTCAGTGTCCATAAATAAGGTTCCACAGACATGCTGTCACCGTTTCCCAGCGACACACTGACTGGCTACTTTCGAGCTACAGCAATGAGGTTGAGTAGCCACGGGCTCCAAGCTCCCAGTTCCCAGCCCACACAGGTGGAGCTCGCAGGGGTCCCTCGACTGTGTGAAGGTCTGCACCAAAGCATCACCACCTGAACTCAACACATTCACATCGGTCATGTGCTGGCTGGAGAGGGGGTGATAACTCGGAGAGCCCCGAATTCATATGGACAGCAGGATGAGTGAGATTCTAGCCCAGACCTGGACCTGGACCTGGTAGCTATGCCACAAGTCAAGAAGTAGTATGGATCCACCCTGCATAACACCATCAAATTAGGGCTGTGGGAAGCACCCTGCTGACGCCATCCACTGCTGAACCCCAAACTGAATTATACTGGCTGATGCCTTCCTCCCACCAACAGGATCCCAGCCTCTCAGAGTGCCACCCCAAAGCTCTGCACTCTTAGCTACAGGCATGTTGCCTTTTATCCCGGATAACCTCTAACTACACAGCTTCTCCAAATACCTTACATGTAGCAAATGAGCATCTGGGACGCGCTCTAACTGCCGAGTGTGGTTCTAGAGGGCCACTGAGCCATGTGGGGTGATTCCAAGCACAACCCAGAACGGCATGTCTTTTGTAGGTAGCGCAGGGAAAGGGTGGATCTGTCCTCTTACTCCAAAGAAGAGAAATGAGGAACGGAAGGTGCCTAGGGTAACCCGGGAAGACTGGAGGGTACACAGGGATGCCGTGAAGCCCTCAGAGCACAGAGTAGCCAGGCTGTGGTAACAGCTGACCCAGTACAACAGGAGGGAAGCCTGACAGGGGATGGGACCCTACTATCTAGCAGGCAGGAATCAAAGTATGAATGATTCTTGCCCACTCATCCTGAAGTCACACACCTCCATGACCACAGGGTCCTTTCCTTCTCTGTGTTCTCTGTGTTCTCTGCTGCCAAGGAGCATGGACGCCTGTGTGTGGAGACTCGGATTGGAGGGCTTCTGCACAGGCACCAGCCGCAGGCAGACACACTGGGAAGCAAGCACGCAAGCGATGGCTTCCCCGTAAGCTGCAGCTCATGAAGAAAAGGAAGGTGCATAAAGGAGGGACCACTGCTGAGTTCCTTCCCAGCGACTAAGTGGCTCCTGACAATAAGAGAGGTCTACCTAACAAGACACCCAGACCCAGTTTGTGAAAATGTTGATGTCAGATATTCACTAGCCCATTAAGAGCAAAAATCCTTAACCGGCATTTTCAGGTTCCAAGTGAACACCGAACCCAGTTCCCTGAGCAAACGAGACACCCTTTTCTTCGGCGAGCTGACTGGCGTGGTACTATTAGGAAGTCAGACCACTAACTTATCTGTAGGGCTTAAAATGAACTTCCTCTAGCCATGTGCTAACTTTCTATTCTGGATTTCCTGAGGTTTCCTTTATTAGACTTGAGTCCAAAACTATCTTGGAAAGAGCTACGGGACATATGGGTGTTACGCATTTGAGGGTAAGGAGAAGGGGCCAGGACAGTCAGCATTTCCCAGCTCCGACAGCCTGCCTAGCTCCACCCGCTAAAAGCTGCCATTTGCTTGCTAAGAATGCGATGAACCTAGACCTTATTTCACCCTCAAAGAAAACATAATTGTCTATTCTTGTGGCCTTTAAACCACACGGGACACGCTGCTTCCCACACTCCTTCGGGTTGACTTCCCAGCTACTCTCCTTCCAAATGCATCAACAATGAAATGGCCCAATGTGCCCCGGGAAAGTTAAGGAATGAAGTCAGGGAGATTCCTGGTATTTCTGGAGCCGAAGTGTTACCAGCAGGTCACCCAGCCCTCGAGGGCAGCTACAGGCCCGAGCAGGACTCGTTCCAGGGACAGCCCGCGACACGGTGCACAGAGCCAAAGTCTAGCAACCTAGAATCCCTTCAGATCCCCTGAGGCCTTCACTGTAGGTGGGGAAGGCACTGCATAGACAGGAATGCGGTGTGCCTGTGGCCTTTGTGCTACTATGGCAGGGTGCTCCTGGGTATCCTGGTTGAGCCATCGCGGCAAGCTTTGCTGGGTGCAAGCCTGGCAAATGAACACATCTTAAGAGGAAGCAAGCAAGAGCCTCAGAGTCCAACAGTGGGACCCAGCGCTGAACCTGAACTTGTCTTCCACATTGGGCTATATATGGCTTGCTGGGGCTGCTCTACGCCAGAACCAATGTAGGAGCATGCCCATATTCTGCAAAATAAACTGGAGATATGTTCCCTGCATTTATCGCCTCAGTCCTGGAGGCTCCTGCCACAGTCGGCTGCACTCTCGGTGTGTGTTAGCACATCATGAATGGGCAATGTGGAGAAATAAAGATGCTTTCCCCATACCCAAGAAGGGACCAGAAGAAGGGGCCCAGGACCGCAGCATCCTCCATGCCCCACTGCCTAAAGATCTGTCCTCCCATAGCAACAACCTGGAGAGCAAGCCTCTGCTCCGTAGGCCTTCGGGGACATTCCGCACTCTGACCACAGCACAGCACATCCACTGTTACGATGGCCTATACATCGGAGATGGCCACAGGACAGTCTGGGAAACAGCACAGAGGTAACAACTGTGCTGAGTGGCATCGGGCTACCTGAACACACACTCAAGTACTTCGTTCAGCTTCCATATCCCATACCACCTGTTTGTCACCAGTGGCAGGGAGCCCAGCCGCAGCTTCTGGGAAGGTGGCCTTGGTAGCCTTGCTATACAACTCCACACCTTGGTGCCACGCTGCAGCAGACGTGGTCTAAAGACTGTATGTAGGCACAGGGCCACACACGGCTAGCATTTCATGGTAGGTCTGAGCACACTATGGACGACATTTGAATACTGACAGTTAATGCAGGACACAGAGACTTTGCATGGCAGGCAGCCCAGGCTCTGACTTACAGATCAACTCCAGCCCAACTTACCCTCCCAGCCCAACTCCACGCGAGGTACCCACCCATCATCTGTAGCCTTGTTTTTCTGCCAGTCACACACAGTCCAGCCCTTGGCTCACCCATTGGAGTCCTATGACCCTGAACAGACGCTGGTGCTCACCAACCCCCACACTGCGCCTGGGTGAGATAAAAACCCAGAAGGAAACAATGACAACATCAGCCCCGACTGATTCTGTGCCCACACAGAACTGGCACCTCACATGGTATCCAATTCTCCACGCTACCAGGAAGGAGCCATTATCATTCTCATTGTACATTAAACCAAGGGGCAGAAAATTCACAAAACCCAGGAAGGTCATCCAGATGGTAAACCGCAGAGGCCTCGACCCCTCGGAGCCACACCCAAGACTGGGAAGCAGCAGCCACATGGTTCACAGTCCTGGAGTCTTTTCTCAAGCAGACGTGCGAAGAGATTTTTGCTCCATGCTCCCAAAATACACCTGACAGTGATGTGATACTCTATTTCCTGAAGAGAAGAAGGGGGGACCTGAGCCTGACACATGCTTGGTCCTCAGAAGTGTTCAACAATATCCCCACTGCAATCTTCTTCCCAGCGTGCTGCTCAAGAATGCCATCAAACCAGGGCTCCACCTCAGCACCCCATGCCCCATGGATGCCCAGGACTTGCACCTACCATGTAACAAACAAGAGTCCCAACCATCACCGAATGACCTTGGTGGGGGCGAAATGGGTGCCAGACCCATGCAGAGGACAGTATCGATTTTGCTGTGCATTGCGCTGACTGCTCTCAGCTTGGGAAGAAGGTGACAGGTGCTGGCGGACATGCATAAACAAGACACCCAACAGCCTCTCCTTCCAGTTTTCAGTCTGACCTGACCGAAATCATAGCTTTCTGAGCCACATAGAGCAAAGCTGGGGGGCAACAGGCCCCCTTAGAGCCACCAAGTAGGAATGATGGGGTTCTACATCTCCATCAGCTCATGACCAGGGAGGCCAAGGTCCAAGCATATCTCTTCTCGAGCTCATGAGAGTCTCTCTGAGTCCTCTCTTTGATGTCCACTCTGGAAAAAGGGCTGTCCTGTTACTCTTTCCTTGCCCTGATGACAAGGATCAGCAAACTGAGACAGCATCTCAGGAGGAAAATGAAGTCCAAAACACAATACCTATGTGCAGCCCCCTGATGAAGTCAGAACCTCCCCCAGCAAACACCTACCCTGCATTTTCTTGGTAACCAGCCACTCTGAAACACTAGAATCCAGATATATATTTACAACCATACAACCACGATCCTGCCCATCATATTCCAAACTAGAGCAGTAGATCTGCCTCAAGACCCTGCCCCATCATCGGCTTACAAAGCCTCACAGCCCATCAGCCGCCAGACCCTTACCCAGCCACAACACAGCTGCATTCTTATGTCCACAGCACCACGGGGTGCAGCGAGCTACAGAGACGGGGCAGCCCAGCCTTGAGGTGGGTGGTTCCGTGCAGTGGCCCTGGGGCTGGAGAGTGAACTACACTATGGATGGTAAGAACGGCAGGCAATCACAAGAAGTAAGCTCATTGTGTTTGACTCGGGGCATAATACTCCGTGGGACCTCTCTGCCTGCCAAACCCTCCTGATCCACTCCTTCAAGCCCTCTGGAGAAAATCACATCCTGGGGCTCAGCAAGGGGACAACAAAGGAGACAAAGTTTCCCCGCAGATGTCATGAAATATATACTTCATGAAACAAAATTTTAAATCAAGACACTCAGCACAAACAGTGAAAAAAAAATGTCTTTCCATGTGACCCTTCCTTTCCACTCGGGACATGCATAAACACATTCCTGGGTTCCAATACTGAGAAAGTCTCTCTAAACACTAAATGCAGTCCTGCCCGGAGCAGGAAATGATGAACAGCAAAAGGAATGTCACAGATTCCAGACGGATGGGACCAGCTGGGGAGCCGGTCAGCCACGCTCATGTCTCAGATGCTGCCTCCAGGACTCCTCAAGGGAATCGTTGCTGTATAACTGTAACCTAGGAATAGCCAGAGGCTGTGCAACCGGTGCAGCTCAAAGCGGCTGGGTGTCCCAGCAGGGCCTTCATTCATGCTCTGGCAAAAGTCCAGCTGGCACAGGGCTTTGCCCCAGCTCTGCCTGAAACAGCCGACAGGTAGAAAGTGCCCACAGTCTCCCCCCAACGACTGTCAAAACACAGTGATCTGCAGGCAATTCCTTCCTGCTTCTCTTTAACAGGCAATGGTTCATCCCCCTGGGCTCCCTGGTCACATCTTACCTACTGAATTCAAGCTCCGCCACCTGCCCAGGCCTTCCTTCCCAAAAATAAGGATTCAAGTTTGTTCCAGATTCATGTGGGTCTCGTTACGGTTTTCTGAGCACACAGCTTAAAAGGCTGGGCCTTGGCCTGACAAAAGCCATCTACGAGAGCAGGTCAGAAACAAACAGAAGAAATGCCATGAGAAAAACTCTAAGCCGTGGCCTAAAACACGAGTGTGCTACACGAATAAATATAAAAGGCATAAAAATCCAGAACAATTGTGAGAAGAGATCTTATGGTGTGGGAACAGAAGAGCAGAGCACCCAAACACCAGAGTCATAGTAGCGGAAGCAAGCTGTCTGAAGTCGCCTCGGACCCCAGGGGACAATGCCCCACCCATGCAGGTAACAGGAAAAGTAAAGGATTTTGTGAAAATCAGGATGTATTTAAACTTTGCAAGTCTCACAATGCCAGGAGTGACCTGTCCCTGTTGTTACAAATCCTAGAAAAAGAACAACCCCAACCCTTAGCACAATTTGTACCCTATGCAAGCTGGGGCATGAAACTGCCCTGCAAGCGACCTTGCAAGCACACACACACACACATATGTACATGGGTAAATGACATCACAAGAGGACACCTTGAGAACGGCCCTGACTGAATCTGAATGCGGGTCTCATGGTGCAGCTCAGTTCTCTCTCACTACCTCACGCCTCAGAAAGCCCCAGTGCCCGGCGTCAGATCTCCAGCGATACAGACAAGCACAGGGCACAGTTCCAGCTCTGAGAACTCAGCTTTACCCGCGGAGGAAATGCCCTATTGTGTGTTCTTAGGTCAACAACCTTACAGCTCTGATCACCACCGCTAAGAGACAGCCTTGACACTCAGGAATTATCTTCAGCGCCCCTTCAGGCTTGGGGCCAGCAGCCTGCTTCCTCCTTCCTGTGCCCAGCCTAGGGCCGGTCTCAGGAGCTGGGGAGCAGAAATGCATGCTCTCTTCAGGGAGCCGGCTGAGGCAGCTGTGCAGATGAAAACCTGGCACACACTCCGAATCCAGCAGCAGAGTCTTGGAGATCAGCCACTGAGTCAAGAGGTAGTGTCCTCTCCAGGCGCGGTGGTGGATGAGCTTTCCCAGAATTCCATCCTGCAGCAGGCTGCCTACATCGAGGGCCTCAGGCCAGCTCAGCGAGGCTTCCCAAGAAGGCTGAGTATGCCATCTGCAGATCGGAGGGTCTGGAATTCCCCAGCTCAGCCCTCACCCTAAAGGCCATGGGAAAACCAGCCCCGACACAGCACTCATCCCAGACTCTAGACAAGAGTCCAGGCTGGCCAGGGCCTTTGGGGCTTGCACACGGATGAATTTTCCGGAAGAGCCTCATGTTCCTGGACTAATGCTAATGGCCCCATGCCCCAGTCTGATCCCCGCCTTGGAAAATCCCAAGTTATCCAGAGCCAAAACAAAGTAGATGCCCAGAGGTTCAGGGTCTTAGGACTGAGCTGCGTCCCCACACTGACACTGAACCACGCTCCACCCGCATCCGGCTTGCCAAAGCCAGGCTTTCTTCTCCAGACAGCAGCTATCCAGCAGGACAGAGTGAATCTCACCCCTCCTGAGAGGAGTATGTAAGTGGGGGACACCAAGTCCCCCGGAAGCCAAGGTTGAGAAGGGAGCGGCATCTCTAGGCTGCCGTGATTTGTGACGTGGGTCTGATGGTTTCACTGGACAAGATGTGGCTCAGCCGGTACAGGGTTTGCAAATGGTCACCCTTGACACTGACTCCTCAGCTCTCTCTACGCTGCCCGGGGACACCAGCGCTGCTCAGTGTGCTCCACAAACTAGTCCCACGCAGGCTGCTTTTAAAAGGGATCAAGAACAATGGGCAACTCATTTGGAGGCTAGTTCGCTCCTCTCTGGAGGACGAGTCCACAAGCTCCACCTCTTGCTAACCATGAAGACTCCTGGACCCTATGAAGCAGACATGTCACAGGACACCTCAGTGGGAGGCAGCCTTGCTTCTCTGAGACCTGGATGGCAGTGAGGAATACCTGTCAGGACCATGACCACCCTTCATAGGGATCTGTGTGTCCTCAGCTCCTCTCTCAGCTCGAAGAGCAGTGGCCGGCACTGGGGCAGCGCCAAGATGAGCAGGGCTCAACATCAAAGCAAACCCCAAGAGTTGACTGGGAACCTAGATGTCACTCTCTCCGCCTGGAGAGTCACGGCTTCATGCCAAGAAAGCCCACCTGGAGAAAAAGCATGGCTCTAACAAGCAGAAGGCCAGTCCTAGTAGGAAGCGCTTTCAGACAGGAAAATGAATTATTTTCTTAACGAAAAAATCAAAGAAAAACCTGAGTGATGGTCTTAACCCCGGGAGGAGCTTAGCTGCTGCGGGGCCATTCCTTGTAGCCTCGTCACAGGGAGGGAAAGAACAAACTGGAACCCGAGGAAACAGAACTGATCTCACATACTGCGCAACGGCCCAGAGGCAGCTTCCCTTGTACCTCAGAGGATGCTCCATGACATATTAGCATTAGCATTCACTTTGCTCTGTCCCCACTGTTTTGTTCGTAGAACTGCTAGCTACGGGACTGTACAGAGAGCACTTCAGTACACGACTGCCCTCTGGTTGGAGCAGGAACATTTCCCATGTGCAGGTGGCGCCTCCTCTGCACCATCGTAGACTGGCGCACACCTTGACAGGATGGACAGACCAGCATACCTTGACAGGCACCTACAGAAGGCCATCTGTGACCCATGAGGTCCCTTCCAGCCCAACATGCATAGCTATACATCCCCCCATTCACCTTGTGCCTTCCCGAAGCCACCCCGCATCTACAAGTCCCATATCTAAGTCCTGACATGACCTACCTACACGTGTTTTCCGCCTGTGGGGAGGACTATCTACTCACCAAGTTGGAAGTTCCAGGCCAAATTCTCTATGCTCCAAGTCGTATGAATAACCAGCCCCACAATATC
The DNA here is from genome assembly GCF_982192425.1 of Myodes glareolus. Taxonomy (NCBI): domain Eukaryota; kingdom Metazoa; phylum Chordata; class Mammalia; order Rodentia; family Cricetidae; genus Myodes; species Myodes glareolus. The sequence goes on along the minus strand of NC_142048.1, from coordinate 55,118,732 downwards.
AGAGGCAGGGAAGGACACTGGGGTCCATGGATCCATGGAATCCTCTCTCCACGAGCAGAGCTAAAGCCATCTCTCTTCAGACTTCAGCCCCTACCCACTAATCAAAGTTCAGCCCTCTCTGATTTATGCACTGCTTAGGCTGTACCCTAATTTGTACAAATTAACAGAATCAACAGCTTCAAATTATACTGGAAACATTGCCTCTGTCGGCGAAAATCCGGTCTCTGGTGCATGTGCAATCCCTGGGCTGGGTCAACAGAAGTATTGCTTTCCACTTAGACAAAGGAGGCTAAGGTCAGAGAGATTAGGGCTCATCTAATAAAACTGCAGTTACCAAGAACCAACCACTACCCTCTCTTGAGTTTCAGATTCTAAGAAAGATCCATCACCTCCTCTCCTCATTGACTGTCTGGAGCTCTGGTCCTGAAGACCAGCCAGCCCACCTCCAAGATCATGCAACCACCTGGACCTTCAAAGGATTTTCAGAATCCATATTTTTGCTAAAAATTTTCATACCCACACTTAAAACACACCTTGCCCTCATCCAGTTGCAGTTAACTCCTCAGCAAGTGAATGCATGTGTGACTTCTGCATTCAGATACACAATGAACTTCAGGGAATCAAATCAAAACACGTTCTGCCTTCCAGGCATGGCTGCTGCGCATCACTTTGGGGCTACTATGTGACAGCCTGACCTCAAGCTGATCTCCTTGCTCGGATGCACAGCTCCTCTCAGACACCCATCCTGCTGGTCAGTGAGTCTCAGATGTGCTTAACCAGCACTGAAGTCAGCATAGCCCTGCTGTCTACAAGCATGGACCAGTGCCCTGTTCAACATCCTCAGCATCAGCTGCCGCCTCCCTCCAAAGCTCCTCTTCAGCCCGCCAGCCAAATCTAAGATCATAGAGGAAGTAAAAGGCCTTATGAACTGACAGGAAATGACCAGACGTGACACAGGCTGGCTTGTGTGTGTGTGTGTGTGTACATACATACATGCATATATACATACACATATATATCGTACTATATATATCTAGTATGTATACTAATATATCTATACATCTAGTATATATAGTATATATATAGCATATATATATCTAATATATATATATCTAGTATGTATATATATCTCCCTTCATGGACATCAATGTCATGAGGTTGTGAAAATTTAAATTTCACGATTAATGAGGTAGGCTCAGAGGTTACGTGTACTTGCCGCTCTTCCAGAGGACCTGAGTCCTTTTTCCAGCACAGCTGAGCAGTTCACAACTGCCTCAGTATCATCTCTAGAGAATCCAACACCCTCTTCTGGCCTCTGCAGGTATGGCATGAATGTGTACACACACACACACACACACACACCACACACACACGCACGCACGCACACACACACACATGCACGTGCACATACACGAATACAAATAAATAAAATAAATAAAACAGTGAAGCAAAAATCTTGAAAATTAATGAGACAATGTGCACACACCCCCTCCCTTGAAATCTGCATTTCTCTGCCTACCACAAGTGCACCAACCCGACGCCCCAACAGGCAGCACCTGGATCAGCAGGTTGGAGCAGCCCAAGCCAGCGCTTTCCTAGCTTCCACAGGTCCAGCCCAGAGCTCCACATTAGTCGCCGGCAGTTAAAAATAGCACAGGCAGCTGAGCTGAGTTCGGTTAATGGAATACCCAAGTTAATTTTAGCATGGGAGAGCTCAAGGGAATCTAAAATCTCCCATGCCAAGGACCACATTTGGCCCACATGGCATCTTCTTAAACTCAGAAGCGACTGTATCACAAAGGCCATGACTCACAAAACACCTCTTCTCTCTGACCCAGCCTTGGCCAGCCCATGACAACTGAGTTAACCCGGAAATACAACTGCCTCCTGCAGATCCATGGCCTACGGCAACCCTGGTGTCAACACGCTGCGGCCAGCTGGGAGAACAACTTTGCTCAATGGGCTAACAAAGCCCTGAGCTCCCGGGCCTTGACCTAGCGCTTTGCCAACTGCTGCCCACTCACGGCTGACCAGCCGCCAGGCGGGCTCACAGCCCTGTCTGCCCCCAACTTGCACTTCTGCCCATCCTCCTTTCACTGGCTCCTCCTGCTCCTGGTTAGATTCTGTTGTCAGCAGGAAGACAGGGAAGAAAAGTGAGCCTGAGAAACCAACCCTGGTCCACAGCAACCCAGTCCTGCCGGATGCTCTGCTGGCCATCCCACTTCTCCACAATCATATTCTAACCTTAGCGCAAGACCACGGAGCCAGCCAGGACGCAGAGAGGCTGCTGCAACATCCACACAGATAGGCTGGAGTCACGAAGAGTCCAGAGGAAAAGCAGGATGCAGAGCCTGCCTTCCTGGGGACCCACGGAGCTCCGCCGAGACCTCAGCGGAAAGACAATGAACAAAGCCACAATAGTGCAAGAGAACATTTCTGGTCTGGGAATGCAAAGCCAGAATTTCGAATTTTTATTTATTAATTGACAAATGATAATTACCTCTACAGCACTCAACGTTTTTTTTTATCCAGGGAGCACTTTTAAAAACAAGTAATAAATATTATGCAAAAGGAAAACATGACTGGGAAGTGAAGCTATATTGCAACCCCAGGGAACACTGGGCCCAAAATAGCATTGCTGGGCAGATGAGCTCTGGCCACAGCTATCTGCCCAATCACCAGGCGGCAGCGACTCTAGAGAGTTGGGCTACACACTTCCTCAATACAGCAGCCTCAAGGAAGCGTGGGTCAGTCACATGTGATGGTTGTAACAAAGCAGTAATTGTTACCACAGATACTTAAGATTCTAAGTGCACAGAAGAACACATCCAAACAACCCTGCATATTTTAAATGGGGAAGCAACAGATTCTTCAAGACAGGACTTGAAAATGTTCTCTCTCTCTCTCTTTTTAAATTAAGATACTTAACTTTTTATGTGGCTTTTCCTTCAAAGCGTAGATGGAATGAGAAAGAGGAAGAACAGAGAGACTCATTTCTGGTGAAACCAAGTACTGCACTATGCTCTGAAACCAAGAAGCGGAGGCCAAGCCTCGTCACACTGGCCCTTCCCTAAGTCCTTACAGCAACAGTAGCAACGGTATTTATCTATATGATTTTAGGGGCAACTGTCTCTTTCCTTCTCCGGATGGGGGAGGGTGTTGACTGTGACAGGTCACAGCCTTGTGCCCTTCCACCGGATGCAGCTCACACGGACTCTCGCTTTATCCAGATGGGGAAATGGCTGTGACCAGAAAGAGGCTCATCTGGGTCACCCTCTAAGTCACCAGCAGGCTTGCTGGAAGCCAGCATGCCTGGAGACAAGGCTCAGAGGAGTGTGTGTGTGTGTGTGTGTGTGTGAGAGAGAGAGAGAGAGAGAGAGAGAGAGAGAGAGAGAGAAACCGGGCAGGCTGGGTCAACACTCCTGCCCTCAAGTCCACTATAATGTCACAGCCAACGACGACACTCAGGCAGATGTTAATCATCAAGTGACCTGACCACAAACCAAGAACTGCAAAAGGAAACCCAGGAGCCCAGCCCACAGGGAGCCCAGCACGCAGGGAGCCCAGCATACCACCCACCTTACCGGAGTCCTATTTTTTCTTCTGGTGGGATTCCCCTGGGGACCCCAGTATCAGACAAGAAGGGCAGCTAAGCAACACCAAACCCACACCAGTTGCCACAGCTGTTTTCTGGGCTCCAGAGGGCTAACCCACATCTGTGCTCAGACACAGGAGGCAGGATCTATACGCAGAACTGTGTTCGCTGCATACTCCACCCAGTGAGTACACAGACACTACCCTCCGCCCTTGACCAGCCCTGTGGGTAAGAACCTTTGAGAAAGATGAACCTCTTGGAGACAGAGCACATTTAGGGAGCAGGCAGTTTGAGCTTGGGTGCCTCTACCCAACCTAAACATTTGAGTGCTGCCCAGTCCCCTGTCATCAGAGGCAATGAAGGCTCCAATCACACCCCTATTCAAAGTCTAGCAACAGAGGGAGACCTTAAGGCTTGCCCCCACCCGTTCCCCTAGTGAAGCTCCTACTCTGGCAGATGGTTTGGGCTACTGTCTTGGATATGAGAGTCTTCCCTCTTCTCCTGTCTTTCTTACTATGTCATTCTGGAAGAGACATCCTCTTTGTTTGACAAGAACTAAAACCCTTCCCTGTGTACACAGTAGCTGATGTTAGGACAGGAGCTAGGCACACTGTCCTGCTGACCTGAAGGCCTGGATTCTCCCCTCACAGTATCCCACAAGACCCCTCCCCCTTGCTGTCCTTGAGCAGAAGGGCACAGTAGCCCTGGAGACCGGTGGACTCACTTGGTGAGATGGTCTTGGCTGAGGGAAACTGGAGCTGGCCGCCCTCACACAAGTGCTCTTTGCCATGCCCCACAGCGGCCAGAAGCAGCCCCATTCCTCAGATTGAAACTGACAGCAATTCCAGGCACAAAAGCAAGAGAACTCCCTCCCATGCCCTCTGGGAGCCCAAGCACCACATGGTATCCGCAGCGCTTCTGAACCAAAGATCAAACTGTCTCGGCGATGATTCAAAATCAAAATAAAGCAGACAGGAAGCAACACGCTGATTGTGAGTAGCTGGCATTCCTCAGACAGCATCGAATGTCATCAACAACCGACACTCGGCTGTGACTGCTGCCACCCACTAGAGGCCTTTTCACATGGGAACAGTCCAGTATGTGGGACGCAGTTCAGAGGGGAAAGACTACAGGAATAGCGCGCTAGGACCCAGAATTCCTGCCAGAAAATTGGCCCTTGCCCAGTGCGTTAATGGTTTGATGTGTAACGGTCACTTCAGAAAACCACTGTTAGGAAGTGGACTCACACATCACTCACAAGATTTAAAGAAAAAAAAAAAAGCAACTGGGAAAAACAAATTCTCCAGGTTAAAAAAAAAAAAATCAGGAAGTCCTTTCCAGATCACTCCAGTTCTACTTCACTCCCTGCCCCCAGCGTTGCAGCAGAAGTCCGGAACAAGCGAGAGCAGCCTGAATGCCAAGCCTGCCGGCCACAGCTCCCACGACCAGTTCTCAATGAAAGGAGGGGGAGGTGCTGGCAGCTCCATCACCATGCCTGCAGCGCGCAGACACTCAGTCGCGCGCGCACGGCCTCGAAGCCTGCAGCACCGCACAGCAGAAAGGGTGAAGGGGCGCCCCCTCCTTGGGAAGGAAGTTCCTGCGCTCAAGTGGGAAGGGGACACCCGGAGACTGGCATCAGAAGACCTGATCCCTAAAGTGAAAACACCCAGACGGAACCGCGAGTGCTCATGCATGTAAACTCAGGCGCCCGAGACCCAGAGCGGTCCGGGAGCGGTCCTGCGCACACGGACACACGCAGGCATCCACGCGCGCTCACGCACACAAACAGACGCCCCCGATGCAGGTCCCGCCTCCCCCGCAGTGCCACGGAGAACCGGGCTGTCTGGGCGGCTAAGTCCAGCCGAGCCGGATACCAGGAGCAGGGGTCTGGGGAGCTAGCTGCCCAAATCACCGCGGTCCTCACCGATCTTGATCCTCACGCTCTGGAAGACCCGCAGCCCCTCTTCCTCCACCGCCATGCTGCTTGTCGACCTCGTCAACGCGCGAGGGCCCGGCAGCGCGGCCGCAGGAGGAGGACAAGACAGGCGGACAAGGCCCGCAGACGGAGCCGAGCGGCGGATGCCCCCGGAGCCCCGCGCGCTATGGTCCGCGCTCTGCCCGGGTGCACCGCCTCGCGCACTTCCATTGGCAGAGCTCGGGGGCGGGGCGGTGGGCGCCTTCCTTTGCCAAATCCCCGATCTTCATTGGCTAAGGCTCCGCACGGGGCGGAGCAGTACGACTCCGCCTCCTGCCAAATACTGCATCCCTTTGGTCGGATTTGTAAGGGGGCGGAGTCGGACTCTGAGGCGGGATCGGAAGGGACTCCGGTTTAGCGGTCCCTGTTCTCAGGCTCCCTGCTGGTCTGATATCTTCAGACCCGGGACAAACAGAGGATCGTGAGTACTGACTATGTTTTAACTGCCAGTTTCTGTGAGACTGACTCGCACTTAAATTTTAAAAAGGTATATTCAAGCAAAAGGTATGAAAGGAAAAGATTTCTTCTAGCCCAAGCTTCAACACCTATGAGAAGTGACACCTGCCGATCGCGCTGAATAAATCCAATGGTGATGCACGGCCAAAGTGAGGTCCCCGTGCCTAGCAGGCAGACCCTGCTGTCTCTGGTGTTCTTGGGCAGCCTTTACGTGGGCCTTGAGTTTGGCATCCCAGGACCTTCAAACCTGTTGACTGGCAAGTTGGTTGGTGTCCAGCTTTAGGATTGTTGGCTCTCTGCAGCCATCAGACCTCTCTGAGGTCCTATCCTGATCCTTCCAATAAGACAGAGTTTCCCTGCAGCTGGGACAACTCCCAACTTTCTCCAGGGGCAAGCGCTCCAGGCTCCTCAGGTCCCTTATAGTAGTCACAGAAGTGTGTCCCACAGACTTGGCCCAAGTGGGCCAGGAGTGGTGGGCAGAGGCAGCCTCTTCAGTGGCCTTGAAGGTGGCCCTTCCTTCAGCAGTGAAAGCTGGATGGGAGACTTGTGGAAAGAATACATTGCCTTTGGGAAGTCTGAGAATCGAGAAGGCATTGGCTGTGGAGTCAAGGGCTAAATCATTGGCACAGTATCTGAAAGAAAGGTGTGACCCAAAAACCCCTTGGTGCTATGCGGTAGCTCTGTCACCAGCAACCAGAGAACAGAAACACAGTGCACAGGCCAGGACTGTAGGTAAAGCATTGTAATTCCAGAGTGGCTGAAGGCTAGAACCCGCCAAAGGCTGCTGTGTCGTCAGGTTCTGTGAAGGGACCCCTCTAAACAGACACGTCAAAAATCCTGAGTTCCTGGCTTGAGAATTTAGGTCAGTAGCAAGCACATGGTTTGGCAGGGATGGAGTGGGGGGAGAGACAACACAAAATTACCAAAAGACTATCTTAATTAGGTTTCTGTGTTGTGATCAAACACTATGACCAAAACCAACCTGGGAACCACAAAACAAACCAGAAAGCTGGGCAGTGATGACGCAGGCCTTTAATTCCAACACTCAGGAGGCAGAGGCAGACAGTCCTCTGAGTTCAAGGCCAGCCTGCTCTACAGAGTGAGTTCCAGGACAGTCAGGGCTACACAGAGAGACCCTGTCAAAAGAAAAATGAAAAAGAAAGAAAGGAAAAGAAGGAAGAAAGGAAGAGAGAGAAAAAATAGAGAGAGAGAGAGGGAGGGAGGGAGGGAGAGAGGAGGGAGAAAGGGAGGACTTATTTTCATCATGGCCCATCATAAAAAAAAAAAAATCAGATAGGAACCTAAATGCAAGAACCGAAACAGAAGCCATGGAGGAACCCCACTTACTGGCTTGCTTCTGTTGGGTTGCTCAGCTTTCTCTCTGACCCAGCTGAAGACCACCTGACCAAGACAGGCACTTCCCACAGTAAGCTGAGTCTTCCCATATCAGTCATCAATGTCCTACGACAAAGAAATGCCTTCAGACTTTTCTACAGGAAATGCAATAGAAACATTTTCTCAGATGAGTTTCCTCTTCTCAGATAATTCTAGCTTGTGTCAAGTTCACACCACACACACACACACACACACACACACACACACACACACACACACACAAAGACAAAATGAGGGAAAGCAAATAAAACCTTCATTCTGGTCTCTTCTGAATGTGCTCGGAGGTCTTACTTCTCTCAATAGAAGTAGATGATCTCTCTATGCCTGGAAACACCTTGAAATCTCTGCAAAATATTACATGCCTGCTTGTGTGTGATTCATCTACGGATCAGCTGGAGCTGGGCCTATATGAGGGAGACAGTTGGCCAACAGACCTTCCAAAAAATTGTCTACAGGCCCCAGGAGTTGAGGTAAGACAGAGCTAGACCTGACGGACATGGAGCAGAATGACGTCTTGAAATTTCATAGACACTCAGCACCCTGGCAAATGCCCCATGCTCCTGGGACAGCCTTTTGAAGTTTAAAAAAAGTAACAAACATGACCCCACCACTTTCAGGGAAATAAGGCTGCCAACTTGTCTTGGTGGACAGCAGACAAGAGTGCCCCATCCTCGGAGAAGTGACTCACTGGCAAAGGTATGCTCTATGAGGTTGGCCTGGCGATGCTCCTTTACAAAGTGACAAGACTGTCTGGTGAAGGTGAACTTGGGAGATTTTCATCATCAATTCATAAAAGGACTAGGTAAAACAGTACTGGGCACCTAACAGCAGTGAGGATCGTGGCAGCAACGGAATCAAGAGCTGACAGTGGAAAGCTGGTAACTAAGCATCCACAGCAAAGAGTGTGTATCACCATCACGACCATCAGGACAGAAGAGCAGAAGATAACTGTTCGAGCAAGACACTCTCAGGAGCTCCGGCTTAATGCATAAAACCAAAGGGAACCAAATATGACTATCAAGAAGCTAAAGAAAGTTTTTCCTCCCCAAAAGCCCTTGCCCTATATTCCCGGAGTGAGCAGCTTTCACACCTACAGCCTGCTGACTAAGGTGAGTCTGAATTCTGAGAACGGCACCTGGTGTGCGTGTGTGCATGCGTGCATGCACATGCATACATGCTAAAATGCTCCAGGACATCCCAGGGGCCTGCAGCCACCTTGCAGGGGCTTTCACTTGAATATTTTCAGAATAACTGGGGCTTGCAGTCCCAAGGTCATTATGCTTCTGTACAATGCGAACTTGTAAAGAAAAAAAAAAACTAGCCCAGCATAGCCAACCGCACACTTAGCTTCATGAAGGCACCATCCCCCTTACGCTGAATGTGAAGTTAGTATAGGTGAATTTAGCAGGGGTCAGAAGACCCATACATGCCCTTAGCATGTAGGCTAAAAGCTATCCTTGTCTGGTAGACCAATCAAGGCACCATCATGTGAAGTAAAAGTAGTAATCCCAGGATGGAGATCAATACTGCCCCTGGAGACTCAGTAGCCATAGTCCTGAGGAGTCAGATAGACTTTTAAGGGGAGCAAAGGGTCACCACAGACTCGAGCCTCTAGCCGTCTTGCTACAGCTCTGGTGCCAGGACAGATCTCCTGCCCAGGTTCTCAGGAGCTGCCTGCCAAGTGTTCCTCCTTCTCCTGCTATGGAGGGAACTGAAGTAGTTCATCTTTAGCCTCTTTGCATAGCTTGTCCCCACAGCTTCCCAGTCCTGTTCTGCACCACGTCAGCCTAATCCATGAGCTGACACTGTGATTAGCAAACAGGTTGACAGGCTGTGGGAGAGAACCAGGCTTTAACAGTTAACAGGCGATTTGTTGAGGCTTCCAGGTGTTTAGAGTCCCCAGAAACACCAGGAAATTCCTCATAAACAAGGACAAACAATGGGGTATTACACTTCCCACCCCTCTGTGAAGAAGGGCCTGAGGTCGCAGGTCACTGTGAAATTGGAGTCACTTTTCTGGCTCATCTCTAGAAGGATACAGAAGGCTGAAATCCTGTAGGCAGCTCAGGGTGTGAGGCAGATAACCATGCTGGCTGACACATACTACCCTTGAGACCCAGGAAGAAAACACTGGGGTGGTCTGTGGGTGGCAAGTCCACACTGCAGCTTGGTTAGAGGGACGGAGACTGGTCCTCCAGGTGCTGAAGGGAGCATCCTTAAGAAGGATGCATGATAAGCAGCAAGCAGCCCTGGTCCTGCTCAGGCCTGGTAGAGAAATGTGGCCATACGGCTATCACTCAGCCATTTAGAGTTGGGGTCTCTGATACCCACCAGGGGTGCCAGGAGACACAGTTGCCATCTATCCTAGGTTGCATCTGGTCATGAGCATGGGGCAAAATCTACTGTGCCAACTGGTGACACCAGGGCTTGTACCACATTGGTCTGGATCTTGATCTATTCCTACCAGAATCTGAGGCTTTGGCCACCTAAGCATCCCAGTAACGAAACACCTGTGCATCAGGGTGCTATTCCTGAACCCCTCTACAAACTTGTTCTCTGTCTGCGTCCTCCTTAACACATCACAGAACTGAGGGGAAAGCCCTGTGCCACATATATATGTCACAAGACTCTCTGAAGAACCCCAGAACGATCACCAAGGAGACCAGTTGTCACTCCCAAGGCTGTCCTGCTCACTATCTGCTTTGCTTAATCAGACACACAAGTCTGTCATACACTGGGTAGACCCCTTGTGAAGCATAGGTGCCCGTACAGCACGTCTTAGGGTCCTTCACCAAAGAACTGTGTGGACCTCCCTGTTGTGCAACAGTTTTCTTCAAGATTGAAACATCCCATCCTGTTGGGAAGCACTTAAGCAGGAAGGTAAACAAATAGTTTCAGGAAGTCCCTGAAACTGAGCAGATTCTAGTCCCACCCTGAGAGAGTAAGTGATAAAAGGCTCAGAGTCCCTGTCATAAGAGCAGAGCCAGGCTGCAAAGAAGACTCTGGGACCAGATCAGCTTCCTGGAAGAAGCAGAAACCAGCCGAGCTTCCCGGGAGAGGTTTAGACCAACCTCTTGGGAAGGACACTCGGAAAGGACACTCGACAACCTGTGGAACTGTTTGAAAGCTGTGCACTGTGCTCCAGGCTCCCAGTTTTGGGAGCTGTCACCTACACTGGGGTGGTCTTTGGTGATGCAGCTGTCTTTGGGTCATTTCTGCTCCTGTAAGTAACCCCAATAAAACTCATAGTTGACCAGGTTGGATTATGGTGGTATCTGTACTTTGGTATGCCGTGGGCTCCCTATCTGGGATGAGTAGATGTGTGTATGTTGCATCTCCCAGAAGAAAAGTTCATCATACATCGTTGGCCTCCCCAGCTCATGTCCTAGACACAAAACTGTGGAAGTGGCAGATAGGAAACTATTAAGCTTTAAAGCAGTGGTTCTCAATCTTCCTAATGCTGTGAGACTTTAATATAGTTCTTCATGTTGTGGTGACTTCCCCAACCATAAAATTATTTACATAGATACTCCATAACTTTAATTTTGCTACTATTATGAACTGTAATGAAACATCTGATATGCAGGATAGTCTTCGGTGACCCTGTTAAAGGGCCACTCAACCCCCAAAGGGGTCACGACCCACAGATTGAGAACAACTTTAAAGAAACAAGAGATGGTAATACAAGAGATGGTAATACAGAGCCTATTATTTCATTTTCTTCTAGCGTACTCTTACTTTTTGTTCTCTGATATAATCTCCTTCTTCCCACCCCTGAAAAATATTTCTTGAGAGGTGTGAAACCATTAGTAGCTTCTTAGAGTAATCATTATTTCTGTCTAACCCTTCTACTTTCGAAGGCTTTGAGGCAACATAAGATAAACAACCAATATGTAAGAGAGTAAGTTTTAAAAGCGACAGAAATAAGAATCACAGGAAGAAAGTGTGGTGTCGGCATGTGGGAAAAGCTGGAGCAATGGACAGAAAGGTCAGCTCCACGCCTGCTGGGGTTGAGAAGCATAGAGCGCGCATCTTAGACGGGCTGTGTGTCTAAGAGCATGGACGCAAACTCTGCAGGACGGACAGTATTGTGTTCAAATGAAAGTACTCAGACAGTTGTTTAATAAGTCCGGGGAATGAGCAGTCAGTGTTAAAAGACACTGGAGAGTCGGAACGCCGTTATGTGCTCTGGGCCAAGTCAGTGTCTGAGTTTCTTGCATTGTTTCATGAGAAGCCAGAAAGAGCATGGGGAAGCTGCTTCTGGTAGTCTCGCGGGTCACAGGGGAGATGGTGTGGAAATAGCGGAGGGTGAGCAGCCTGCCACAGAACAGGCTTTTCCAGATTGGGGCTACTGAGAGGCACAGCTGAAAGCAGCTGGCGTGTCTACATCACAGCCCCCTTGGTGTCCCCTGCGCTCTGTCACTAGTGGAAAGGGAGCCATGTGAGTTTGTGAAGGTGTCCCTCCCTAATCTCCTCATCATAGCCAGGCCAAGGACCTAGAAGCATAGAAGGAGACAGTGAGTCCTGCCCCTGCTTTGCGAAGCCAGAGTCCCTGTGCATTCCCGTTTTCTCTTGCTGGGGCCGCAGACCTCGTACTGAAATAGAGTGTAAACAGAGCGACCCGGATCCCTTGTGGCCATTCCTGATGACTGAATGGCTTTACCTGCTCCGTGTGCAGCTGCAGCTGTGGGAGTCTCTAACATGAGAGAATGAGTTTCGGGCATGGGGAGCATTAAAATGCTGCACACGTTATCAGCATCTCGCTTGCTGGGAGAAACCTCAACCATTTACACAAGCCAGCATCTTTACCCTGAGCTGGTAGGAGGAGAATTGGTGTTTAAGGATACCCCTGTGGGAGAGTGTACCTCATCTCTATGGTGACCATAAAAATGTTCCCGGGGTGGCCATATGGTTTCCATCTTAATGAAATTAGCTTGGTATTTTTACCCTAATTAGCCAAATCGCTTTCGACATTGCTGAAAAGAGCAGCTAACGAGACCTCAAATGCCTTACCTCTTTAACGGCGGCAGGGAAGCATTTTTATCCCGTTTAAAATCTCCATGAAATTATCCAAGGAGTTTAAAATGACAGCTAGAGGTCAGAACGGGAACCTCTTGTCGGACTCCCACACAGGCTTAAAGCAGCAGAAGGAACGGAGCTGTGGGGCGTCCTGCATACACAGACAGGTGTTTCCTGTCCAAGGTGCCGGAGATGCAAGAAATGCAGGGGATGCCCAAAACTGTGGCTGAAGGCTGTTGAAATCAAGAAAATAAAAAGATGTTATTAATGACTAGTCAGCAGACCCAGCTAAAGAAACAAACAAACAAAAACCTGTAAATGGACAAAAATACACTTGTATGTTCACCACTTCAGTATAAGAGTTTTTATTTCCTATGACTTTTTGAAGGTTCTATATATGTTTATATACAGTTGGCTCTGGTTGGAATCTTGCTTATATAACAAATCTCTTCTAAGCACTTGGCTGTGTCTAGGACCTGCCAGCCTGTGAGACAACAGAGACACCTAGCCAGGCCCAGCCCCAGTGCTTGTTCCCCTGTGTGGTTCCCTGGGTGCTAGTGAGCCACAGTGGCCATCCTACAGAAGAATCTACGCCTGTGTTCTTACAGGAAATAGCCTTGGGGGATTAAGGACACTAGTCACACCCTGCTCAGGCCTGGCACATCACTTTCCTTCTCTCAAACTGGGCTGTTCTGCCACTCAGTAATGTGTTGAAGGTGGGCTGGCTGAGGAGGGCGCACCTCGCAAACTTCACTCCCTGGGACCAAGCTCTGAAGAGTGTGATGCTCCCGGTGGGGGCATCTGTGTGGTGCACCTGGAGCAGACGGAGCCCTGACCACTGATAAATTCAAAGTCAGAGCCCTTGGCTGTGAAGAGCGACAGAAAGTCGCCAGCTCGCTACAGTGCACACCGCTTCGATTTCCTTGTCTTCACAGTGGAGACGAGCATTCCTCTCCTCTCGAGATGATCCCCAAATCTCTGTTCAACAGACCTCAGGCTGTAAGACCAGATCTAGGCCAGAGGTTCTCAGCCTTCCTAATGCTGCGACCCTTTAATACAGTTCCTCACGTTGGGATGACCCCCAACCATAAAATTATTTCATTGCTACTTCATAACTATAAGTTTTCTACTGTTATGAATCATAATAGAAATGTATGATGTGCAGGATATCTGACTTGTGACCCCAAAGGAGTTACAACCCACAGCTCTGGACCATGGTGCCGTGCAGCTAGGTCTGTTTTCCCTGAGAGTCCGGAGTGGCCTCTCATCCCCTGATGTTGCCGTGTGCTGAACGCTGGAGATTTAGAGGCCACACACCAGGCCATAGAGAGAGGTAAGTAAGTAGTGCAACAGGTTTCCCGTCCCCAGAGCAATGCCACCCTGTCAGACTGAGCCTCCTGCTGTGGGCAGCACGAGTGATCCCATCAGCCACTGCTCTGCCACCTCATGCTAGGAAGACACTGGGACCTCTTTCCCTCACACCACAGTGACCTCCAGGGTCTGTCCCTCCAGCTACAGGGGGAGTTTGTGTTAAAACAAAAAAAGAGATCAGGTGTGCAAGACTGGAAATGATCTCTGACCTCTCCCTCAGTAGGCCTGTGCCAAGTAGACAGTATGAAGCACTTAGGGCTACTGCTGGCCAGGTCGAGGCGCAAAGCTTAGGACAACTCCAAGACAGTACAAGAAATTCAGCGAGGGCTGTCACCAGGGCAGCCACTGTGCCTTCCGCTTGCACAATAATCTCCAATGACAAAGTTACAAACATGGAGGCCCAGATGATCTCAGGGCTAGTGAAAGAGGAAGCTGTGGCTGATGAAAGATAGAAGAGACCCTTGATATTGATGTCTGAAGAGGCCCTGCATTTTGACAGGAATCCATATATGTGACAAAACTGCATAGTCTAGATACATGTGTTCACGGGCATATGCTCACACATTCAGCACGCAGAAACATACGCACACTCGTAGTATCATGACACACATGTTCACAGAGTCAGCATATATACATTTGCACAGGCTCACACCCACATATGTGGATGTACTCAGTACACATATGCCGAAACTTTCATACAAACATACTCAGTACATACATGCTTACATGCACATACTCAGCTCACATGTGCTCACATACGCTCACACACATATTCAGTACCTATACACATACATGTTCATACACTCCACACACACATCCAAAATACACAGACACATACACACACACACACACACACACACGTGCGCGCGCGCGTATGGAAAGACAACCCCAGTGAGCCATTGGCTATTCCAGTACCAGAAGCAATTCTAATACTGTGGCTTTGCAAGGTGCTACCCCTGGAAGAAAATGGAGACATTCCACAGGACCTCTGTTCTGTAACTGAATTTTTCAGACTGCAATGCTTAGAGCAAAGGGTGAGGCTTTGCAAGGTGCTACCCCTGGAAGAAAATGGAGACATTCCACAGGACCTCTGTTCTGTAACTGAATTTTTCAGACTGCAATGCTTAGAGCAAAGGGTGACATGGAGGCAGCTGCCACCTCACTGTCAGTCTCCCCTCCTTACTGCAGCTCCAGAAACCAAGCTCTCTCAGCAGGAACCCAAGCCTCCTCTGCACAGGAAGGGTGTGACCCGTGTTTACTCACCTTGCGGGGCACAGCCCTCTGTAAAAAGCCCTTAATGTGATGGCAGGGTGGGGAGGAGAAGCTGAGGTCAAGAGAAAACTCAAGGTCTGTGAGCGTGTTGCTGCCCTGGTGGTTTGATTGCCAGGAACTCACTGCAGGTGGAACCCAGAGATGCAGACACAACTGGAGGAATCCAGGGCAGGGGCTCTCCTAGCATACTCAGTCTAACTTTGTACTAACAGCTGTCTTTCTCTGTGTGTGTCTCTGTATGTATCTCTGTCTCTTCTCTCTCTCTCTTATCTCTATCTCTCTCTCTCTTCCCTCTTTCCCTCCCTCCCTCCCTTTCTCTTTCTCTCCCTCTGCCTCTCTCTCCCCCACCCCAGAATTTTCTGATTGTGGGGTGTTGTGAAGCCGTAGGCTTTAGCACTAAGTCACAGCCTGCTCTGTGAGACTTAGGCCCACAGACGTGAGGACACCAGTCTCCTGGTCCAGCCAGGGATGGAAAGGAGCAGTTGTTTCCATTCCAGAATGATTCTAAATGCTCAAGGACCACGGGGCGGACGATATAGTAAAGCCACTGAGTAGCTCCCACAGTCTAATGTTTTACCTCCTGTTCTAGCCTCATTAGGGTAATCTGCTTTATTTAATTCCTAAAAGGTATTTTATTTTTTAATTTTATGAGTGTTTTATGTATTTGTATGTCTGTGCACCATTTGCTTGCGGTGCCTGAAGAAACCAGAAGAGGACATGAGATCCCCTAGAACTAGAGTTACAGATAGTCACAGCTGCCGTGTAGGTGCTGGGAATCGAACCCAGGTCCTCTGGACAAACAGCCAAGTGTTCTTAACTACTGCACCATCTCTCTAGCCTCTGGTTTAACTTTTAAACAGTGGTTTTAAGGCTCACCTGTGAGTCTCTCACATGCTGACAGCTCATGCCCATGAGAGAAAAATCATTAAATCGTTGGGAATTCTGTGAGCAGATGGCTAAATGGAGCCGTTATTTTAAAGTTGAATTATGTTCTCTTGAGAGGTTTTAGAATTATACAAGTGTGTTCTTGGGCCGTTGATACCTGCAGTGGCAGAATGCCATGGGTACAACAGGCACGTGTTCCTTCCAGGGTGCCCTGCTCCACCTTCGCCCCTGAGCCTGTCCGCATCTGCTGATACTATCTTAGCTGTGGACAGACAGCAGGACCGAGAGAGGCCTCCAGTGCGACACAGCACTGCCCCCAAGGTCCAGCTTTAGCCTTAGGAAGTCAGGGCCCTAAGATGCAGCCTGGGCCAGGCAGTTTAGAGATGGAGTCAGGCAGGCCCTTCCCACTCTGCCCTAAGATAAGGTGCAGGTGAGACATGGGGGCTCCTGTGCCAGGCCAAGATGAGTCTTGGGTTCTGTTTTGCTGGTTGGACACCTTCCTCCCTGGCCGGAGAGGAGGGCAGGGCAAGTCTCCCTTTGGGGCCTGATCCTCTGGAGTGTCTTCATGCTTAAGCCTCAAGCCCCTTTTGTTTTTCCCTTTCAAATACATCAAAGCAGTCTTTGGGAGGAGAGAGCATGGAGAGTGAGTGGCAGGGAGAGGAGGAGGGAAGAGGCCCTTCTTAGAAGGTGCCCCAGCCGCCTCCTCATGGGAAACATGCCTGCTGGCTAGAGTCCTCTAGGTTCTTGCGAAATGTGTTTCACTCTCCCCGAAAGAGTTGCATTCATTCCCTGCTGGGCCTTGGTGAATGAACAGTGAGTGTCCCTCCAGACCACGGCTTCTTGAGTCTTAATACTTGCTAGCCCTTTTCACTTGAGAAAATTTGACATGACCCCAGGTTATGTAGGTATATAAAGACAGATACACAAATTGAACGTACTGACAATAAATCACTAAAAAATTATCTTAAAATAGTTCTTTGGTAAACATGTAAATGTTACCATTTGTTAAAGATAAAAAGCAAATTTGCATGAGATGTACGCACGTCTTTATTTTTGCATCAAGAATTAAACCTTGGCAGCATATTGACACAGCAGGGTATAGGGCTCCTTCAGCTTCTTCCAGAGTTGATAAATATTTTGATTGTAGACTCATCAGTGCTGGGATCTTAGTTAGAGTTGATAAATATTTTGATCTTAGAATCATCAGTTACTTTGCATAAATACATAGTGCAAAATGGCAGAAATGTGTGCAAAACCATTTCAGAAGTTGTTAAAAATTTTGTCCCAATCCCAGACCAAAATTCATTCCATAATTATTTAGTGAATTGCACGTCGGCAATTCAAATGGAATTTTTTAAAGATTTACCTTTAACTCTGTGGGTGTGTGGGTGTGTGTCAGGGGGTATGTGCCCATCAGTGGTGGTGTCCCCAGAGCTCCCTGTAGTTAGAGTTACAGGTGGCCGTGGCTGCCCTATTTGAGTGCTGTAGGAGCTGAACTAGGGTCAGTTCTTCTGCAAGAGCAGCACACGCTCAACCTCTGACCCATCTAGCCAGCCTGCCAGATCTTTCTGTTGTTTGAGACAGGGTTTCACTAAGTAACCCTGGCTGACCTGGAATCAACTCGTAGACCAGGCTGGTCTCAAACTCATGGAGATCCTTCAGCTTCTACCTTCATGAGGCTAGGATTAAAGGCATAGTAGGCTTAAACAGCAAGTTTTTTTTATTTATCTCATAGTGTGTGTGATTAAGTTCTAGCACACAGTGGCCCCGTCCTCTTGGGAAAGTGCACACAAGGTTACTGCTCTAATGTGCTCTCGGCCTGGTCACTGGGCATCCCCTGTCCTTCTTGCCCCAGTTGTCTACAGAGCTGAGCTGGCCCCCAGCAAGCCGTATCCTGTGCACAGCCATACCTGTGTTGATGAGGCTTGCTTCAGATCAATCGGTTGATTAGAACTTTGTCATTGTGGAGGATTGGAAGATTGCTGATCTAGAACCAGAATTACTTGGGGCCATGGTTAGCTCCCATAGTAGCTATTTGGGGCTCCCCTCTGTGTCTGATAATCTTTCAGCCATCAAAGCGCTGGAACATATTAATTTAGCAGAGCACTTCCAGTAGCTGGAAGGCTAAGAGTGTTACCAGACAGTGTCTTCAGCAGTAATACCCCTACCGGGGTCCCCACTTGGTGCGGGAGAATTATCTGTATTCTGTCAATCATGTATTTTAATAAAACGCTGATTGGCCAGGCAGGAAGTATAGGTGGGTCAACCAGACAGGAAGTGGAGGCAGGGCAATGAGAATAGGAGAAGGCTAGAGAGGAGGAAACTTCCTCAGCCATTCCTGCGCAGACCACCGAAGAGGCAACATGTAAGCTGTCGCACTGAGAAAGGTACTGAGCCCATGTGGCTAATGTAGATAAGGATAATGGGGTAACTTAAGTTATAAGAGCTAATAAGAAGCCTGACCTAATGGGCCAATCAGTTTATAATCTTATGGAGTCCTGTGTGTGATTTTCTTTGTTGCTTGCCGGTTGTTGGGGTACCAGGAGGGACAGAAACCCCAACAAGCCTGCCCTCATGTTACACCCACTAATGTGTCTACCGAAAGTCTTGATGTATGACTGTCTTTTATTCTACAACCATAAAAACAGCACAGCTACTTCCCCAGTGGAACATACCATGAGCAAGTTGAATCCATTTACCTGCACCATGGTTACTCACACGAGGCTCAGAATAAACTGTTCTTATTTCCTCTGGAGCAAGGGCTGTGTTTTGGGTCCACAAGATGAGCAACTCAATCCAGCCAGGGCGGAAGGACAGAGAGACAGTCGGAGAAGAGAGGACCTAAGGAAAGGACAGGTCTTGAACTAGACGCCATGGTGAAGTGTTGACAGCAGCAGAAGGCTTCGAGGATCGGCTGGAACTCCACAACTTTTGCTAAATTGAGACTCACATCATACGGGATGCAGGATGCAGGGAGGCAGGCTGGGCATATCCTCTGCAAAGACCCTGGACTGTCCCCCGCACGTATAAACGGATCCTGTGTGAACACATGCTGCTCTTCCAGACTTCCATCCCCTGGCCATCTTCTTACTGTTCTGGGACTCTCAGCTCTTTGATATTCTTTCAGTATTTTCTCTCCAGAGCATGAACTTTGTCGTTTCTGGCTGCCTATGAGAGTGGCGTCCCAGGTAACTGCCCATCAATCTCTCTCTTTTTCCCTTGGGACTTGGCTACAGAGATGCCTGTCAAAGAGGCTTTATTGACTACTGACACCACCCTGCCCACGTTATTCCTTTACCCTTTAATGCTTTCACGGCCTGACCTATTTTGCGTTAACTTGGTTACTTTGTGTCTCTCCAAGCTTAGTGAAGATAGTTATTTTCTAGTCATATGATACTCTGCCATAGAAAACCTTTATCTCATTCAGACTATTGATTCTTTACATTTTTTTTCTTTTCTCAAATAAGTGAGAGTCTGCATCCAGCCGACAGTAAAAAAGTAGTGCCGGTAGGGCTGCAGGCCAACACCAAATGACTGCCGTGCAGGCGACCCAGACGTTTTATACTCTGCCCATCCTCTTGGTGTAGGTGGAGAAGTTCTTCAGTGTCAGAAGGAACATCCTGCCTCCACCAATGTATTTTGTTCACAACAGAACATCAGACATCAAACCTTTCATTTGCTTGGTTTTTTTGTTTGTTTGTTTGTGTGGTTTTGTTTTTCTTCAAACACTATGGTGTTTCAGCCATGAAGAAACCACTTTTGAAGGCAGACTGAACTGAAATCTAGGAACATTAGTCCTGGCCCGCAGAGTGACCAGAGCCAATGTCCGCCATCACTGCACCTGCAGCCCAAGGTCCTGTGAAGCTCCGGAGAGGCAGCTTCACGAGATGCCCTAGCAGGCTGTCCATGTGTGTTTGTAGCTTGTTCTCCTTCAGACAGTATCGTGCCAGTCTTCCTTAAGAAAAGAAAGAAGGCGGAGCTTGACTTGGTGAATCGACCCCAGGTACTTGGGAGGCTGGCAGAGGAGGATGGCTACATGTTCAAGGCCGTTCTAGGCTGCTTGTTGAATTGCAAGCATGCCTGGACTACAAAACAGAACCGTGTTTCAAGAACAAGAGTGAGACAGAGACACACAGAAAGAGTATTTTTCTGGTCACGTACATATGTATATATGCATACATGTGTACATGCATACATATATGCGTGCATATTTACATATATGCATGTGTGCATACATACATGCATACATTCATACTATTGCTTGCTACTTCACACACATCCCAGCTGGAAGAGAGCCTGTCAGAAAGCTTCCTGTGGCCTGTCCTGTACCACTTCTACACAGTCCAGAGGATCTCTAGCAATGCCTCGTTTAAGGATCTCATCCACCTCCGTCCCCCACATCCCCCTCAAAGCCAAACGCTTGGTCCCAGTGCTGTTTGCAAGAGCCTGCTGTTCTTTTTAATTACACACTGCCGTGCTCCAGTGAGTTGGAGCTGATTGCTGCTGACAGGCCATCTGGCCTCCCGTCCTTGTGGAGACTCACACCCTTGGTAGCTGTGTCCACCCCGGAGTCCATTCTAGTGTTTTAATATCAGAGAGCATATGTTAGTCACTGGAAAGGAGGACAAAGCCCTTCAGGTCATGCTCTAAGCAGGTGTTTCCCAGGCCCTAGGATGAACTCACTGATTAGGAGTCTTGCCTCAGCCTGGCTGAGGAGTACAAAGGTGAGGGATTTAGAGTCTGAGGAAAGTGATGGGTTGGACAGTGGCTGGACACAGGATAATGCAGCAATATCAGCCTTCTCAGGCGGACCTGGGTCCGAGAAGCGGCTCCTTAGCCTTGTCTATGTCCTGCTGTGTTCTCGCCACACAATAGCATAGATAACCAGGTCCCAAAAGCCTGCTCAGCAGGGTCGTCAAGTCACTGAGTTGTCAAGTTCCAGGAGAGGCTTTGTGGTTGGTCCTAGGATGGACCGACCAGGAGCCAGACCTTGAGGGATTTAGTGAGATGGGAAACTTTCAGTTCTGAAATAGGAGCCGTTTTAGGTAAGGAATAAGTCTCCTGGAACCATACCTGTAGCCTGAAGCCTTTGACCCCAGTGTGGAGTTGACCTTCTAGCATTTGTTGAGCAGAAGTCCTGTTTTCGTTACTTTGCTTGTTTTGTTGGTGTTCCTTCTTTCTTGTCTTTTATTAGATTTTTTCATGCACTATATTTTGACCATATTCTTTCCCCTCCTCCAACTCCTCCCGGATCCTTCTCACCTCCCCAGCTGCCCAGATCTGTGCTCTTTCTCTCCACTTCAAAAAATAAACAACACAAAATGAAAATAAAAACAAGAAGACAAAAATATCAAAACAAAAGAAAAGGCACACACACACACACACCAGAAAAAAAACATGGAGTCCACATTGTGTTAGTCAGCTACCTACTCCTGGAGTATGTTGATAAACCCAGGGACACTCCATTGAAGGAAAACAATATTCCCCTTCCCAGAAGGTACCCATTGCAAACAGACTCTTGGTCAGTGCTGAGATTTTGCCAAGTTTGAACCTGTGCCCACTGTCACAGCCTCTGTGAGTTTCTATGTGTATCAGTCCAGCTGTCTCTGGAAGATTCTGTTTCCTGGGAATTATGCACCTCTTCTGGCTCTCACAGGCTTTCTGTCTCGTCCCTGAATAGATCCCTGAGCCTTGAGAGGTGATACATTCTGTGACTGATACATTCTATGACAAATACCTTCCATCTAGGCTGAGTGCTACAAAGTCCCCATCACTCACTGCACATTGTCCAGTTGTGGGTCTCTGAGTTAACCCCCATCTACTGCAAAAAGAAGCTTCTCCAATGAGGGTTGAGCAATGCATTAATCTACAGGTATAACAAACAATATGCTGTTTGTAGTCAGTCACTATATTGCTATGATCCTTTAGCAAAATAATAGGTTTTTCCCAAGGTTCCATGACCCGTCTAGCCTCAGGTTCTTGGCCACTTTGTCAGCGTTAGGTATGGGTTCCATCTCATGGAGTGGATCTTAAATCCAGTTTTTTAGAAGTAGTTGGTGACTCCCCTAATATTTGTGCCACTATTGCACCAGTGGATTACCAGGCAGTCACTACTGTAGGTCACACAGAAGTCCTGCTTTTGAGAAGAGTGTGACCAAGAGACGATCATAGAATAGGTCCTGGCACGTGAATTAATTTTTAAGAAAATATTTTTCTCCGTTAAAGATGATTTTTAACCAGTCTCTCTCTGCAGCACAAGCTAGACGCAAACTCTTCATCCTCCTGCCTTGTGGCTTCTCCAGTGCTGCCATTACAGGCATGTACCGTCATGCCCAGCTTAAACAAGAATGTTTAGGAAGGCATCCATTTAAATAGAAAAAAAAAAGAAAGATCTAAGCTTGAAACTTTACATCAGACCATGTTGGTTTTTTCCTACCAACACACAATCATGTCCACTTCATGGTTTTATTCACTAAACAACTTTGGCTTTACTCATGAACTTTGGAAACAAACTTCCTCAGTTATGCAACACTCCAACAACAGCATAGGGGTGTGGTGTGCCCTCAGTATTTTTTGAGTTCCTGATGCTGGGCAGTCTGTATGGAATCTCACAAAACAGGAGACAAGGCCCTGCCATCACCTTCTGCAGATAAACTAAGATGTTTTTTACCTGGTGGCTGAAAGTCCTGCAGCCAAGCACCTAAAATAAAGTCCCTGGGTTGTTCCAGAATAGGAAGGGAAAGGACAGCATGAAACTGAGGATTTATGGAATTGGTTGGGTATCGGAGCAGGTTGTGGAAAAAAAAAATGTGTGAAGGATACATCTTAGGAAACAAAAATTGTAAGTACATGTGAGGCCCTGGGCTCCAGTGCAGACATACACATGTGCATGCACACATACACACGAATGTGTGCACGCACACATACACACATGCGTGCACACACACGCACACCTACACACATGTGTGCACACAAACATACACACTCACACACATACACACACACACATGTGCACACATACATACACACACACACACTTTCCCTCCCATCTTGGCATCCCTAGATGATGGACTGTAATCCATAAGCTAAAATTAATCCTTTCTAAGCCACGTTGATTTTGGTCACAGCAACAAAACTCAAACCGGAATGCTTGGCCTCCACCATGGTCATCGATCCGCCCTCGCCATCCTCACTGTTAATTGAGCAGAGAGCGCTGTGGCTGGTTTTGATCCAATCTTACCTAGGTAAAAAAAATGCAGGACTGGCTGACATGTTTCCATGGTTACCTGCTTATGTCACTTTGCCGACCTGGTCACCAGCAGGTTTCTCTCTTACTTCAAGACTAAGTGTGTTTGTGTCAACAAGGATGAAATTCAAAAACATCATAGTAAGTGAATGAAACCAGACACGAAAAACTCCATATTTGGTGGTTCCATCTATGTGATGGTCTCACAGAAGCAGTATTACAGATAATGATAAATAAATCCATGGCTGCATGAGGCTGGGTGTGCGGGGGTGGGGGGGGACATCAAATGCAAGAGAAAGCAGGGGTTATTGTGAAGAATAGAAGTTTTCTATATTTTGAGTATTCTGGTAATTATGCAAAAAAAAAAAGACTAAATGTGTTGATTCACTTCAGTAGGGAGCTGAGCTCATTGACAGCACACATGGCAGGGAGACCGAGCTCGCACTTGGCTTTGCCATCATATCTTGCCTCATATTTTCTGGTTATGTTTGCGTGTCTTCAAAGGATTTCACAGTGTGTCTGTGTGCCCTCGTTGGCTGTGCCTCATGTGGAGGCGATGGCTTTGCTGCAGGGCTGTGCGGCTGGCTCTCTCTCCCTTCCTGGGTTTCTCTGTCTCCGCACCTGTTATTTTTTTGTTTTTGTTTCTCCTTTCATTTTAACTTTTTAACTTATTTCTTGAGATTATAAATATAATTACATAGTTTTCCTCTTCCGTTTTCTCCACACACCCCTTCTTGCTCTCTTTTAAATTCATTACCTCTTTTTTAGTTGTTTTCACACACACACACACACACACACACACACATTCTGCCTCTATAATGCTACTTGTACATGTGTTTTCAGGGCTGACTGCTGTATTGGATACTGGTATTGGGTAACCAGTTGGTGTGCTCTTCCCTGAGGAAGACTATTTCCCCACACACAGCATCCCTTAGTTGCCTTCGTTCTTTGTGTAGGGCTGAGTCCTCCTGGCTTTCCCTGGCAGTGTTAGCATGCGTATTGTTGTCTTTGTCCAGCTTCTGTTTAAACAATCATGTTGGTGAGTTGTTACGGGCTTAGCTTCTGACATCAGTAGGAGACAGAGTCTCACAGCAAACTCCCTGGTCCTCTGACTTTTACAGTCTTCCTTCCCCCTCTTGTACATTGCTCCCTGAGCCTTCGCTATAGAAAATGTATTGTAGATGTATCTGTTGGGGTTGAGCTCCACAGCTCTGCATTTCTATTGGTTCTGTTTCCTGTAATGGTCTCTGGATGTTACAAAGAGACGTTTTCTTGATGAGGGGTGAGAACTACACTCACCTGTGGGTCTAAGGACAACTACTAAGACGGCAGTTAGGAATTAGGCTGACTTAGCAAAGTGGTGGTTGTAGGTTTCCCTTCAAGATCCATGGCTTCAGTGACCTTGGGAAGTGAGCTGGGTTTCCAGTGCCAGGCATGATTTCCCTCTTGTCAAGTGGGTCTTAAGCCTAATTAAGAAGGGTTGGTTACAGCCAAGGTGTTCATGCCACTACTGCACCCTTGTTGTGCCATGTTGGCGTTGGTAAGGCTCACAGGTATCATAGCTGGGAGGATTGCTCGTTGCTTCCCTCCCTCCCATGAAACCTTCCTTCTTTCATTTATCCCATTCTTATGTAGATCCCATGCCAGTTCCTTTCTAACTGTGACTCATCCCTGAGTGAGGAAAGCCCTTCTTGGATTAGCTGTTTATGGAGGTTCTGGGAGACATAACAGGGCACACCTGGCTGGCAAGAGTCCCCGTGAAGAAGGCTGATGGTGGATGGTGACAGAGCCCTGAACAGGCAGGTCTGGACTGTTCACAGAGATGTAAAGAGGGGTGGGTGCCCCTTCTCTATCCATCTCTCCATTGCATCTTGCAAATGAGTCTCCTCTGTCTCCAGCTTTGCTCGCCCCCACCTCTCTCTCCTCTTCTGTTTTCTTCCTTTCCTTTCTCTTTGTTCAGCTTTCTTCCCGTGGTATTAAGGCTTGAACTAGGTCTCATGCATGCTAGGCAAATGCCCAGTCACCGTGCCATGTTCCAGGCCAGCTGTGCTTCTTCATCATGGCAAAGAAGTCCAAGGAAACTCCTGGTGCTGGTCCACAGCCTGCTCCTGCTCCACACACACACACCCTCAGCATGTGATGTCCCATTTGGCCCCTGTGATGTGTACTACCCCCATGACTTTCCCATTTGCTGTAGGTCAGATCAACAGCCGGCTGGTTTTGCTGGAGCCTCTCTCGCTCCTTTCCCAGAAGAAAGGAGGTTAAATGGCATCTCTGCTCAGCCGATTCACAGCTCTAGGCCCTCTACCAGAACACTAGGGCCCACGGCCACGCCCTTGGACTTTACAGGTGTTCTCTCCGCCCACGGGTTCATGGGGTTCACGGTCTCATGCCACCTCTGTGGCTCTAGTCTGATGAGTCACCTCCCTGCCCTGGGAAAACTCCCGGTGTTGTTTTAAGTAATCCTTCACTCTTCTCGCCTCTCCCTCCTCTGCCTTCTCCCATGCTTCTGCAGCTGTTTCTTGAGGTGGGGTCCTGGGATTCACTGGACTCCCGACTCTGCTTTTTTTCCCTCTGTGGAATCTTAAGTTTAGCAATCCCATCTCAAGCGTGTGTCCTCCTCTCTGCCCATTCTTACTAGGATCCTGTCCTTGCGTGGCTGGGTATACAACGAAAGGCTATTTTTAGGGGGACAATATTTACTTTGAACTTTGTGTTTTGGGCTTTGTGGATTTCTCCGTGGTAGGTCGTTGTTTTGTGCTGATGACTGTCTTTGCCGCTCTGGCACCCTGGCTGCTCAGCGATGGTTAAGAATCAGTTTGAGGAGACTCCTGAAGTCTTCTCCTAAGTGTAGAAAAAGCCTATGCTCGCAGATGCCATGTGTTGACTGGGCTTTGTTGAAGATGGAAGGTATGTTCTATCCTAGGCAGGAAATCCCTCTCCCCTCTCCCCTATACCCCACAAACCTGGATTCAAATTGAAATACAGGTTCTCCTCTGGGTCCGGACCCATGCTGGAAGCTGTGGCCCTTTTCTGTCTGCTTACTTGAGCCTGCTTGGTGAGGGGAGTAAGAGCTTCAATTGCTAGCGGCGGGGGCAACCGGAATTATGCATTCACTTTTCTCTGGGCCTGGTTTATCCCTCTGAGTTTCTTTGTTTGGGGGTGGGAGGACTGAGACAGGGTTTGTCTGTAGCTTTCCCTCTGAGTTCCTTTAACAAGGCAATACTGCCTCCAGGACTGGGCTCTGCAGTCCCTGGTTCTGCCTGCTACTCTACCCACGACCCTTTTCTTCCTTTTCCACATTGGAGGCCAAGGGCCACCTTACCTCCCACAGCTCAGTCCCCACTGCCCGCCCCAGCTGTGCTTTCTCTGTATGCCCGTTCTCTGTGCCAAGGGGGACACGTGTGCCCTTAGTCTCCAGGGCTGTTCCGTCCCTCGGAGCTGGAGCTGGACACCTGGGGGACCTTCCTGCAGTTCCAGAGGCCTGGGCATGGCATTCCCAATGCCCTTAAAATACAGAAACAAAACTAGACTGA
Organism: Myodes glareolus; assembly: GCF_982192425.1. Classification (NCBI taxonomy): domain Eukaryota; kingdom Metazoa; phylum Chordata; class Mammalia; order Rodentia; family Cricetidae; genus Myodes; species Myodes glareolus. The sequence continues at coordinate 55,091,982 of NC_142048.1, read as the reverse complement.
TATCTTTGAAGACTTGAGTACTCTGATGTCGAGACCAATTACCATGTTTGGTCACAACCCTTGCATGGGGCTCTGCCAGGAATATCAGCAGTTCCTTTTTGGCCGCAGCCGCTTGTTTCTCTGTATGTCATCTAGTTTGGCTCTCACCCATCTTCCTGGGCTTCCCAGCTTGTACAGAAAGGCTGGGGCACTCATGTTGAGCCTTCTTGCCTTTGAATGAATTTGCTTTCTGGGGGAAAAAGTTTGCCACACGGCTCTGCCGAACAGGCCCTGAAAAGGGTCCACACGGCCCCGTTCGGAACTTTCTCCGGTGGGCTGTTGGAAGACGTGGGACTCTGCCTGATTCTCTCGTTCCGCCCTGCAGAGCGTGGTTTGTCTGTAGGTGATGGCACCGCTGGCCTCCACTCACTGCGCGTCCCATTCCTGTGTGGCCACTTCCTCCCAAGCTGAGTGCTTCAGGGTGAAAGCAGAACCCTGCCAGCTTCACTAATATAAAAGGCTGTGGCCAGCGCACCACACGAAGAAATAACATCTTACTCACTGTGTAGTCTATTTCCTGCAGATCTCAAGGGTTTTTTTTTTTCTTGGTTGACAATTCACTCTCTAATTCTCTGGTAGCTTTCAAAGGCAGAGCTCACAACCAAATTACTACCCATGTTTATGGGCAAAACATCACGTAACCAAGCATGTTATTAGCTCCAGTGTTTAGGATACAGCTGTGGACAATTTGAAGCTGTGGGTTTTTTTTTTTTAGCTCTAAGACTTTTTATTTTTTTCAAATAAAACTAAGTGTGGTACCAACATACTAAATACGATCAGGAAAAGCAGCCCGATGCAGTACGGCGGGGCACTCTCCTTCTTTGGTGGCTCTGTGCCAACCTTGGAAACACTATCATACAGAAAGCACCCATCTCAGGGTTGTAGGGCTCTGGACTGTGGCTTCTTTGGCTTCTTGCTAAGTCAGGATCTATCCCACAGAGGGGCTGTATGCCAGGAGCAGGTGGGAAAATAACAGAGCCCACCAGAGCAGAAGCCAGCCAGGAGTGGGGAAGGGTAAAAGTCTCTGAGTTGGCAATGACCAGACAGTGTCTGACAGTCGTTAGCCTTGTCTTTTACCTAAGACATGATCTCACTAGGTAGCCTTGGCTGGCCTGCAACTCAGACATCTGCCTGCCTTTGCCTCCTAAGCGCCGGAGCTAGAGGTGTACACTACCACACCAGGTATGTTTGGGAATCTTACGCAATGTTGTTCCCTTAGAGATGAGAGGTCAGGACCACGGCTGGAAAGGGCTTAGTGAGTTTCAGTTGTCAGGATGCTCCTGCCGCTCCCAATAGCGTTCAAACAAGAGGACGGAGTTCCCAGGCCCAAGCGTCAACGGGACACAGGAATGCAGCCTGACCTTCCTCTTCTTTCCCTAAAGACGAGCAACACCTTGGTCTCAGCTGAAGACCTGGCCAACTGTCGTGTCCTGACATCAGAATGAACTAAAAGGTCACCTTTGACACGCCCCTATGCAGTCCTCACAAACACAGAGTCCGAGCACACAGAACATCATGGGATCGAGAATCAGGACTGGCTGGACATGGTAGTGCACGCCTGTCATCCCAGCACCGGGGAGACAGACGGCAGGCAGATCTCTGAGTCTGAGACCAGTCTGGTCTACAAAGTGAGTTCTAGGACAGTCGGGCTACACAGAGAAACCCTGTCTTGGAAAAAAAAAAGTCAAAAGTGTAACTGCTGGGGTGACAATAGGCCTCACCGACCACCATGCCTCAACATACCATTTGGATGATACTTGTACCTTTCACAACTAAAGTAGCCTTGAGAACACCTCTGACCCAAGGACAGTTTTCTCCTGAACACAAACCTCAGTTGGTCCTGAGAAAAGGACCTTAAGGACTTAACATTCACAAAGTGGGAAGGGTGAGACATCCCCATCAGAGACAACAGCGCTGTTTGGAAATCCAGGGCAACGGTGTAGACCAACCAGCTGCGGCTGCAAGCCAAACATAACCGGTTCTTATCTGAGGTCACAGCGACTTCCACCTCGACCCAAGCTGTGTCACTATCAAGGTTCACAGAGAGTCGTCGTAGGAAGTGCTGGGCCCTTTGGAATTCTTCAGCCAGGAAGTAAGCTTAAATATCTTAGAAACCATGCCCGGTTTGCCTGGGGTATCGGAAAACGCATCCCTAGAAATCTGAATGTTTCCACTGGGGAGTGCGGTACCTATTTTAGGGGAAGGGGGAGAGAGAGGTACATGTCATCTGTGTTTGACCCTGGATGAAAACGGAGTGGGCATTGCCTTCTTCCCTGAGTAGGCCTCTCCAGTCTGTCTCCATTCACCGGAGGCTGCTCAAGACAGAACTTAATGATTCTGCAGTCTGAAAAATTCAAGGGCACGGGGCTTCTTCCATGTCCAAAGATGGTACTAGGAGAGCCACTTGGAGCTCCTTAGGCCCCCTAGGTGAGCCTCTTGCCCCAGTTCTGTGAAGGCCATTCCCAACCGCTGTGCAGGGTTGAGGAGAGTGTCCACAATCCTAGGTTTGGGGCCAAGCACGTGTGACTCAGGATTACTAATTCATAGGCCAATTATGGTTCTAGAGAGATAGTTTTAGTTTATCCCAGATCATTCTGTTGAGGACAGAGTGGGGTATTAAGGAAGAGGGTGACAGGTCTAGGGGACCAGAGGCTCTGAGAACCGGGCAAACGCACTGAAAGGGACTGAACGAGAGCAGAGACGACAGACTTGCCACAGAGCAGGAGTGGCAAACGTCACAGATAGAGAAACCTGGCTCCCACTAAACCCAGAGGCCAGAACTCTGATGCCCTCCTCCCCCTGGGGCATTTCCCTAATGGGAAATGATGTAAGGCTGGGCTGAGAACCTATGTGTGCTCCTCAGCATCTTCCCCCTTGGTCCATACTCTTCACAGGACTGACTACATCCACTGACAAAAATTCCCGTTGGATAGGGTGAGGTGAGGTGGAACTTAAAATAGCACCCAGAGTGGCCTCTTAGAACACAAAAACTCCTCTTCGGAGGCCAGTGCTCATTAGACCCCCCCTCCTCAAACACTCCCTGCTGTGTGTGTTTCCAGCCTCTATGCTAGCTTAAGGATTTACTTCAAAACATACTTCATCTACTACACAAGGAACAATTAAAGAGATAGACGACTTAGCCCAATGGTTCTCAGCCTGTGGGTCATGACCCCCCACGGGAGTCCTATAGAGGACATCCTGCATATCAGATACTTATATTGCAGTTCATAACAGTCGCAAAATTACACTCATGAAGCAGCAGTGAAATAATTTTATGGTTGGGGGTCCCCATCACATAAGGAACTGTATTAAAGGGCTGCCGCATTGGAAAGACTGAGAACCACTGGCTTAGTCCATGGAAGGAGACCGGAGAAGGAAGGCTGAACTCCACGACTGCCTCCAAACGCCTGCAGGGCTCCCTGGGTGGAAGGGCACCTGCACCTGCGTGTTTCTGGGGCGGTAATAGGTAAAACTGGAAAGTCGATTTTAGCTCATCTACATGGCTTGTGCTTCCATGTCTAAGTCAACACTAAATTGAACATGCTTCTTTTGACAGGCCAAGCTTCACAATGATGCGGCAATTTACCTATCAAAACTCTGAATCAAGAGGACAGAAGTGGATGGCAACCAGGCCCTGCGCCCTTCAGTTCTGAGATCTCGAGGACACTTTCCCTTGAATGGACTTCTAGCTGTGATCTTACGCAGTCCCCTGACACCTCTAAGAGTGTCTCCTCTATCTTACCATAAAGGACACCAGGGCCCAAAGATGAGTGATTTCCCCAAGGGCATCAGGTCAGAGTGAAGGGGTAAGATATGGATCTGGACTTCTTTGCTGCTGCATACTCTGCCAAGATACATTCTTGCCTGTCAGTCAAAACTGAGCTGAGCACCTGGTCCCCAGCACTCTGCTGATAAACGGTTTTGAGCCCCCGGAAGAAGAAAGTGTGTCATTCTCGCCAGTGTGAGTAAAATTGGCCCAGACTTGCAAAGCACAATTTATATGCATTCTGAGCCTCCAAGTGGTTCCTGGGGATCCCCAGTGCTGCTGCTATGTCTCCTGGCCTCCACTGCAGGCACACTGATTCCCCATAAGGAAATCTACTTGCAGCCTGGTGTTAGCTAGTCACCCCAGGCAGGCTAGTCACCGTTAGACTGGGAGACAATTCCCTCTAGGACAGAAAGTGATTACAGTGACAGCTGCCACCAGAGACAGAGCCATCTAGAGACAGTGCCTTCCGGAGACACAGAGCCATCCTATGACTCTTGCAGTCTGAGAGATAACACTAACCCTGTGCCCCTGTGAAAACCCTCCCCTGTCCCTGGGTCGCCTCTACCTGAGAACCACAGCAGCTTCTCCTCTCAGACTCCGCTCCTCCAGAAGACTGGAGTGCTTGCTCACCCATCAAAAAGACTCGGTCTTCCTGAGTTTTGATTTTCTTGTCAGATGGAAGGAAGGGGTTACCCCATCTTCTGCTGGGTTTTCTCCTTTCTCTTGAGAGGACAGACACGCTGCCAAAAATACTTTAAAACCACTTCCTTGTGTTTATAGTGGAGAAAAGGTTTATTTATTTTACAATTGCATCGGAACGGCAGTCAGGGACAGTGGTGCTAAGAGGCTGGGGCCTTGTGCCCTCCCTAGGGTGCTGAAGAGCTTTCTGGAAGGATTCCCAGGCTTAGCCCTTGACTCTCTCTCTCTCTCTCTCTCTCTCTCTCTCTCTCTCTCTCTCTCTCTCTCTCACACACACACACACACACACACACACACACACACACATCCTGTTTAGCCCGCGGCCCCCTGCAGAGCCTCCCCTGCCAGGCCATTGAGACAACACCAGGCCTCACCCTAGGTGCCAAGGCGGCTCCTCACCCAGCAGCTCACTGCCCCTGGGCTTAAGGAGTAGGAACATTACCAACTGTCTTGCTTCTCCTCCAGAAACTGACTGCTCTGTGTAGATGCCCCGTCCAGCCCACATCCCCATCCAGGAAACAACCCAACTCCCCTGCAGACGAGGAGCAGGGACGAAAAGGGCAAGTGTGTATGTTGGGGTGAAGCTGGGAGGAAGGTTTTAAGACCCAGACATGTTGTTCAGCTCTAACATCTTCCATATTCTACAGCCAGGTAATAAAAGAAAGGGGTGGAGATCCCTAGCAGGGAGACTGCAAATAACATGGATACAGAGCCGTGGCTTCCCCACACCACAGTCTTTGAGGTCTTGGCAAAAGAGCCCCAGCGGTCAGGTATGTACTGCTTTTCAGCAAAAGCAAGCTTGATTCAAATCCACTGCCCTACTTGGCCTGGTTCAGATGATGCAGGACGAGGGAATTCTCCCTAACAGATGCCTTTCCCAGATCCTTAGTGGCCTGGACACAGTCTGCTGTTTGTTCTGCATGTGTTCTACGCTATAGATGTTCTGGGATTTCCAGAAGCCAGGAAAGCTAGGGATACTCCAGAGAGGCGTCTGTGGCTATGACCAGAAACTGGGAGCCAGGATGCTGAAGAAGTCTGCTTTGTGAGGAAGTCTGCCCTATGACAGGGTACGGGGACATTGTGTATGTCACTCAAATGACCTAAGCTCTGGATAGAGAGGTGTCCGGGAACAGGGCTAATTATAAACAGCATTGCAGAGAATGTGCTCATCTTTTAAGAATTAGTCATACAAATGTGGCTGAAAACAAAAAACAAAATTACAGTTTCTCAGTGTGGTGGGGCACATCTTTAATCCCAGCACCTGGAAGGTAGAGGCAGGGGGATCTCTATGAGTTCCAGCCCAGCCAAAGCTACCTAGTGAGTTCCTGTCTCAAACAACAACCACTTCCCTCCCATCTGCTCAAGTCAACTTTCCCACAATGACTCTGGATTGGTTCCGGGTCGTATCTTAGACAGGACGGTTTTCCACCTGCTCTGATGGCAGCCGCACACCATCCCCAGGGGGCCCAGTGCACAGGCCGCACATCTCCTGCTGTAATACCCATGTCTCCTGACACATGGCACCCCAGATCCCCCTGGCAGCAAGATAACCATCCAAACTGTATGTGTACATCATGTCTCTCCCTCTTCTGGGTCAACTCCTTAAGAATATGCGTGGAGAAGGACGGAACCTATCCAGGGGCGCCGTGCTGTCTTGAGGAGGGGTTGTGTAGTGGGCTGCTGGGAGCAGGACCCTGGTGTTCATGGGGCCCAGGCCTTCCAGAGGCCCAGCAAATGGCTGTCACTCTCCCCTCAGAAGTCCTCCTGCAGAGATCCCCAGATTGTTCTCTGGACAGAGGAGAGGGTGCCTGAACCGGCCTTGGCCCATAACCATACTGATGAATATTTTGCTTATCACCATAGATCCTTCATCTGGCGATGGATGGCGATACAGACGGAGACCCACATTGGAGCACCGGACTGAGCCCCCCAAGGTCCAAATGAGGAGCAGAAGGACGAAGAAAATGACGAAGGACTGCGAGGGATGCTATCACCCACTGATACAAGGGGTCGGATCTAATGAGAGTTTACCAAGGGCAGTTGGACTGCGACTGAACGAGCACGGGATCCAACCAGATTCTCTGAATGTCGCCGGATTTTCTGAATGTGGCTGGCCCGGAGTCTTTCTGAGAAACCATTGACAATGTCACTGGGACTAGTTTCCTCTGCATATACTGGATGTTTGGGATCCAGTCTGTTTGGATACTCACCTTCCTGGACCTGGAGGGAGGGGGGACGATCTTGAACTTCCCACAGGGCTTGAAACCCTGACTGACCTTAGGGACAAAGAAGGAGGAGGAGAGGGAAGGGGGGGAGTGGGAGGGTGTTGGGAAGAGGGGCGTAAATGGAAACTTTTATAATTTAATAAAATTACTTAAAAAAAAAAAGAAGTCCTCCTGCCACAGAAGTGCTCCTGCCTTTTCCAGAACTGAAATTTTCATGACAAGGCCCTGTGAGTGCGTAGCCAGCTGTTCTCCAGCAGATCTGGAGCGGGTCATGCTTTGGATTCGCTCACACCTTATATCCTAAGTCTGCCTCAAGCTCAGCTGGTGTTTTGTGCGGACTGACGACCCCTGACTGTGTGTCCTTTCTAGCCTTCATTAAACCAGACTTGAACAGGGAGTGGCCTCTATCAATTCTGTACTCCAGATTCTGGATGTCAAATGTCACAAAAGCCAGAATTCTGAAATAAAAACATCACCATTCTTTTTGATGTTCTTTGGGTTGCTAGGGAAAACTAGTCCAAGGCAGATAAAAATAATTTAGGGCCCAAAAGATGACTCAACAGGTAAAGGCACTTGTTGGCAAGCCTGGTTCCTGAGTTTGATCCCCGAGAACCCCATGGTGGAAGCACTGAACACCACCACCAGCTATGCTCTGAGCTCCACACGAATGCCATAACACATGCATGTTCCTGTTGATATCAATTAATTATGTGCAATAAAAATTAATTTTAAAAATTATTAGCTTAAAATGACCAAGATTTTGTATAACTAAGCCTCAAGTCAATAGAAGAAAAAAAAAGATGAAATTGGACATGTTCAGGGTGGTATGGCCAGGAAGGAAGGAAGGAAGGAAGGAAGGAAAGAAAGAAAGAAAGAAAATCTACTACCTAAGCTGGAGTTATCCAAACAGTAAATGGTTCAAAGACAGGACCAAAAGTGTTTCTTTCATGAAGAGTAAGAAAAGGAGGAAATGGAGAGAATGACAGATAGTAGCCGAGGATGAGTCAGGACACCAGTGTGAGAGGGGCTGGTCCACTCTATTCATTTCTGGTGAAGGAGATGGTCTTTGGCCTTCACATTGTCTTCTGGGGCTGGGAGCGGACTTGCTCTCCTCAAAACAGCAACAGTGAGCTCATCAAGACCCAAGACAACCGCTGGAGTGGAAGGAGAGAGAGTCTATTCTTCTCTTAGCTCTCATCCATTGTTCCAAAGCGGCCACAGGCAGAACCGGGCACCATGGTAACAGTCACGTGACCCCCACAAACAGCAGTGCTAGGGCTGTAGGCTCCACCTGCTTCTCTCTGAGGGAGCCTGGAGTCTGTGATCAGAGATGCAGAGAGTTCCCCGGCTGACCACCCCTTGGGTTAATAGGGACCTGCAGAGAGCCTGGGAGAAAACCTACCAGGACCACAGGAAAAAGGTAGGAAGACACGAGCTAGCCTCATGCTGGGCTTTGGGGTACTGGGCAGAGACCAGGGAAGTAGGGCATTAACCAGGAAGATAGGGGCTTTGGGGTACTGGGTTTTGGGGTGCCTGGCAAAGACCAGAGAAGCAGGGTACAGGTTCAGATGATCAGAATGGCAGTTTCTTTTTTTATTAAAAAATTATTTTACGTGTATGAATGTTTGCTTTCGTGTATGTCTGTGCACCCTGTGTGTACCTGGTGCCTATGGAGGCCAGAAGAAGGTACGAGATTCCTTGGAATTGAACTTACAGTTGTGGGTACTGGAATTCAAACCCAGATTCTCTGGAAGAGCAGCCAGTGTTCTTAACCTGGCTAAGCATCTCTCCGGCCCCAGAATGACAGTTCTTGTCGGGGTTTGTCATTGTGTCACAGTGAACAGGATCTCCACACATCCAGGCTCAAGACCGTCCCATCCCCAAACACAGTGTGTGTTCCTAAAGTACCCAGTTTCCCCCGAAATCACCTTAGGACAGAGAGCTGTGTATCTGCCCCGATCCACATTGCAGGCACCAGAGGAGAATAAAGTCTGCCTGCTCCTGGAAAGGCAAGAGACAAGGATTATTTCTAATCCTTTGATAAGGATGCAGATGTTGCTTAAGAATGCCATTAAGTGGGGCTGGAGAGATGGCTCAGAGGTTAAGGGCACTGGCTGCTCTTCTGGAGGACCCAGGTTCAATTCCCAGCAACCACATGGTGGTTCACAAACAACTATAATGGGACCTGATCCCCTCTTCTCTCTGATGCCCTCTTCTGTCATGCAGATACACATGCAGATTACATAAAAATGTGTGAATAAATAAATCTTTTTTAAAAAAATCTCCATAAAGGACCCCTGTCTTCCTATCGGGCTCATCTGCTAATGGTACTCCATCAGTTATGGCGGAAACCCTTGAGGGAGGATGTCCTTGACTCTGGAAACCAGGAATGGGGTGATCCCCTTCCCTAATTTTCAGGGGTTGCCCCAGGTACCACATAGACAGTCAACCCTACTTCCTCTGAACTTTCAGGTGGCACCCTAAAAGGTCAGCTCATTGCCAGGTTCACCTGATACCCCACCTCACTGGCCCCAGGGGACCCCCATGGAGCACTCCTCCCCGGCTCTTTCAAAGGTCTGAGCTAGCTTCCTGACATCTCGAACTTCCTCACTTCCCTCCTACAAGAAGCACATCATGGCCCTCTGGTTTCTTGTCCATGCCACCATGCTGCCTGCGCAGCTTCATCACACGGCGCCCATTCCCCCTGCTCTGATCATGCCTGTTCACTGCGGCATTATCAACCTCTAGTAACCGCTTAGCAACAATCTCACACTAAGAAGCCAAATCAGTGACTCTTGTTTCTGTGAGTGATCTTGGAGACCAGCCCTGTGGAAATTTTGTTCTTTTTTTATCCCAGGGACTGGCCCAAACCCCCATGAGCTAGACCCGAGCGCATGCGTGGGACCAGACTCTACACCTGAGTGTAGAGTCATAAAACAAAGCTGTTTGGAAATGGTCGCCACAGCAGAAGGCTGAATGAGCAGATGAAACTCAGTGAAGTGGCAGTAGGTTGGGGCCCTGAGGCGCTTGGGAGCATTGGCTTATGGCACAAATATGCAATTTTTGAATAATGTGCCAGAAATATCCCAGAAGCCTATGATTGGGGTTTCTGGAGAACCTGATCTGGCTGTGGCCACCAGCAGAACCAGTAGACTGGGAATCCACAAGTCTGACTCAAAGGTGGAGGTGCTAACACGTGACGGAACAAACCCTGAGACTCACTGAGAAGGGAGGAAGCGAAGGCGGAGACAAGGATGGAAAGGGAGAACATGCAATGTCCAGGGACCAGTCTTGGGCTTCGCTGATGGAAAAGCTAAAGAAAAGGGGATTGAGATGAAGCACATTGGCTGAGGAAATAACCTCGGAATGGAAACCATGGCAACGGAGGCTGTGGAGAGTTCAGAAGCTAAGGAGGTCAGACAGTTAGCTAGGAGCTGGCGGGACGCACCCATAGGCACGAGACGAGGGAGGGAAGACTGTCACAGTTAGGGTGTCTATTGCTGTGATAAGACACTATGACCAAAGCAACTTGGAGAAGGAAGGGGTTATCTGGCTTATCCTTCCACATCATAGTCCATCCTCACAGGAAGTCGGGACAGGAACTTCAGGCAGGAACGGAAGCAGAGACCACAGGGAAGCATTGCTGACTGGCTTGTTCCCATGGCTTGCTCAGCCTGCTTTCTTACACACTTCAAGACCACCTGCCCAAGGATGGCACCGCCCACAGTGGACAGGCCCTCCCACATCAATCATTAATCAAGAAAATGTTTCACAGTCCTGACTACAGACAATCTGATGGAGGCCTTTCCTCAGCTGAGGCTCCTCTTCCTAGAGATGTCTCTGTTTATGTCAAGGTGACAAACAGCACAGGGACACAGTGTGACTGTGACCCGGATACCAAGGGCCCTGTTAGATGAAGACAGTTAAGAGCGGGTGGAAGAAGGGTGATGGGGCATGGCAAAGGCCAGAGCTCCCTCTCTCACACCCCACATACAACTAGTTTGAATAAAAGTCAACCCATGTTCCATGTGAAGAGTAGGGATCTCAGCTTTTCAGGCAGTTAGAGCTAGATTGAGATTCTCTGAAAATGCAGAGAGTTTGATAAGACAGAGAAAAGAGCGGTGTACCCCAGTCACCAGTGACGACACCCCAGGGCCACCTCTAGAGCCTCAGTAGTTACTTTAGGAGCTGAGTGCCCATTCCAACCCGCTCCCACTCTTCAGCAAACGCCGCTATAGCGCACACATCCTTCTGTTCTCTGCTTCTTTTGGAAATGTGCCTTTCTCCTTCCCGGTCTGCTGGGCTTCCGCTGCCGATGGAAGAATTTGCAAACCCGAGGACGCAACTGATAAAGCCTGCACTGATCTGCTCTTTATGCTGTAACAGGACACCCCAGACTAGACAACTTACAAACAGTAGGCATTTGTTTCTTACAGTTCAAGAGACCACATGTCCAAGATGCTCAAGGATCTGGATGACTCAGTGTTTGCAAAGAGTGGCTTCCAAGATGACAGCCTTAATGGGGCAGGTGGATTGCTGATGGCTGTTTTATAAGGGCTTTCATTTCATTCATGAGAAAAGAAACATCATGACTTAATCACTTCCCCCAAAGGCTCTGCTTCTTAATACCACCACGGGGAGGGTTAAGCTTCAGCATGAATCATGGGCGAACACAGAGGCAAACCATAGCAACCTTCGAAACTGAAATCAAAAAGAACCAACGCCTAAAAAAAAAAATGAAAACAAACCTGAATATCCAAACACAGTGGTGTGAGTACAGAGCTGTAACGTGCCAGTAGCAAAAACAAAGGGAGAAGAAAGGAAGGAGAAGATCTATAAGAAGGAATAGTTAGGGGCAGTGTCCCCCACATTCAGACACTACAGCAGAATTCAAGGAGCCCAGAAAATGCCCTAAGGCATAAGTATCTCAAATACACATAGGCATGCATATTATATTTGAACCTCAGAAAAACAAAAAGTAAGAAACAATCTAAGGTGTTTGATGGACATCCTGGCAGATAAAGCACATTCTGCTATGATGGCCTGAATTTAATTCTTGGGACCTACATGATGGAAGAAGAGAACCAACTGTCATGTGTCCTCTGACAAGCTGTGGACTGTGTTCGTGCATGCAAACACACACATATGTCATAAGAGATTAATTAAATACAGAGAGTCACAGTGGCTTGGACTGTGTAGGTCTTCAATGATACAGAAGCAGGGGGGAAGTAATAGGATTTAGTTGTAGTAAGGTAGTACACTACCCATGATGATTCATGGGAAAGTTATTTGAATTAATATTAATATTAATCCTCCCTGTGATGGTAGTAAGTTGACTTGGATGGTTGCAAATGTATGTCACAAACTCCATAAAAAATAGTCAAAAGAAAAAGTCTTTAAAATGTTTAACTGGTGTAGCTGGAGAGTTGTGTCTGTGGTTAAGAGCACTGGCTACTCTTGCAAAAGGAGGACTTGGGTTGAGCTCCCAGCACCCACATGGAGGAACATGTCCAATTCTAAAGGATCTGTAGCCTCTTCTGGCCTCCTCAGGCAGCAGATACACATGCAGTACACATATATACAGGCAAAATACTTGTACAAATAACATAAAATTAATATTTTTTAAAGATTTTTTTATTTATTATGTATAGTGTTCTGTCTGCATATATAGCTGCAGACCAGGAGAGGTCTCATTACAGAAGGTTGTGAGCCACGCTGCTGGGAATTGAACTCAGGACCTCTGAAGAGCAGCCAGTGCTCTTAACCGCGGAGCCATCTCTCCAGTCCTAAAATTAACATTTTTAAATTTCGAATAAAATGAGAAAAGGAAGAAATCAAAAAAGCAGCAATGGACAGAGCCAATGGATGGAACATAGCTGCAAATGTTGTAGACGTGACTCCTACCAGATGGGCACTCACTTTGTATGTCTGTAGTCTAAACGCAGCAAGCAAATGACAGAGATTGGAAGCCGGGCGAGCCTCCTCAGGTAAAGGTTCTGGCCACTGAGCCCCATGACCTGAGTTTGATAAATTGCCCTCTGGCCTCCAAACACATGTGACAGCATGTACACTCATGCATGTGTTACAGCGTGTCCACCCCAACACACAATAATGGATGAATGCTTTTGGAAAAGGCAAATTATCAAAGTGGATCAAAAACATATTTAAATACATATGGGTATGTGTGTGTGTGTTGATCATAAGTAGTTCACTTTAGTCTAAAGATACATAGACTACGAGGAAATGGAAAAGAATACACCGTGTTAACACTCATTAAAAGGAAGCAAAAATAACCATTTTTAATCTTCGGCAGAGCAGACTTCAAAACAAGGAGTGTTGTTAGGGATGAGAAAATCAGTGTCTGACTACAACGGGGTCAGCCCTTCAAAAGGACAGCAGTTCTCGACATGTTTGCTGCTAACGGCAGTGTCAAGTCCTGGGACAAGGAGAGTTAGAACAGCAAGAAAAATGATGAATTGAGGAGGGAGGACCACAAAAGGACAAAAGAAGGCTAATGTGCTCCAATTACGTTATGTGAGTATATGAGAACAGCTACACTTAAATATATGATGATTTTTAAAAGGGAAAGGGAAATGCATGCCGTTACTGTCCTAGCGGAACATTTTAACATCTTCAGTCAGAAATGGATCACCAGGCAGAATATCAGTAGGGAAATGTTTGAATTCAGTTAACACTATTTGCCCACTGGACTGCTTGGATTGAATATTTTTTTTTCTATACAAAACCAAAGAAAGGCACAGTTCATGAAAGAAATAATAGATAAACTGAGTTTCATCAAAATTCACAATGTCTCTTTGCGGTGAAAAACAATGTTGCGAGAGACAAGGGACTAGCCCCAGCCTGGAGAAACATTTGGACAGTATATATGTGATAAATGACGTTTTCCAAAACGTACAAAGAACCCCTAAACTCAACAGAAAGAGATAATCTAATTTAAGACTGAACAGACACTCCCAGATGATACAGACAGACAGCAAGTGAGTCTGTGGACAATGCTCCACCTCATCTCTCGTGGGAAAGGCAGAGTAAAACAATAATTAGTAGCGCCACTCTCCCATCAGAATCCCCATCCCCTAGGGACCTCCACATGGCATCCATCTTTTGGAAGCCTCTGCCAGACCGTCCCTTGGGTTCCTAATGATGCTTCTGTATACAGGCATGGGTGATCAAATCGCTTAGCACTGGGGACTCACTTAACCCTCATCCTTGCTCTCCTCAGAGAGGTCGAAGACTGGGACCAAATTCTATACCTCTAATTACCTAATCAGCCCCCCTGGTGACGGGCCTCCATTTGAGGCCTCATCACCAGCTGACTCACTGGCTACCACCTAAAAGATACCTGTAGTTTTTGAGCAATCCAGGATTCCATTTCTAGAATGACAGGAAAGGGGATGAGAAGACTAAGCACACATCTTCTCATGCCTGTGCAGAGAGCAACAGAACATTCTGGAAGATCACCGTAGAAGACCTGGACAAACAGAAAGGGGTGCACAAATATAGATGCTCCCCTTGAGTTGCTTCGAATCCTCAGGAAAACCCACTGTTTTATTCTTCCCCCTGGGGCTAGACACATTCATCACCAAGCTTACCTGGTAGCCGTGCATGCATACTCAGGAAAGACTGGAAAGAAAGTATGACTGGAGAAGGCTCACCTATGATAGCAAATGCTAAACCCAACACAAGGCCTCTGGATCTAAGCACGTGACAGTGTTCAGCATGGACAGGAGACAGAACAAGGGCCCAAAGTACTCAGCCGCAATTACTTCTGAAAACCAAAAGACACTAAAACTGGTGTCCCTGAGGACTGTCTGCAGACAGAAGTGGTCTTCTCGGTGTCCCAGAAGCTTGGCACACACAATCAAGGTGCTGCACATACATGTTTGTGTGTGTGTGTGTGTATATTTATATATTGTATATGTACATGTATATATAAATATACATCCATATGTATATCTGTGGATCTTACTGCAGTGTCCCCTGGTGGTAGAAGCAGGAAACCGAGAATTGTGCCCTTCCATGGGGAGTGAAAAAGGGGCACCCTTTGATACAAGCCTCTTTTAGAAGAGCGCAGCTCCATCTCTGAGGCAAGACCTGCCCACAGGGCTACATCCTTGTTCTGCACTGAGGATTAAGTTTCCAGCCCATGAGCTTGAGGGCACGTTTAAGACCACAACGGTCTCTTAGTCTATCTGGGCTGCCTGTAACAACAGAGATTTATTGTTTATAACTCTGGAGGTTCTAAGTCAAAATGTTGGGAGTCGTAGTGCCAGGCCAGGGCTGGTTTTATAGATGGTGCCTTCCTGCTGGGTCCCTCTCACTAGGATCTCTTAGGCAATTTATCCCATTTAGGAAGGCCCTGACCCTCATCACCTCCCAATCTTAGAAGTTAAAATTTCAACATACGAAGCTGGAGGACACGAGTGTTCAGGCCCCAGCGAGAGCGTAACAAACAACGAGAAAAGCAGTACTGAGCGAGAGGGTGCCCTCCACAGCGGAGAAACCTGGATCTGTTCTTGCCTTAGCCTGAGCCGCCATGGGGAATACTAGTCTAGACTGTTTTAATAGCAGAGAGTTATTTCTCACCATTCTGTGGGCTGGGAGTCTAGGGTCAAAGTGCCTGGCCAGGTTCAGTTCTTAGCAAGAGTG
The DNA here is from genome assembly GCF_982192425.1 of Myodes glareolus. NCBI lineage: Eukaryota > Metazoa > Chordata > Mammalia > Rodentia > Cricetidae > Myodes > Myodes glareolus. The sequence continues at coordinate 55,076,583 of NC_142048.1, read as the reverse complement.
GCTCCATGCATTGCAAACAGCACACTTTCTCTCAGCTCACATGACAGAGAGGACCAGTGCTCTCCCTTCGTCTTGTGACAGGCTCTGACCCCCAGGCTTTGTTCAGATTCACCTTCCTCCAGAGGATCCCATCTCTGCACTCAGTTCCTGGGATTGGAGCTTCAGTCTGGATCCTCAGGGTTTGGTGCCTTTAGCCCACATACTCTATACTAAGAAAAACTCCAAAAGGATCATATAAGTCAAGAGGCCGGGTGGTGGTGGTTGTGGCGCACGCCTTCATTCCCAGCACAGGGAGGCAGAGGCAGGCGGATCTCTGTGAGTTCGAGGCTAGCCTGGTCTACAGAGCTAGTTCCAGGACAACTAGGGCTGTTACACAGAGAAACCCTGTCTCAAAAAAACAAAGTGTGTGTGTGTGTGTGTGTGTAGAGAATGTGATGACACATGCCTGTGATTCCAGCAGCACTCTGGAGGCTGAGGGGAAGATCAAGATTTCAAGGCTAACCTAGGCTATGTCTCAAAAAAACACAGCCAGGCATAATGGTGCACACTTCTAATCCCAGCACTCAGGAGGCAGAGGCAAGCCTGGTCTACATTGTGAGTTTCAGTACAGTCAAAGCTACATAATGAGATCCTGCCTTTAAACAGCAAGCCAAAAGATTCAGTATAAAAATAATTAAAATTAACTCCACAAGCACTATAAAATGGGAAATTTATTCTATAAAATCAGAGTAGAGAAAATTTACTAACCATAACTCAAAGCCCTTTGGAAAAAAAGAAAGAAAACTGACAAACTTGACTAATAAAAATATAATAATATACTAATAAAAAAGATATATAGCATGGCCCAAAAAATAAACAAAACAAACACAAGTATAAGTAGAAAAAATAACTGTGATCCACATCAAGAGCTCATATGCAAGCAAACTCTAAAACTAAGAAAATGAAAGTAGATAATCAATAAGAAAAAAGTCTCGAGAAGAAGTTCAGATAGCTTTCGGCCCGTATAAAAGATGGCTGACTTCACTAATAATAGGTACATGCAAATTAAGCTTGCCCTCTAATTCTGTTTCTCAACTCTGTGGTTGGTGAGGAGCCCAAACATCATTGGCAATGCACTGGGGAAAGAGCCACCACCATGCTCTGCCGGGCTGTGTGTGAAAGGCAGAGTCCCGCGGGGGAGCTGAGCAATACCTCATAAAATTGCACACATGTTTATCCTTTACCCTAGCAATTCCAATTCCAGATAGACTGGCAAATGCACAAAGACGAATTGCAAAAGATATTCATTGCAGCTTTTTTTTTTTTTTGTAATAGCGAAATTGGAACCAATTCAAATATCCGTCAATGGGCAGCTGGGTCAATAGGGCTCTTCACACATAAGGACTGATGTACAATTGTATAAAGAGTAAGGAACTTTCTCCGCAGGCTACTGTTCAGTTATTTCTGGAATGTAGTGTGTTGTGGTTTGGATATGGTTTAATGTTTCCTAAAGCTTTATGTGCTGAAATGTGAGCTCCATCGTGAGGCCCATACATCTTGAGGGTAGACACTTGATCTCCTAGGATGTTCAGGGGGGAAGCCTGCGGGAGTGACTTGGATTAGACAATGCCATTAGAACGGAGCCCCAGAACTGAATCCTAGCGGCTTAATAAAAACAGAGAGGTGGTTGGAGTTTTGTCTCCAAGGTGGAGCTCTTGCCTAGCATGAATGAATGCTTGACTTCACCTCTATGTTAGATGATAAGCAGATGATAGATAAATGATAGTGGATGAATGGAAGGCCAGAAAAACCTGTAAATGTGCGTGTACACACATGGATGAATGGGGGTGACAATTGTGTGACTTGGTCTTTTTGTGGGGCCCCTGGTAGTAGGACCAAGAATTATCCCTGGTGCATGAACTGGTTTTTTGGAGCCCATTTCCTATATAGGGATACCTTGCTCAGCCTTAATACAGGGGGAAGGGGCTTGATCCTGCCTGGACTTGGTATGCCAGGCTTTGTTGAGTCTAAGGAGTGGATGAGAGGGTGAGAAGATATGGGGGGAGGGCATAGAGGGGGAAGGGGAACTGAGGTTGGTACATAAAATGAATGAAAAAGTTAAAAATTAAAATTTCTGTAAAGAAATATAATAATAATAATCTTGAGGGAGGGGAAATGGAGGGAGGGAGAGGGAAGTGGGAGGAGGGGAGGAGGGGAAAATTTTTAATAATAATAATAATAATAATAAACCTGAAAAAAATTAATAATCTTGAGTACAAGGTCCTAATGGGGATGTCACAGAACCTGCTCAAACTGCCCCAGGAGTCTCACTGCCCACTCTGTGCCGCAGGTCCAGAATGCCCAACCACTAGTGGACACCCACCCACCACAGATGTATAGCCACCTCTACCTGAAGTTCAAGAAACTAAAGGTATGTGCCACCTCCTCTCCTAACACATTCCCAGCTTACAAGGTGACGTCAGCTCAGAGCCCCTGGACTGGGAGTGGACAAGCTCTTTGGTCTTGTCAAAAGCCAGGTGTCACCTAACAGACCAGCTGAACTGAACCTGCCCTGATGGAGCTGGCTAGTGACTGTGCCAGAACCTTCCCTGACATTGACCTGTAATGGCACAGACACAGACAGATAACTTTAGGGCAATTTGTACAGTGACGCTCCAGATAATTAATTAGCCTCATTCCTTTAAATTTGCTGGCCCCTTCCAGATTTGTGTTCCTTGAAGCATGGGTCATGGGTCAGAGTGAGCCACACATGATCATGTCTGAAGTGGTGTGCCCCTCCGCCCCCAAGGCAAACGGAAAGTAATTAACTTTGTCAATCGGTCGAACACAGTTGAAGGGCAGCTGAACACACCAACAAGTCAGTGTAAACGCTGGAAGCAGGCCTCCGTGGTCCTGCCGCTCTTATGACAAGATGGGGAGGAAAGAGAAGAGAATCCCCCAGAAGCTTGGGGTCCAAGGAATATGGTCTATCGAGCAGCAGACAAGAAAGTCCATCTCAAAGAAAACAGACTGTGAAGGTGGACAGCCGAGGGTGTCCTCTGTCCTCCACAGGCAGGCTGAGGCAGATGAACACACACATGCTCATGCACATATATGCTCGCATGCACACACATGCTCACACACACACGCACGTACGCACACACTCATGCACACATGGTTCAGGAGGCTGTAGGATACTTTTTTCTTCCCTCTAGAATTAAGTATACATTTCTTCTAAGCAGCATAATTCTCTCCTGAGATAATCCCCTAGCTAGCACAGCCACCACACGTCAGTTTAACAGGCAACTTGAATGCATAAGATACTTTATAACCCCTTGCTGTGGCAGCCCTAGCCCAGTGTGCTCCAACCCAAGGATGGAGTGGTCACCCTACTCTTGTCCCAGGGCCCAGGATTGTGGTGCCCCCTGCTATCTTCTGTTGACACCTCGGGGGACCTATGAAGTGTGGCTTTGAAAAGGATGTCTGGAGGAACCTTGTGTTATTGAGGGGTCCCTGTGTCCACAGATGGAGGAAGAAAGACTCTCCACCATCAACAGAGACAACTGGCTGCTTCTGCAGAGGGTAGCCTCTGCCATGAGAGCCAGGGGACAGACTGACAGCAGAAATAACTTCACACACAGAAGGTAATAGAAGGGCCCTTGACATTTGTCTTAGCCAGCCCCAGGCTAGACCTGGGTTCAAGGGCAGAGGACAGTGATGTAGAGGCAAGGCGTTCTTTCCAATCATAAGAGCCAAATTCAAAGTGCCCATAGGCTCCCTGACTCACAGGGTCACAGCGATGCAGGCTTTCCTGCAGATGCTCCTGAACTCTTTAACCCTTTAGAGTTGTTTCCAGACTCATTACAGATTAAGGCACAGGCCGGCACCAGGCACCCAAGCTGCCAGCTTAGGCAAAAGACAGAGGTGTGCTGTCAATGGGATCCTGTCTGTTTCACAGCCACAGAAAACCGCGTGATTTAGGAAGTATAAATATTGCTGGCCAGTTTCTTAAGAAAGAAGCAACAGTCAAGACTTTGAGAGAAACTATTCAGCCAATAATTAGAGATTTACTCATGACTTAATTTTTCTGTCTTCACAATTTGATGGGTTTGATATGTCACACACTGAAACCCATCTCTTTTTTGTTTGTTTGTTTTCGAGACAGGATTTCTCTGTGTAACCCTGGCTGTCTGGGAACTCACTTTGTAGATAAGGCTGGCCTTGCGCTCACAGAGATCCACCTGCCTCTGCCTCCCAAGTGCTGGGATTAAAGGCGTGTGCCACCACCGCCCAGCCAACCTCCTTTCAAGGCTCTGTTCAGCATTGCCCCCTGGCTGCCACCACTCATCCTTAGGGGCATGACGTCATTATCCACTCGGTGCCCACTCCTCCACTGGGCATAAAGCATCCTAGCATGCGGATGGAGAGGGATGGTTTGTGAGTGTTTCTCAATGGGAAGCAAACGAGAGCCCTGACATTACCCGGAGCCTAACGAGCCTGGTGATACGTGGGCTCCTTTTGTGAATGCGGAGTGAACTTTCTGTACCATAACTCTGGGTTGATGAAAGAATGTGTGTATTCCTTTCTGGAGTCTAAACAGGAAGACAAAGGAACAGGCGCCTATGGAAGCGGGGAAACGAAACAAAGTCATCCTGGGAAGACTTGGAAGCTCAGAGCCCTGGTTTGGAGCACAGAGACAGTGGGAGGACGGGGATGCCATGGCCAGATGCACCCACAAACGCAGACGCACCTGGAGAAAAGGTACCTGTGGTTCTGGTTGTAAATATGCAGCCATCTCATTCTTGACTTCTTCAGGTTCATTGTACATACATCCACTAAGTCTTTGCCGTTCAGCGTCTCCCATCCACTTGGAGGGTAGTTGTCCCAAGTCACAAAAGGCATAGAGAAGCCTGGGCAGTTCTCCCCCAGGGAATTTACCCATTTTTCTTTCCAAATTTACAAGAAGATCAAAATGAGTTCAGCTGATTGGTTACAGGCTCAGGAGTCAAGGACAGTTTGGTGAGAATATAACTTGACTAGATAGATAGTATGCTTCAAAACTCATTATATGACTACCTAAATTACCTGCACAGAATCTAGGACAAAAACAAAAAAAACAAAAAAAAAACCAATACTACGATCTGGAAGAATTTGCTAGAAAACTTATATTCTAAACTCTTCCTCTTCATCTAACCCAGATCACTGGCAAGTTTATAATTCTGAATGAAGAACAATTTAATTCTGTCATCATTATTCTTATAAATGTCTCAATGAGCCAAGGTAATTGGGTTTTAAATCTTTGCTCACCATCCTTACCCATGATGCTGTTTTCAAAACCAAGTCTATTCTCGGGAAATGTGCAGATATCAAATTAATAATAAGTATGCCAGGACATAGAGCCTGCCCTGATCGAATCCCAGGCCAGAGATTCCATCCCACAGACACCCCCCCACCGTGACACGTGGTCTTCTGGTCTCCACTGTCCCCATAGGCACTGAACTTGGCTCACATTATGTCCAGTTATGTGATCTTCCTATTCTCTGCCTGGACATTTCTTCTAAGTTCCTGAGGCATGAGGATGGTATTGCAAAGATGTACAGCAGGAAGCAATTACAAAGTAGCAAAACACTAGGGGAACTTGGTTTGCCTTATAATTCACAGGGAAAACTTGAACATTTTGTTTCAAACCTTAATGACAGAGCACTGGCATCTGCTATTGCAGAAAATGGGGCATTAAAGGCATGGAGCAATTGATTATTTAGCAGTGTCCTTCGCAGATGTCACAGAAGTGATCACTGGCCGGGTAGTGGTGGCGCAAGCCTTTTATCCCAGCACTCAGGAGGTAGAGGCAAGTGGATCTCTGTGAGTTCAAGGCCAGCCGGGTCTACAGACTGAGCTCCAGGACAGGCTCCAAAGCTACACAGAGAAACCCTGTCTTGAACCCCCCTCCCAAAAACAGCAACCATGGAGCCATTTGTGAATATTTTGTTATGTGTGAACTGCCCATTACCTCCAGTCACTTTTCATAGAAATCATCCCGTGCCAGTCCATAAAGCTCTCTTCTACCCCCTGTTAGCAGTTAGCTCTTTTGTACATATAGACTTTCATTTACTTATGCGGTCCCCACGTTATACGAAGCCTGATTCTTTTCACTATTCTAAGTGAAACTCTGATAATCACCATAGTGTATGCCTATCTGCAACTTTCATTTCTAGATGTAAAATTGTCCAACTGGAAGATGGGCCCAGTCGACACCACTTACTTTCTAGAACATTCTAGGTACTGCCCTCTGTCCCGGGAACAGCATTGTTTTTCTCATTGTCTAGCTGGCATTGGATGGTATGAGATTTTTAGACGGTGAATTTCTGTTCATATCCTCTCACCTATTTCCCGTGGATATTTCTTTAAGTTATTATCACTGTTTCAGTATTTACATTTTTCTACTGTTACTGTCACAAATACTCTCTCTCCCGTAGTGACCATTTCCCCTAGGCTTACATTTTAGCAGTGAAGTCTGCCACACCGTCTCTGTGGCCTCTTTAGTACTCTGAGACTGTGACCGTGTTCTCCCATATTTTTTCTTAAGTTGTTAATAAAAATGGAATTTTATACATTGTATAAATTTGTTATCAAAGGATTTTATTTTTTTTTTAAGACAGAATTTCACTATGTAGAACAGGCTGGTCTTGAACTCAAATCTATCTGCCCCAGCCTCCCAATTACTAAGACTGCAGGCATGCATACTCTTGCCTGGCTTCAAAGTTCATTTTTTCCCAAACATATTGGAAGTTTAAAAAAATACATAAATAAAAACAGTGCTGGGCGTGGTGGTGCACACCTATAATCCCAGCACTCAGCAGGCGGATCTCTATTAGTTTGAGGTCATCCTGGTCTACAGGACTGCCAGGGTTGTCACACAGAGAAAATCCTGTTTAGAAAACCATAAATGAATAAATAAATGAAAAAATTTTAAAGACCCACTTAAAAAATTAATATTTCCACCTCTGCTAACCTTTATTTAAGTCTTATTGTTAACATTTCTGTGTTGGTTTTATTTAAGGTAGCCTTTAAATAAGACAAAGATGAATTTTTCCTTTTCAGCTGAGATCAGAGATTTTATTTACTAAATACTATGTTTGCTCTCATTTCCGGTTCTTCTTGTTTGCCTAGGGGTTTTACCCCAGCTCCTGGCATAAGACCCTTCTCCAGGGAGGGTTAAGAAAACCCGCCAAACGGTGACCCCCTCCCCAGGGAGGGACAAGACAACTCCCACTGTCCCCCAGAGAATGAACATGTGGCCTCTCGGTTTTGCGAGGTCTCCCTTTTCCTCTTTTCCCCTCTCCATGCCACTCCGGAGCATTGCATTAAACATGGGCATCTTTTAATTCGGTTTAATTGGCCTGATTGGAATTATTTGCAGCGGCAGAGAGGCTCATCTTAAGAAATACCTAACACTTCTATTTGTTTATGCTGTTTTTCTCCCGTCCTTTTCATAGCGTTGGGGGGCGGGGGGCTTTTTTGTTTTCCAATGAGAACGTTTAGAAAATGCTCAGAGGTATCGCTCCATTCAACCAGTCCTTTGTTTGCTTGGACCGCCTCGCTCTCCCTGCTCTGTGTAAAAGGAAGCGATAGAGCCGACAAGAAAGAAAGACCCTAAGGGAGACACAAAAGGGAAGGCTCTTTGGCTTGGAAACTGTCCCTGCAGCTACCGCCCACAATCTACACTCCACTCCACGTAGGATGTTGTCAGTCTTCCGGGGCTCCTGGGGCCCCCTCTTAAGGGCAACCGCCACCTCCTCTCCGACACTCAGCTCTGGGCCTATGGGGCCTTCGTCAGTGGCTCTGGACTTTTCCTCTTCGTCAAAGACAGGAAACAGCTGCGCAGCCTTTGCCTGTGGTGGGGAGGCAGCTTCCTGCCAGGGCTGGAGCCTTTCGGTCCAGAACCTACACTCTGTGCATCCACAGGAGAGAGTGCTGGACCTAGGGCTCCAGGGTTGCAGATACCTCAGCCCTAAGCCTCTCCCCAGTTTTGGGGTGCCTTGCTCTTAGGTGACTTCACTGCTTTTTCTTTATTTTGGTTTTGATTTTGTTTTGTTTGAGTCAGGGTCTTACCCTGTAGTCCTGGCTGGCTTGGAACTTTGTCGACCAGGCTAGCTTTGAATTCACAGATATCTGCCTGCCTCTGTTTTTCAAGTGCTGGGATTAAAGGTATGTGCCACCTCATCTGATAGGTGCCCCAACCTTTTATAGAAGTAAAATAAAATAATATATAAGTACAATTGTGTTATCTGAAAATGGCAGGTATAAAAAAGGAAAGGAATCCATTGTATAGAATAAGAAGCCCAGAATGCACCTTGCTGGCTGGCCAGCTTGCTCTGGAACTTCCATTGGCTCACTACAAACTGGACCTATCATGAGCCTCCCACAGGCAAGCTGGAGAAGACTATTCTCTCCCAGCCACCGCTGCAGCTTCTCCCTCAGAGCTGCTTCCTTCCTAACTCGGAAGAGAGCAAGCACTGTGCTGTTAAAAGGAAGATTTCTATAAGATGATCCAGTAAACACTGTTGGCCGTCCCAGTGCTTCCTGGAGCCTAGGTTAGTGGAAGCACGTGGCCTCTACAGTTCACACACAGACATGAGAAATCACACACACACACACACACACACACACATATACACACCACCACCACCACACCACACCACATCACACATACGATCACAATGAGAAAACTAAACAAACGAACTACACCTGAGTGGTGGAGCTATAGACATGCTCCAAGTTCTTCCAGACAGTTCTATGGTTTCAGACAAATGCTCAGTTCCCAGCACACACAGTAAAGAGAGATGGGCCTCACTCAGCTTCTGCCCCATGTCAGGATTCAGTGATCAGCATTTGCAAAGGGGCTATAAGGTTCCTGACCCCAGAAACGACACGTTTTAGCTTGTCCTTCTTTACCACATGCTTCTACCATATGAGTCAAAACTGGGGTGCAGGTGACACTTAGAAGCCAAGAGTCAGTTTGCTGACGTGGTGTGAGAAAAGACTCTACAGCAAAATTGAAGTTGCAGAAATTATCGTCTGACTGCACATACATCTGAGGAAGATGCTCAGTGCCCAATATGCGCATGAAAAAGTATCCAGTGTTGCTGGGGAAGTAGAAGTCAATACCACAGTGAGATACCCTTCATATTCGCTATGCTGGCAGACGCCAGCGTGTGTGTGGAGAGAGACTGGGAGCCAGAGAGGTGACGATGCACTTGCTCTGAAAACACTTTGCTGGTTTCTCTAAAAATCAGCAATTCTATACCCAAGGAGAGAAGAGAATCGGAAGTACAAATACGCATGAAACCACACACACCTGTGTCTGGAACAGCATTCTCAACAATAGCCAAATGTCCATAAAGTGAAGTGAGCAAACCAAATGAGATAAATCTGCACTGTGGGATATTTTTCTACCATAAAGAAACCTGAGGTCATGCATTGCTACACAGTGGATGGAGCTTAAAGACATTGGTGAAAGAGCCAGATGCAGAGTGGCGCATGTATGAGATGCCCGGACAGGCAAATCCTAAGGGCATAAAGACTGGTGCCTATTGGGAACGGGAAGGGTGAATTGGGGAAAATCGTTACGGAATATGGTTTAGGGAGAGTTGGTGATTAAAACGTTCCCAAATTATACTGTAAGTAGAGCTGTACACATATGAATGTCTCCAGACCTCTAAAATATTCTCTTTAAAGGGTGGCTTTTAGATATAGAATTATTCATTCTGAAAAAGAAGACCTGAGGCAGTGTGGCAGGCACATACTGGGAGGTAGGGGGCCATAGGTTAACCTCAACTACATAGGAAGTTCAAGGCCGTCCGGAGCTATGTGGGACCTTGTTGCAACAAGCAAACAAAAAGCCAGACACAACAAAAGAGTATCTAGTACATTCTAAGCAAGAGATTGGCAATTAAATGCTCCACCCTCCGTGCATTCTAGAGAATTGGTGTGTTTTTCTGTTCTTGCCTAAGGAATATGACTGTTATAGTATTTTTTTTGTTTTTTGGTCCCACAGGAGCAGAAAGTGATGCTCAGCAAGGACACAGAGTCATCTGGATGCCCAACCTGAAATGAAAGGGGAAGGGTGAGGATTCAGAGCCCAAACACCCTAAGAAGTCCAGCAGCCAGAAACACTGAGGGGGCCTTCCTGGGCTCTCCCTGGGAGGGGGTGGGGGCAGTTGTGCGTGTGTGTGGGTCTTGGTGCTGGTGGCCTAGCATCTGAGGTCACGTTGGCTTCTGTGTGCCTCCAGGGACAGCCGTGAGGGCAGTGACACAGCACCCTGGAGCTTTGTGGTCACAGCCTTCGCTAGATGACACAGCACAGCTATTTATTGTGTTTCTTGGACTGATAACCAAAAGCAAACCATGCAGAGTAACACCGGAAGTGACCGGATATTGAATTAGACTTTCTTTTCTAGATATTAATACTTTTGCTCAGTTACTGCGAGTTCAAGTGGTTGTATGAAATTCCCCTAAAAACTTTGTGACTGTAACTTTACCAAATATGTAAATAAATCAAATTGAGAACTTTAACCCAGATCCAGAATACATGACCCAAGAAGTAAGGACCCAGTGAATCTTGTAGAACAACTAAGAAATATCTAAGAATCCCCATCTATGTATTTTCCCTGTTTTAAGGTAAAATCACATTTAAATTATCCTGTAACAAGAAGCTGGTAGTCTTTTTGCCTCAAGAAGTCACTTAAAAATCCATGCACACTTTTCCTCTTCATCCACCGAAGTCCTGTGGGGGTTGGGGTGGAGGTGGGGCCTAGGAAGTGAAGAGGAAGCATGCTTCATGTAAGCTGGGAGCAGCCCTTTCTGCGGAGACTCATTTAACTATCTAACTATTCTCTCTGTGTGTGTGTGTGTGTGTGTGTGTGTGTGTGCGTGTGTGTGTGTGTGTGCGTGCAAGCTCATTTTTTTTCTTTATGCTCAAACCCTTTAGTGTATACTTAAAAGTCAGTAGCAAGTCTAATGCTGGCTCCCCAGACTACAAAGAATCTTCATTACAGAACCTAAGGGTCTTCAGTACATCACACAAACATAGTTCTTAAATTATGGAACTTGGAGTCAGGCAGGATGTGGGCTTTAGCTCTTTGGCTGTGTCTCTGGACATTGTAAAACTTCTTATCTGAACAGCGAGTATGGATGGAGTCTGCCTCAGGCAACATACATGTGCCTTGTACACACTGAAGCAATGACCCACGCACCTTCTTAACCATCCAGATCTATGTCAGGTATGACAGAAAGGTGACCTCTTAGTAGCGTATGTGTCCTCAGTTTATTAGTATCACCTTTGCACCTGCTCTCTAAAGGTGGCCCCTGTCTGTGTCCCTGCTGCCTCTGCATCCTGGGGAACATAAGGTTCCTAGGAGCTCTTGGTGGCATTGTTCACTGTCAATGTAGTCTGTCACCAAGCCGGAAGAGTTACCATTTGATCCCATGAAGATTATTCCTCTTCTCCTCCTGCCATCCCAGAGAGTAAGTGATGGATAGAGACTGCCCAATCATTCCACAGAGCCAAGGCTTGGACCACACCTTCCCCCTACAGGAGGACTTCTGCTCTTTACTCCTCTGAACCTTTTTATATTTCTGCTTGATCAGTCAAGATTGCCTAGAAAAATTAAACAAGGCTGACCTCTTATCTACAACAGGACAAGGTAACAATAAAATTAGTTTTCTCTCTTTAGGCTATGCGGGATACCTAGCCCCTCTGGCTGCCAATCAGGGTCCTAAATGTGAGGTGTATTTGACATGGCTGGGCAGAGCCTAGGGCTCAAGATGGCAGGCACGTGTGTCCTGCCTCACACAAGCTCAGCAGCTCAGGAGGCCTCTTTCTGCCATGCGACGCCATCTCTTGGTTTCTAGGGAGCAAGACGCTTCTCATAACAATTTGTCTGTTTTGTTGATGTTAACCATGATATCTAAAAAAACATGGTAGACCCATGAAAAACACTTCTATAAGAGCCGAATTCGTTCTCAGGTAACCTGTGAGTAGGAGACCACAGCTAACACTGTCCTTTAGAAGGTGGCCAGAAAGGAAGAGCTAGCAACACTTTGGCAAGACCATGCGGAATACACCATTAAAGTTCGTCTTGATCTTCAGATCTGTGATCTGGGTTTCAGAACAACTTCTTCCTGTCTGTAGGCTGACCTACAGTTCCTGTCTGAGGACAGAAACGAGGGTAGTAAACCAGCAGCAACATGTGACAAAGATCTGAAAGCCTCAGAGACCTCACCGCGCCACAGGCTGTCACCATTGCCCCTGGCTGTCCGTCAGAACAAGATGGTAGCACCCTGTTGCAGAAGATGCCATGATGACGTATAGAAATCTAGTGAGGACTGGCTTGGAAGCTTCCTCCCTGCTGGTTAGCCTTCATGGAACTAGGAGGTGCCTGGCAGGCGGCTGGGGGAGAAGAGCCGCCAAGAATCTTACCCAGGTGTGAAACTTGTGAGCTACAGCTGGGTAAGAGCACCCTGGCTGTGATAAGGGCCACCAACTGCCTTCTGATTGGATGGAGTATGCTTCACAGGATAGAACGTGTCCCAGGTACTATAACCCTTGTCAAGAGCCTGCGGTCAGGGAGGTCAGGGGCCCTAGGAAGAAACCCACTACCGCTTTTTTTGTTAAATGGCCGTGTTATCAAACTGCCTTCTAAATATGTTTATATCTACAGATTAGCGCTACACTTGCCCTTGATCAAAGAAGTTTCTTAACTGCCGTGAGCAGCAATTGAAACAGAGAATCCTAACTGGCCAAAGGGTAGAAAGTGAACCAAGGTGGAGGACTTATCCCTAAATAGAACCTGTCTATCAATTCCTACTGGGTTCAAGGAGCATCACAGAAGGGACAAAAATATGGAAGATCCAAACGGTAAGGAGATGGGTGGCAATAGACATCTTTGGCTATGGCATACCCGCACTCATGGACGTGCTGTGGCCATGGTTATCTACACAAAACTTGCAGGATTTGGGGCCAGACAGCATTAATTGTGGATAGGAAAGGGCCCTATGAGGCCCCAGCCTTCCCTTGAGGACTATTGGAAATTTATAGCGGGTAGCTCCAGTGAGTAACTTCCCATGTGTGCTCATGGGAAGTTACTCTAATTCAACCAAGTGGCTCACACACAAAGGAAAGGTATGAAAGGGAGCTGGAGAGATGGCTCTGTGGTTAAGAGCACAGTCTGCTCTTCCGGAGGACCCGGGTCATATTCCCAGCACCCACATGGGATCCCACAACTGTTTATGTCTCCAGTTCCAGGGAATCAAACACCTTCTTCTGGCTTCCATAGGCTCTCCATTCATGTGGTTCAAGATATATATGCAATCTAACACTCACATACATAAAACAAAACAAAATAAATCTTCTAAAAAGGTGAAAGTAGACAGACTTGCTAGGAAAGAGGGCTTCAGTAGGAAAGAAAGAGGAAAGAGAAAATAAGAGGGGAAATAAAACCCCTCTAATTACTGTATGCTTGTATGAGATTGTCAAAGAACAAAAAGTGTTTCAAAGTTTTAAAGATGGGGCTGGAGATATGGCTCAGAGGTTGAGAGCACTGGCCGCTCTTCCAGAGGTTCTGAGTTCAATTCCCAGCAACCACATGGTGGTTCATAATCATCTATAATGAAATCTGGCGCCCTCTTCTGGTCTTCAGGGATACTTGCAGGCAGAGCACTGTATACATAATAAATAAATCTAAAAAAAAAAAACCCAAGTTTTAAAGACTATGCCCAATCACTGAGCACGTCATTTGCTGAGTCAGTGGCCTTTGGCAGCATGAGAAATGGGCTATTGTGAGATTCTTAAAACTATGAAATTTAGCTTGAGATAACCTTAGGTTTCCATGGATCTTCACAGAATCGTGTTCCGGAAGCAACACGGTAAGATTATCACCCCATCTTCATGTAAAACCCATTTTCATATCACAGCTTAAACCCTAAACAATATGGTGAGATGCAGACCAAAGCCGTGTCTCCACAAGTCCTCATTTTGCCTTGTGTTTTCGTCTGCATGGTAGCTTGTACTCCTGGCACAATGTACACTTTCTGGACAGTCGAGAACAGAACTCCTCTGTCACACGGGTTGCCTACAGTCCTGGCAACTGTCATTGATGGATGACTCTCTCCAGGACCCTGTGGCCTTTGACTGTACTGACTCCATCTTTGCTCAGAGGTCTGGTTGCCTCATTTTTTCAACAGAGTGGACTGTCCTGCCCACTCTGTCCTCTGTACTGTCACCCTATAGTCCACAGGGAAGAGGCTTCGGTCCAGTGTAGACACCATCCACAGCATTCTGGGAAGAGAGAACATATGCCAGACCTCACTCAGGACAGCCTTCAAACATGCAGTCTGTCTCTGCTCTCACCTGCCTCTTTCTGTGTCCACTCCTCATCTCTCTCTTTTCCAGGTGACAAAAACTCCCTCCTACAACTCTGGGAAGCTCTGTGTCTGCCCACTGTTTACTCCTCAAATTTAACAAAACCAAAGGCTGGTGCTAAACTGGTCCCTCACCCTGATTAGCAGTTCAGCCCCTATGTTTACTGAACAGTACTCCCTGTGGGTCCTCCACCACACTGGAGGGGCTAAGAAAGTATCTGCTAAGAAAATATAACAAGTATCTGAGATGACAATAGCTGGGCCTGGGTGAGTGTCCATTGCTAATAAATCAGTTTTTATCCATACCATCACAACTCAGTCACTCAGGGTATATCAAATTTGCTAGGCTTTCACTCCTGAATACATGCAATATGCATATATACAGGTGTTTATGGCATGTATTGGTGTATTGGGTGTGTTAGTATGTGTGGTTTATGTGGCTTGTGTGGTATATGTCATGCATGTGTTCTAGGGGGCATTTATATGTTGTATGCATTGTACAAGTGTAGTATATGTACCGTCTGGTATGTGTAATGTGGTCTGTGCAGTACAGAAGTGTGTGGCGTATGTGTCAATGTGACTGGTGTGTGTCTGGTGTGATATGTATGCTTAGTGAGTGTGTGCTATATAATGTATGTAGTGTGGGAACATGGTGTGTGTCAGGACATGTTATGTGTCTGTAGTTTGGTGTGGTGTATTGTGGTATGTTATATGTGGTAGAAAACAATGTGTTGCATGAGGTATATGTGTCAGTGTCTATAGAGTGTATTTGTGGTAAGGTCCTGTGTGGGGAGTGTGGTGTTTGTGGAGGTGCACACTGTATAGGTGAGGATAGTGTGTATAGAGTGTGGCGTTTGTGGAGGTGCACACTGTATAGGTGAGGATAGTGTGTATGGAGTGTGGCGTTTGTGGAGGTGCACACTGTATAGGGGAGGATAGTGTGTATGGAGTGTGGTGTATGCGGAGGTGCACACTGTACAGTATGTATGGAGTGTGGTGTATGCGGAGGTGCACACTGTACAGTGTATGTGGAGTGTGGTGTATGTGGAGGTGCACACTGTACAGTGTGTATGGAGTGTGGCGTATGCGGAGGTGCACACTGTATAGGTGAGGATAGTGTGTATGGAGTGTGGCGTATGTGGAGGTGCACACTGTACAGTGTGTATGGAGTGTGGTGTATGTGGAGGTGCACACTGTACAGTGTGTATGGAGTGTGGTGTATGTGGAGGTGCACACTGTATGGGTGAGGATAGTGTGTATGGAGTGTGGCAAAGGTTTCACATCAGTAGTTCTGGTGTCTTGTTAATCACAGCTGACTCTTCAGCCCCAGCTAACCAGAACCACAGGATCTTAATTCAAAATAACACACAGCCCCGCATACGCCACACTCCATACACACTATCCTCACCCATACTGTGTGCACCTCCACATACGCCACACTCCATAACACTATCCTCACCTAATTTCCCTCTGAAACTCCACGAACCAGGCCTGCACTGTCTGTACCGCCCTCAACAGTCTTATCTTCCACTCTTCTACAGAGCCCACTGCAATCTCAACACTCAGTGGCTTTTCTAGTCGAAAGTTCCAAAGTCCTTCCACAATCCTCCCCAAACACACGGTCAGGTCTCTCACAGCAACACCCCACCGTTCTGGTACCAATTTGTCTTCGTTAGGGTTACTATTGCTGTCATGACCAAAGCAATTTGGGGAGAAATGGGTTTATTTGGCCTACACTTCCATATTACTGTTCCTCATCGCAGGAAGTCAGGACAGGAACTCAAAACAGGGCAGGAACCAGGAGACAGGAGATGGTACAGAGGCCATGGAAGGGTGCTGCTTATTGGCTTGCTTTCCATGGCTTGCTCAGTCTGATGTCTTATAAAGTCAAGGACCACCAGCCCAGGTGTGACTTAACCTACAATGGGCTGGCTCCCCCATCAATCACTAATTAAGAAAATGCCCTACAGGCTTGCCTTCAGCCAGTTTTATGGAAGCCTTTTCTCTCTCTCTCTCTCTCTTTCTCTCTCTCTCTCTCTCTCTCTCTCTCTCTCTCTCTCTCTCTCTGTCTCTCTCCCTCTCTCTCCTTTTTGATTGTTTTTTTTTTTTTTGAGACAGGATTTCTCTGTGTAATAGCCCTGGCTGTCCTGGAACCCATTCTGCTTACCAGGCTGGCCTTGAACTCACAGAGAGCCACCTGCCTCTGCCTCCCAAGTCCTGGTATTAAAGGCATGCAACACCACGGCCTGGCTGGAGGCATTTTCTTAATTGAAGTACATAGGAGGAGACTGCTCGTTTGTTTCCCCGACCTCTTAGACCTGAATAATCACACAGAAACTAACATCAATTACAACACTGTTCGGCCAATGACTCAGGCATATTTCTAGATAGCTCTTACATCTTGCATTAACCTATTTCTATTCATCTGTGTATTGCCACGAGGCTGCGGTTTGCCGCGTAAGGTTCTGGCTGGCATCTTCCTCCTTAGGCAGATACATGGCATCTCCTCAGGAGGCTACGAGGCATCTCTTTGACTCTGCCTACTTTCTCTCTATATCTCTGCTTGGATTTCCCACCTGGCTTTACTCTACTAAACCACTGGCCAAAACAGCTTCTTTAATAACCAATGGTAATAAAACATATTCATAGCATACAGAGGGGAGTCCCACATCAGAGGTACCCACCTGTCCAGTGACTCAAGCTTATATCAAGTTGACATAAAACAATTCAGCATGACTTGGATGTGTATAATCACTTTGTGTAATATAATATATGTGGGGATATCTCTTTGGGGTGTGGAGCGCATGACCAGTGTGTGTAGTATTTGGAACTATCTCTGTGTTGTGTATGATCAATGTGTATGGTATCTAGGGGAGATTTCAATACTGAGCCATCCTATGTAACATGGTATCTGGGGGCTGTCTATATGGCATATGGATTAATGATCAGTATACTGGGTGATTTTATGGGTCAACTTGGCACAAGCTATAGAGTCATCAGAGGAAGAAGCGTTGGTTGCGGAAATGCCTTCTTCAGATCCAGTTGCAAGGCAATTTCTCATTTAGGGATCAATGGGGGAGGGCCCAGGCCATGGTTGGTAGTGCCATCCCTGGGTTGGTGGTCCTGGATTCTACAAGAAGATGGGCTAAGCAAGCCATGGAGAGCAAGCCTGTAAGCACCTCCCCTCCAGGGCCTCTGCATTAGCTTCTGGCTCCAGGATTCTGCCCTGTTTGGATTCCTGTCCTGACTTCCTTCAGTGATGAACAGCAATGATGAAGTGTAAGCCAAATAAACCCCTTCCTCCCCAACTTGCCTTTTGATCATGGTGTGTGATCAAAGCAATAGACACCCTAATTAAGACAATCAGCATGTGGTATGGTATCTGGGGAATGTCTGTGCAGTATGTATGATCAATGAGTAGTACTCTCTGTAGGAGGTTTATCTCTGTGGTGTACGGTATGTTGACTGGCAAGTGTGGTGTGCATTTGTGGTAAAGTCTACATGTTGAGTGATGTGTACGATCATAGCATGGTTGTTTGTGTGTATGGGTTATTGTGTGTGATGTGTGTGAGAGCAATGCTAGTATAGTACCTGTGTGTGGAGGCCGCTGTAGCATATGATGTGTGTGGTTCATGTGTATAGTGTGGTATCTGTGTGTGTGGCCCTTTGGGGGTGTGTGATGATCAGAGAGTACTACTGTCTCTGTGTGAGGTGTATTGATGTGGGTTATTGATGGGCAGTACCCATTGGGACGGGTATTGGTGAGGTACGTAATCAGTGGGTTGTACCATATCTGGGGAGGATCATTTCTGTGAAATGTGTTGTGGTTTGGTGTATGCCATGAATCTGTGTGAAGGTCTTTGTGGCATGTGTGGTTGGCATACATGTTCTGATGTCTGTAGGAGGCAGGTATCTTTGTGATGTTTGTGATCAGTATGGGGGCAAGCGTTATCTTTGTGTCAGGCCAGCATTTGTCCTGTAGTATCTCTGGTGTGTGTGATCAGTGTGTGCGATCAGGGTGTGCAGTCAAATGGTGTCTGGGGGTTGCCTTTATATGGGGGTAGTGGTGTGGGCGGTCAGCATGTGTGCTGTGTATCTTCAGAGGGGAATCTATCTATGATCACTGGGTAATACTGTACCTGGGGGCACAGCTCTGTGGTCTGTGTGGTGTGGTTTATGTGTGTGGGAGTCTTTGTGATATGAGCAATAGGTGTGCTGTGGTATCTGTAGGGGGTACCAATGTCGTGTGTGTAATAAGTGTGTGTGGTGGTGCCTAGGTGTGTGTGTGTGTGTGTGTGTGTGTGTGTGTGTGTGTGTGTGCAATGGAGGAGTGGGATGTGGTATTTATGAAGTGTACTATGTAGTATGTTTGATTGTGGGATAGTACTACATATGGGGAGGGTCTCTGCTATGTATGGTATCAGTATATGCATAGTTAGTGGGAACATCTATATGGTTGGCTGTTTTCATACATGTTTATACCTTTTTTGCAGGGACTCACTGATATCATTTTCGAAAACCACCTTTAGCACTGGCTTCCATCCAGCTATAACACGTCTTGGCGTCAACTGGCAGCTGCTCTATACATCATGTGCTTCCCCGAACCAGTCGTTTGTTTTGTGTCACTGCCCCAGTGAAGTTCCTAAGAACCTGGCCTTCAGGCTCTCGGTCCCAGCCAGGTCTGGTTCCTTTCTGTCCCCAGAATGCATTGGCTTTCTCTCACTCCCTCCTTTGATGGACACAAACAACCCTTCAGTGTTTCCTTTTGTTGTCCCTCTCTCCCTACCACACACCCCATTATTTCGTGTCTGTGCCTGTGGCCCATGACCCAGCTCCCCGAAAAGCTTCCATTTTTTCTATTCTGCAGGGTCGCAGACTTTGTGGGTCACCATTCCTGGAGGAGAGTGGCATGCATAGCTAAAACCTCCATGGGATCGGATAGATAAGAACACCCTATCTTACAAAATGTTTCCCTGAATTTGACATCATAATCAAGACTAGTGATGACGGAGAACACACGCCTGCTTGGTTTTTAAAAATGCTCTCCTGAACTGGCTTTTGCACTGATACAACCTCAGGAGTAACCAGACTGGCGGTCTTTGCAAAGCTGCCAGGAGAGCACATATATAGCAGCCATCATCATCACAGCTTACAGATAGCCGAAAAGGAGTCCTTCGCTTCACGAAAGGCACAGCGCACGGTAGATCCTGTGTCTAGGCTGTGTGACCTGCTCAGGCACTGCCGCAGTTCTGCTGGCATGCAGTTTCAGGATGGCAGGAAATGAAGAGCCTGGTACACATCCAGGGCCCCCTGAGCCTGGTACACATCCAGGGCCCCCTCAGCCCAATGGAATTTCACCTGTCCAGACAGCTACCATCATCCCCGCTAGGGCATGGTCCCCAAGGAGCACGGAGAGGAGAAGCTGCCTGCTAATACATGAGGTTCAGGCTGACATGCCTGAGTGTCCTCTTGGCCCTGTGTGTGTCATCAGGGTAAGCCCAGGAAGCTTAACCCAGAGCTCATATCAAAAGAGAGACAGAATATTCTGGGAGCCATTGGCAGAAGTTTAGCTATAGTCAAGAACACTTGGATGTCAGATGGTGGTGGTGCATGCCTTTAATCCCAGAACTCAAGAGGCAGAACCAGGCAGATTTCTGTGAGTATAAGACCAGCCTGGTCTACAAAGTGAGTTCCAGGACAGCTAGGGCTGTTACACAGAGAGACCCTGTCTCAAAAACAAACAAAACAAAAACAAAACCACTTAATGTGCTGTCAGTGTGACTCAGAAGAATGTGATGAAATTCAAGTAAGGTCAGCTCCCTCATGCAAAGGCTTGCAAACAAGCCTAGTACCCCCACAAGATGGCAAAAGCAGCCAGCAGAATCGTCCATGGAAGTGAACTGGAATGGTATTCTTGTATGGATGACGACCTAGTTGAAGAATTTTAAGATTTTGAAATGAGGCAAGGTGTGGTGGCAGACACCTTTAACCCAAAAGAATCTGGAATTCTGGATCTCTGTGAGTTTGAGGCCAGCCTGGTCTCCATAAGGAGTTCCAGGATAACCAAGGTAATGTGGCGGTTTTGTAAGAAAACATTCAGAGATTTAGTTGTATCCAATTCACTCAAATGTCACAAAGGTCTCAATGTAACCATGGAAAAGACTCTGGTGGGCACTACTGGGACCAAGAAAGGAAGAGATGAACTATGTAATCAATGCGCTTTCAAGATCTGTTTTCCACTTGGCTGATGTTTGCAACAAAACTTTTAATAAATAAAGACAAATTCATTTTAAATGTATGAACTTCAAACAAATCAAGGCAATGTCAACATGATTCAGCTACTAAGGAATTACAGTCCAAGCTAAATTCACCATTTAATCTTGTATTTTCACAAATGAATTGGGAGTTGGAGCAATAGCTCAGCAGTTAATAGTACTGAAAGTTCTTTTAGAGAACAGCACTTCGATCTCAGCACCCACAGGGTGGCTCACAGGCACCTTCAACTCCAGTTCCTGGGGATTTGATGCCCTCTTCTGGACTCTGTAGGCACTGCATGCACATGCTGGCATGGTCATACATAAAAGCAAAACACCCCCCATACACATAAAATACAAATATAAGTCTGATGGAAGACACTAGATTATATTTGTAATCTTATTTATTACCTGTGTCAAATAAGAGGCAGTTCGGACATAGGGTTAATTTAAAATTGCTCAGTAGGGTTTGAAGAGATGGTTCAGCAGCTAAGAGCATTTACTGCTTTTGCAGAAGACCTGAGTTAAATTCCCAGAACCCACATGGTGGTTCATAGCCATTTGTAACTCCAGTTCCAGAGGATCCATGACAATTCTGGCCTCTGAAGGCAACATCACTCATGTGTACACAGTACACATACACACACACACACACACACACACACACACACTTAAAATAACCAAAATTAATATTTTTTAGAAGAGTAATTTATCACAACCACAAGAAAATCAGACAAAACTTTTCTCCATTTTCAGCTGTAAATCTGAAGTTTTCTAGAAATCTCACCAGAAAATTTATTTACAGTCTGAAAGGATACATCCTAACCTCCTTTGGAAAATTGTAATCCCATCTACAGCAGGGCTGGAGTAATTCTATAATTTTATTTATCATAAGGAGAAAACAGAAGACTGGAGAGATGGCTCAACAGTCAAGGGCACTGGTTTCTCTTCCAGAGGTCCTGAGTTCAATTCCCAGCAACCACGTGGGGGCTCACAACCATCCATAATGAGACCTGGTGCCCTCTGCAGGCCTGCAGGCATACATGCAGGCAGAACACTGTATTCATAATAAATAAATCTTTTAACAAAAAAAAAAAAAAACGGAGGAGGGCTGGAGGGATGGCTCAGAGGTTAAGAGCACTGGTTTCTCTTCCAGAGGTCCTGAGTTCAATTCCCAGCAACCACATAGGGGCTCACAACCATCCATAATGAGACCTGGTGCCCTCTGCAGGTCTGCAGGCATACATACAGGCAGAACACTGTATCCATAATAAATAAATCTTTTTAAAAAAAAATGGAGGAGGGCTGGAGGGATGGCTCTGAGGTTAAGAGCACTGACTGCTCTTCCAAAGGTCCTGAGTTCAATTTCCAGCAACCACATGGTAGCTCATAACCATCCATAATGAGATCTGGTGCCCTCTTCTGGCCTGCAGGCAGACATACAGGCAGAACATTTCATATGGAATAAATACATTTAAAAAAATAAAAAATAATAATAAATGGAGGAAAGACTAGCTAGGAAAGTTCCTTAGCAGCCCTTTGAGATGTAAACTGAGAGCCTCTGAGAAGGTATTCTATGGTGCACACTAAGACACTTGAGACTCTTTGAGAACCCCACACTGATGTTTTTGAGTAGTCATTATTTGTTCTCTGCATGCCTTTCTTTCCATTTTGAGCAAAGTTGAACTCTGCCTCATACTAGGTCATCCTGGAATTATTTTCCAGATTGAAGCCAAAGATCCAGTTTTATTGAGCTGAGATCTGATTAAAAGATCTGCCCAGGCTGTTCTGGGCAACATCATGAAACTGTGCCTTCGTCGCTGCCACCATCAATACCCTGGTCAACTCCTGCCACCTGAAGGTCTGCTCGTCAGTCTGGTTGCTGTCATTCATCCACGGAGAGACAGGCACGGTCAGCACAGAGACTTTGAATGGAGGTGAGTGGGTGGGTTGTCATGATGTAAGCTTTTCTCTCAGACTTGTTTGTAAGAACAACTACTTTCCATACTAACATTGCATACATATAAACTACAATTATATGCCTACATCGGTCTGAGCACTTTACATAAACTGTCCTGGAATTTATTTAAAATTGCTTATAGGCTGGCTGTGGTCTAGCTAATCCAACTATGACTGAATAGATGTAAAACAACCAATTAGAAAGTTAATCAAACTGTCTTCTCAGATCACTGGCTCTCTGAATAACATATAATTAAGATTCAACTCCCACCTCTGCTCTTAGCATCGTGGTGATAGGACAAATATTTTTTAATAAAATTATTCTATTCCTAAAATGGATAGGACTGTAAATGCGGTAAACTGTACCTAACCACATACCCACCTCAAGTTTAATGAGTACAGCTGGATCACTACCCCCAAATAAGAAAACGTGTGTGGGGGGGGTGTTAGATGCTTAAAATGTTATACAGTTCTACATGTGTGTGTACATTCACAGAAAAAGGGTGCAGCCAACTGCTCAGACTGGTGAGAGCAGAACCTCTCTAGTGGTGGCATTCTTTACCCTTACGTCCAAAAGGCTACACAAGTGCACGGAATGAATTTTTAAAAACACGAAATGCCTGGGGTGGTGGTGCACACCTGTAATTCCAGCATCCAGGAAGCAGAGGGTGAAGGAAACTGACACCAGAGGACAGGCATGGCCAGTTCTGGCCACTCAAGACTGCTGAGAGAGAGAGATTCGGTCTCAAAAACTTCCTGGGGAGAAAGGTAGCCACAGAAGCATCTCTCCCACTCCCTGAAGGCATGGAATTCCGCTAGACATCCTGAGCTGCCTCCCACACAGGCGAAAGTGCTGGAAACAAGAGGCAGATACCAGAGACTACCACGGAACCAATAGAGTGGGCACATCCCAGAGGGGACGCTTTCACGAGGGGGACTTCCGGGGTAGGGCCTGTTAGGAGCGGAAGTGCCGTGTGGCGCGCGGGGTCTGGTCCGGGTGGTGGTCGGCGGGCGTAGGTCCATCGGCTCCGGGGTGTGCGCGGAACGTTCAAGCGGCTGTCGGGTGCCTGTGCTGGCCTCGCGGCCATGAACCTGGAGCCGCTGCGGAAGCGCGTCCGGCAGTACCTTGATCAGGTGCGCGGCAGGCGGCCGAATGCTGGGCTTCGGGGCGGTGGGGCCTGGCAGGGATTGCGCAGCTGTTGAAGCTCAGATCGTGCGTGGGCTACGCAAGCGGGGTTGGCTTGGGGGGTTGCATCGTGGCCTTAGACTCTGGCAGGGCAGTAGGATGTTTTGAGAGGATTAGCTGTGGTTCTTGTTTGGGTGAATACATGTGAACAGTGATAGAAGCAAGCTGTCTCCGGTTAGGATTTTTAAACAATACCTAATACTATTTCTGCACTTCCCTCGAGTGGACAGCAGGGAGTGTTTAAGGAAAGGTGTGTCTCTGGAGTCGACGTCATTGTGATGTCGTTTGGATTTTGCTTAAATGCATGCTCTCCCGATAAATGGGAAACGAAATTGATGCTAAGTGATTTCACCAAATGTCCGTAGTTTGCTGGAAAGCTGCGTGTTAACCAGCGGTCAGTTTGGATTATTTTCTTTGACACTGAGATGTAGAGCGGAGGATGTGGGCCAGAGATGTCCACTCTGGGGGCATCTGTCCTGAGCATAGTCTCAGCTGCACAAGGCTTCCTGCTGTCCACCTATTTGTCAACCTTGATCTGATTTTACCCTGGGGAACTGAGGCAAAGGCAGTGAGCCAGGGATTAACACTAACCACGACGAATCCATGAGTGCCTTTCCGCTGTCATATCGTTTTGTTAGAGTTGGCTATAGATCATGTCTTTGCCCATGGTCAGCGACTGTTAATGTGTTAGGGTTTTAATTTGTAATATTTGAATCAAGTGCTCTAATAAATTCTACTTTGGGATTCACCTTAGCTTATCGAAAGTATTGCTATGTAAATGTTAGTACCCCAGAGAGTAGATGACCGCACAATTATCGCACATTATTTACTGTTTTAGATATTAGCTGATACATTTTTCTTGGTAAAGTATGAGTTAAGCTGCTCTCTTGGATTTCATTTATAAAGATCTTCACAGTGGGAGCTAAAATTCTCACCAGCTGAGCCATAAGATAGAGATGATTGATGGGCCCCTTGCTACATTTAAAAGCTTACTGTAGTGAGATGTTGGTTTTGTTTTATGGGTTGATAATAGTAGGCATCTGTTCAGAAGCATGGGAGCAATGGCAATCACCCTGTGTTTGCTTTTTGTGTGCAGCAACAGTATCAAAGTGCTCTGTTTTGGGCAGACAAGGTAGCCTCACTCTCTCATGGTGAGTGACGTGATTTTTTTTCCCCCCTAACTAATGTTTAGAAATCTCTCCATGAACCTCTGACCACTTGTGTAATTCTGCCCCTTAGAGGAGCCCCAGGATGTTTATTGGTTGGCTCAGTGCCTTTACCTCACCGCACAGTATCACAGAGCAGCCCATGCGCTCCGGTCACGCAAGTTGGACAAGGTAAGAACTGAGGCTGTGGACGCCAGAGTTTCCCAACTCGACAGGGAGGCATTACGTTCTTTGTTTCAATTTTTAAATTTTTTCTTTTCTTTTACATACCAGCCACACTTTCCCCTCCCTCCTTTTCTCCAGTTCCCTCTCCCCACCTCCTGTCTACCCTGTACCCGCCCCACCCCATCCACTCCTCCACTGTCTCCATCCAGAAAGGGGCTGGCCTTCTGTGGTAGTCAACAAAGCATGATACATCAAGTTGAGGCAGGACCAAGCTCTCGCTGGATTGAGGCAGAGCGAGCCATCACAGCATGGGGATTAGGTTCCTAAAAGCAGCTCAAGCACCAGGGACATGTCCTGATCCCACTGCTAGGAGCCCCACAAACAGACCAAGCTACACAGCTGTCACCCACATGCAGAGAACCTAATCGGTCCCATGAAGGCTCTCTAGCTGTTGGTTCAGAGTCTGAGCTCCCAAGAGCTCAGGTCAGCTGGGTTGTTTTGTTTTTTATTTTTTAATTAATTTTTTTCATTTATTTTACATACTTGTTAGGTTCTTATTTAGGTGTATGTTCTGGTTTTGAGTTAACATTTAAAAGAAATTGAGTTTGTTTTTATGTGAAGAGATATTTTTTAAATTTTTTTTGTTGTGTGTGTGTGTGTGTGTTGTGTGTGAGTGTGGGTGCCTCCAGAAACTAGAAGAGACTTTGGATTCCTTGGAACTGAAGTTCTAGGTGGTTGTGAGCTTCCTATTGTGGGTGATGTGAACCAAACTTGGGCCCTTTGGAAGAGCAGCAGGAACTCTGCTGAGCCATCTCTCCAGCCCAAGAGAAAGCTTCTCTCAATCGATTATTTTCCCTTACTTGCCCAACGCTATCTAATCTCTAAGTTCTCAATATTGTGTTTTTTGTTAGCTTGATTTAAATTTTTGCTTGTAAATATAATTCTTTTTTATATAGTCAGTCTGTCTGTCCCTCTCTCTCTTTTTCTGTTTGTGTGTGTCTGTGTGTACAGACATACACATACAGGCACCTGGACCACCTGTGGGAGTTTGTCCTTCTTCCATGTGGGTCTCAGGGGATCGGACTCTGGTCCTTGGTTCTGAGACAAACACCTGTACCTCCTGAGCTGTCCTGATAGCCCTGCTTGCTTATTTTGAGATCGAGTATCACTGTTTTTGCTTAGTCTGGTTTCTAATTCCTGGAGTCAGGGCAGTTCTCCTGCCTCAGCCTCCTGCATAGCTGGGATTACAGGTACATCCTCTTTGGATCCCCTCACCATTAACATCTTTTTGATGAATACAGGCTAAAAAGTCTGAGGCTTTTGTTTTTTAAGCTGTAAAGGAAAAATAAAGCTCTCTAGTTCATGCTTATAACTTTCTTTTAAAGTACGGGTGTGTGTTAATTTTACATATTACATGCCAATGTTGTACATGTGACTTATTTCTTTTCTAGTTATATGAAGCGTGCCGATACCTTGCAGCTAGATGCCACGTAAGTGTGCTTAGTTTGATGTATTTGGTGAAATTTTGACTTGTGTGAACAGTATGCATCCTTTATGGATGTGTGGCCGTTTGAGTTCCAGAGACTGAAGCTTGGTGACTTAGCATAACATTTCATAAAGACTCTCCTTTTCTTTGGTGTTATTTTCTATAAAATACTGATTCTTAATTCATAAAAAGCTGATATGCATGAAGAAAGTTGTAGCTTGGGCATTTATTTTAAAGAAGACATGGGTGACGAATGGCCCTTGTGTTTTCTTCCTAGTATGCAGCAAAGGAGCACCAGCAGGCTCTGGACATCCTGGACATGGAGGAGCCGATTAACAGGAGGCTCTTCGAGAAGTGCTCAAAGGATGAAAGTAGCTTGAAAGACCCATCCAGTGACTGGGAAACGTCACAGTCCTCAGTGAGTAATATAATTAGCATGTTTCGGCAGCAGCAGTGGAAAGTGCCCACATCAGTGAAAAAATTCTAAATGTGTATGGTGTATACAAAAATTATGGTTACCTGCTTGTGCCAACTAACAAAAGACTGAGACACTTCTGACTGAACGCCAGTTTGAAGCTGTGGCCTCACAGATGCCTGCCTGGAGCTGCACACAGTGGGCGGAAATCTTCCCCTCCTTCTTGTGTCTTGGACATACACAGGGGAGTCTTAATTAGCTCCTATTGTTTACAGGGAAGAATTCGTTATTTATTTGATAGCACAGTCATTTGCTGTGTGTGAGTTTGTATTATAATTCCACAAAATTGAAACAGAGACTTAAAGTAACAATAAATTGCATTCTCAGATCATTGTCTTGGCTTGTTACTCTTTTTAGTGGTTTATTGAGATACAGTTCACCCATTGTAAGTGTTCAGCCCCGTGGCTTCTCGTGTGGTATAGCTGTGCCAGCCTTCCCCTGGCAACTTAGGGCCCTCTTGCCCTTCAGAGAGAGCCATACTACTTCCTTCGATCTACCTGTCTCCCTGTAGCATAGTTACAAGGGAGCTGGGATTGGCTACTCTGCTTCTCACTAGGACAGTGCAGGGGTATTACACTTCTAGGTATCTCTCCTCTCTTCCCTTTGTAATAATGTGCTTAGAAGCATGTTAATTTTCTGCTAGGAAATGCATCTATTTCCTACCTTGGGCTCATTGTTTTTGGACCTCTTGTCTGTCAGCTCACCTGCTGGGAATGCATGGCATACTTGTAATACATTACTTGTCTTAGGAACTTTAAAAAAAAAAAAAAACCTGAGAGAAAACTGCCTAAGTCTTAAGATTGTTTTTCAAAGGTCATTCTACTTTAAATATTGATTTAGGAATTTTTGCCACTTGGGATTTTAGTTGCCCATCTGTGAATCATCCGTTTTCAGTTAGTGTGTTTTGTAAGGTTTAAGGTCTTGATTGAGTCAGATTCCACATTCTGTTGGTTGTAGGGAGCAAGCGCTACAGAGGTATCCACATCTCCAGTCCTTACAGAGTTCCATAATTAGGGTGTGTTCCCCTTTTTTCACAAGTGAGGAAGGGAGACAGAGTCCAAGACAGTAAATCAGCACACAGGAGCACATATACCTGCCAGGGCCAGGGTTTGAATTCTCCTAGGCCGCTCCTGACCATGACCAGGAGCGCTCTAGCTGCCGGGTCTGGTATTCTCTAGGGCCTTCTCGTCAGACTTTATCTTTCATTTTAATTTTATACATTCTCTTCTTGCTCTTAACATACATCAAGGGAAGTGCCTGGAAGCTGCTCTCCCGAAGTCATCCAGAGCTTCTCTGGAATAAGGCCATCAGTGATCAGTGGCCAGAGAAAACAGACCAAGAAAGCTTTAGTCTAGCCTCAGACTTACTATATAGCCCAGGTTAAACTTGAACTTGCAGTCCTCCTTCCTCAGTTTCCCAATTACTGTTGTATGTCTGTTAATTTAGACTCAGCTCTGGCAGTCAGATGGCGCTATGAACATAGTAAAAACTTCAGTGTTCTAGTGTTTATCTCTTGGTCAAAAATTAGTCTTAGTGTATAACTATATTTTGCCAACAGATAAAGAGTTCGATTTGTCTTCTCCGAGGGAAAATCTATGATGCTCTGGATAATCGCACCCTGGCTACCTACAGTTACAAAGAGGCTTTGAAGCTTGATGTCTACTGCTTTGAAGCATTTGATCTTTTAACATCACACCACATGCTGACAGCACAAGAAGGTTTGGGAACTCTGTGGCTGTTGTTGTTGTGTACAATGATTAATACTGTTTAGTTCGCCTTATTTTCTGAAAGCTGTATTACTGAGAGCAGGGTACATAAATAGACCTGCTAACTTCCTTAATGCTGAAGCATGTCACAAAAACACAGCGTAATGTGGTATCTTGCTGATAGTCTTTGGGGGTTGCGGTGTCATGAAGTCTCTTTTGAGAAGTATTTTGAGGGGGAGCTGTAAACCAAGATTCAGCTATTTTCATCCTAGCCATGCTCTAAGTCCCCGCTTCAGAGCAATTAAGTCAACAATTTGTAGAGTTGGGGCTCTGAAAGCAGTCCATTTAAAGCTGCTGGCGACTCTTGACTTCCCTTATCGGGGATGTGGTGCAGGTCATTGAGGGAACAGAAAAGACAGAGTTGTGTGGTGATGGGACTAAACCCAGACATAGCCAAAATAGTGGTTTTTAAACCACTGGGCTCATTGGCAGTGTCTAGAGACCCTGGGACAGGGTGGAATTAGGAAATTGGCTGCTGGCCTCTAGTAGATCCTGATGTCCCCGCTGTGCTCAGAGAGAGCAGGCCATGGTGTCGGTATTGTCGTCACCAAGGCCTGTATGGCTGATGAAGAGAACCATCTAGGGGCTCCTGGCCCAACCCTTCCAGCGTCAGCCTCTCAACTGTACTTTGCTTTCCTTTTTTCCCGAGTTGATTTACATAGATTGTGAACTATAAAACTGTTTTCACTTTGCTGATTTCCCTATGAATATTTTGAAAACTTTGATATTTT
This sequence comes from Myodes glareolus, assembly GCF_982192425.1. NCBI lineage: Eukaryota > Metazoa > Chordata > Mammalia > Rodentia > Cricetidae > Myodes > Myodes glareolus. The sequence goes on along the minus strand of NC_142048.1, from coordinate 55,046,995 downwards.
TTTCTTACCATTTTTAAGAAAAAGAACTTCTTGACTCACTGCCTCTTAGCAAGCTCTGTGCTGAAGAGCAAGAATTGCTACGATTTGTATTTGAGAACAAATTAAAAAAGGTAAGGAAAACCTGAGCTGCCATTTCCTTCATGTAAATATCTTCCTTAACATTGGCCTTTTTTTCTTTATTAGTTAAGTTTGTGTATGTGCATGTGTGTATATATGTGCTCTTGCCAACACATGCAGTGGGTGGATGTAGACCTAAGCTGATGTCGAGATGTTTTCCTTGGTCACTTTTCCACAAATTCTCTCATTGAACCTGGCTATTTGGCTAGAGTAGCTGGCATTGAGCCTCCAACACTTGTTGCTTAGTGCTGGGATTACAGACCTGTGTCCATGTACAGCTTTACATGTGTGCTGGGAGTGCTGGGATTACAGACCTGTGTCCATGTACAGCTTTACATGTGTGCTGGGAGTGCCGGGATTACAGGCCTGTGTCCATGTACAGCTTTACATGTGTGCTGGGAGTGCCGGGATTACAGGCCTGTGTCCATGTACAGCTTTACATGTGTGCTGGGAGTGCCGGGATTACAGGCCTGTGTCCATGTACAGCTTTACATGTGTGCTGGGAGTGCCGGGATTACAGGCCTGTGTCCATGTATAGCTTTTACACATGCTGGAAATGGGAACACAGGCCTCATTATTGCACAGTGAGTATGTTGTGCCTAGCCTGATCAAATTTAAAAAAATTGTTTATTAATATAGCATGTGCCAAAATAGTTAGATTATTTAAATATGTAAAAATACTTCCTAATTATCTGCCATCTAAGCTTCCACGTGAAATAGTTGCTACTGTGGAGCTCTCTGATGAAACTGAAAAGGTAAACTTACTGAGCGGAGAACTAGTAAACCCGAAGTCACCAGTGTTTTCAGGGGCTCATGTGCATCTCATGTAATGTCTTCACATCTTAGGTAAAGCGTGCATTGATTCTGCCTTTTGTTTGGCTATTGTTCATTTATGTATAAATTTCTCTGTTTCAGTATAATAAGCCCAGTGAAACTGTCATTCCCGGGTCAGTAGATGGCTTGCAAGAGAATCTGGATGTGGTAGTGTCTTTAGCTGAGAGACATTATTATAACTGTGATTTTAAGATGTGCTACAAGCTTACTTCTGCGTAAGTATACTCTGTTTCTATGTAATGATGTGTGGTTCAGTCCACGGCTGTCTAATTCACAGATGCGCTCTCTGATGGTCTCACCTTAGCTATTGATGGTTTCAGTTACCGTTTCCATTGTAGAGTACTGAACAGGTTGCTGCTTTAGAAAAGAGCAGGTTATTCACACAGTTATTGCTATTGTAGGCTTGCTATAGTTACTTGGGAAGAACATGCATGTCTGTCTTCCGAAGCCATCTACTGACTCAGGAATGACAGTGTCCCTGGGCTTACTGTACTGAAACATAGACATTTGTACATAAATGACCAATAGCAAAGTAAAAGGTAGAATCAGTTCATGCTACCAATAGGTGGTAGTTTGGAGATACCATTTGGCCCACAGTTTTATGAAACTCCCCATTTATTATCATTGGATCTAGCAGGCCTCTACCCCAGGAGCTCTGTCTTGCCTGTTCCTGGCTGAACCATCTCCACTTGCCCAGTTTTCCCTTTCCTCTTTAGGCATCTTAGCTAAATTGCGGTTTATAGACTTTGTGGAGCTTTGGGGTGTTTGTTTATTTTGTTTTAATTTTTGAAATCACAAAGAATATTCGTCAAAGTGTATACTATGTATCCCTTTTGACTAGTTAGACTACATATTAACATCCTGTTGATTCTAAAGTAAATGAAAAGGCTAAAGTTTATTTTTATTTCCAACTAAACTAGTTTTCTATTTATTTTTATTTTATTTTGTGAAAGTGGAAAATCAACCTAGGATTTGTGCATTTTTGGCAAGTGTTCTATCCCTGAGCCCCAACCCTTTATTTTGATATGGGATTTTACTGAGTTGCCCAGGCTGGCTTTGAACTTGTGGTTCTTCTGCCTCAGCCTCTTGAGTAGCTGGTAATGTAGGTATGTGCTGTGAGGCCTGGCTTCCCTTTCCTTTCTAACCTAAGCATTGCTCTGCCCAAAGTGAAGTGTTGCAGCACCGTGCGGTGTGCAGCGACCGCGCACGATGAGTGATGAGTGCTGCCATCATACGGCCTTCCCCTAGTCATGTGCTGCTTTCACTTTCAGAGTGATGGAGAAGGATCCTTTCCATGCCAACTGTTTACCTGTGCACATAGGAACTCTTGTGGAGCTGAACAAAGCAAACGGTGAGCGCCAGTGTCCCCAGTCCTGTAATGTCCTAGCTAGACCGACCTCAGACTCCTGATCCTTCTGTCTCTGCCCCTCATGGCATCGTAGACACGTACCATCAGGCCATAATTATAGGAAAAAGAGTATTCTAAACTGTTGAAATTTTGTGTTACAAATCCTGGCTACTTAAGATACAGCATAGCAGAGCCCCATAGCAGGAGTAATACCACCATCAGAATGACTCTTGATCTCTGGTTCTTGGCAGAGCGCAGTATTCCCCATCTCCCTGCTTCCTATTTCCTTTTCTCAAATGTAGCTTGTAGTTCAGAGTATGTTAGCTTTATTGTCAAATTTGACTGTTTTCCCTCCTGTCTTTTTGTTTTGTTTTTGTTTTGATTTTTTTGGTTTTTTTGTTTGCTTTGTTTTATTTTGTGGCAGGGTTTCTCTGTGTAGCCCTGACTATTCTGGAACTCACTATGTAGACCAGGAGGGTTATAACCCCAGAAATCTGTCTGCCTGTGCCTCCCAAGTGCTAGGGTTAAACCACTACTGTCTAACTCCTACATTTTTTTCTTATTTTTTTTTAGTATAAAATTATCATAGAAAAACAGATAAGTCAATATTTAGAAATTGAAAGGGGTAGATATTTTGCCTGCGTTTCCCATAGTTTTGTCTTTTGTTTGATTTTTGAGAAACATTTAGTTTGTTGTGCAATATCTTTACCCTTAAGTTTTTTCAAGAGGAAGAAAAAAAAAACCCAGAAAACTCCAACTCTAAGCCTGCTGAGCTCTGTGCCCTGGGGAATCTGTAACATCACATCTCCTGGAAGCAAAGATGCAACTTCCTGCCCCTAGAATACTAACTCCAGAATGTATATATAGGATATGCCATCATGGGATGCTAAGACTAACACGTTTCTCGAGAGGAAATTCTCCCACTTCTGTGATACACCTGAAAGTTTGGAGAACAGTTTGATTGAAGATGCTCTGTCGCAGCCTCTGGCATGAGATACATGGGTGTCTCAGATGGGCGTTTTAGATGACCTCTGTCTCATCTAAAGTGCTCCGCTGGGGTGTCTGTGTTCATGTGGCCCGCCATGTGCCCTTAATTCCCTGCATTGGGACTGAGGCGGGTGTATACCAGCTGGGTTTATACTGGAGGGAAAGAAGCTGTGAGGTTGCTGTGTGAGAATGGTTTTATGGGTGGAAGACCACATCTGAAATTTAAATTACTCATATCAAATTGCATTTTTTCCTATTTTCCTAAAACAGAACTTTTCTATCTTTCTCACAAATTGGTGGACTTATATCCAAGTAATCCTGTAAGTAAAACAATTTTTTTTCTTACCTGAACTTTTAAGAAAATATTTTGCTATTGTGTAGACAACAGTTTCTGTTTTTAAGTTCAAGCAAATAATGTTTATGTTAAGGCATCGAGATGGAATCTTCTACTGCTAGAGATACTACAAGTGGCTTTAATATCTGTCCCATAAACCATTTTTACTTACACTGAAGCAGTAACTATGATTAAAACCTTTGTTCTCTGACTGTAGAAGTCTACACAGTCCCTTAATATGCTCTACAAATGCATAGCATTCTGAGCTAGTCACATGCTCCCTCTTGAGGATGTCATTGTTCCATACCCTCTGTGTGCATGTGTACATCACTGCTGGGCTTTTTGAGGTATTTCTTCCACACCACTAGTGTCAGGATGGAAAGCTGGGAGTGGAAATAGAGTCAGGAACTGTGCTCGTGTAGACAAAAGCCAGCAAGCAGAGACTGAGTCTCAGACAAGAATGTCTCTAGCTCAGCTGAAACCAGTGTAGAGGAATCCAACTAACTAAAAATGAGAACCCAGCTAGAAAGCAAGAGAGCCAGGGTCAAACCAGAACTCATAGGCAGGTGTGCTTATGAGCTTTGTCCTTAGTGGAAGCCACCTTGAGAAAACTGGAGTATCTGTTTTTATACTGGACCCCAGTAAATGTATGTGTGATCTCAGAGAATCCCTAATTCAGACTAAAATGTATGACCTGGAGCGTCTAACCCACCCTCTGTCTATCCTACCTTGTTATATTCAAGTTCGAGGTTAAGTGTCTTTGGTTATAATAAATATTGAACTTTTTAGGTATCTTGGTTTGCAGTGGGATGTTATTATCTCATGGTTGGTCATAAAAATGAGCATGCCAGAAGATATCTCAGGTATGAATTTGTTTTCTTCCTTTCTGTGTAGTGAACCTCTGAGAAGGGAATTCTTGATCATAAGCATTCATGCAGTAAGTGGGAGGTGTATTGAAAGTAGCATGAATGAATAGACTTGCTCAGGCCGGTTCTTTCCTTGTGCGTCGTTTGTGTAGCTGTTCATTAGGATTCTGTATGGGGGATAACGTAATGGTATAGGCCTTGTACTCCAAGAGCTTAGATTATGCTGTTTTATTTGTGAATGAGAACAGGAAACAGAATGATGTAGTTTGAAAGGGCTGTTTTCCTTCAAACTGTCAGCCTTAGCTTTTGCTAATAGTGAAAACACATTAAACCCTAAATGAGATTGGGGTAACTCAGTGTGACCGTTGAGTAAGTAGGTTCCTGCAAGTATCAGCTGTGGTTTTAGGTTATCTTGCACCCAGGATGCCAATACTGTACCTGGCTCAGAACAGGCCCAGATCATGTGGTCGTTTGTGCCACCAGTGTTACCCCTGGGTCACAGATTGGGCTGCTGTTTGAACTGCATACAGTATCCTAATGAGTTCAGCTATGTAACTCTATCTAAAGCAGAACAGACTCCTGAAGGTTCCTAAAATGTGTGCATTGTCCTAGATTAGCTGCATTAACAGCTGTCCATGTTTGTTAGCAGTTTGTTCCCTTGATGTTATTGTTTTGACATCATGTACTTAGAAAACAGAAAGTTGAAGAATAAATACATTACTTGAATACTGCTTTTGTTTCAGCAAAGCTACCACATTGGAGAAGACCTATGGGCCAGCATGGATCGCCTATGGGCACTCCTTCGCTGTGGAGAGTGAACATGACCAAGCCATGGCTGCTTATTTCACAGCGGCACAGCTGATGAAAGGGTACGGCATGGCGGCCACATGAATGCCCGGAGAGAAAGGGCTTCTGCTTGCAGGAGAAAGGGATCTTAGTGCCATTTGGTTCCTGAATTAAGCAAAACTGTCAACCTTGTCTCTTAGGCAATAGTTTGTATTTATTAAATAGCTATGGCTGTGGAGGGAAAAGGAGTAGACGTGATTTTCTTCCAGTTGGTACAAGAAAGCACTAGGGGATGAAACAATGGGGAGAGTTGAACACGAAGTCCCCCTTATTATTTTACATGCCCATGAAGAGTAGAAGTATCCGTGGTAAAAGTCTGATCTCTCATCTGCTCCTGAGCCATTTGCTGTGTCTTGGTGTGCTACAAAGCTGTATTTGCTGGTATTTGAAGCGCCAATATTATCTATGCAGGGACCAAATGATGTTAGCTGCAGGTCCCTCTAATCTCCAACAACTTCTGCTTTATGTATTCTGATTTCTGCTAGTTTTTAGGTGTGTACGTGGTCTAACTATTGTGTCTTCTTTCATCACTACAGAATGTCCCACCGTGCCCCTGGTGACTGTAGTCACACCAGCTCTCTCGCTGATTGCTTTTCCATCCTTTCAGATTCCTCTCACTTGAGTTCTGCGAAACTGACTAGTAGTCTTTGAATCATTCAGTCATTAGAAAGAAACTGTCATTTTTTTTTACTGTAGTGTGTATTCCATTTACATGTGATGTGATTACTGGTGAGCTAGAGCTTCTTTTAGCCATCACGGTTATTCCTACTGTTGTGTCTTTGTTCCTCTGTGTTCACTATTTTACTGTGTATTTTAGTTCTTTAGTCTTCTTTGTTTACAGTCACTTTCTTAGTGACTATCATGTGGATAAGCAACATCTCAACAGTTTGGTTTTAATTAGTATTTCACTTTAGCTGTTTCTGCCCACCTCCTTAGTACTATTATTGTCATTCAAGTTATATCTTATGTAGAAATCCATTACCACAGCTTAGAGTCTTTCTCAGTCATCTTATCATATAGAAGTGTTACAAGCAAAAGTGTATGTGCACTGCCTTCTATTTACCACTGTAGTGACCTTTACCGGACTGGCTTCTGCGCCATGGTAAATGCCAGTTACTATCATGTCCTTACAGCAGCACTGTGGGACTTGCTTTAGTTTCTTCAGTAGATTCACTAGTGATGGATTCTCTCTGTTACACCTTGTTCTCATGGCTTCCTCTGCCTATTTAAATATGTCCATAAACCCTTTTAGTGAAGGCTTTTCTTCTATTTGTTGTGTGCTTCAATTCCAAACTTTCTATTTGGTTCTCTCTTACAGTTTCCATTTTGAGATCCCTGAAGAGATGGCTCAGCAGTTAAGAGCACTTAATGTCTCTTGCATAGTCCCAAGTTCAGTTTCCAGCACCCATATAGCAGCTCATAGCTGTCTGTAACTCCAGTTTTGCAGAATCCGATGTCTGCTTTTGGTTTTCATGGGCTCCTGCGCGTGTGCGCACGTGCACACACACATGCACATCCAGTCATAGACACATAAAATTAATTAATTTTTTTATTGCTGTCCTCTGATGGGGCATTCTTCTTATACTTTTCATTAATTTGCACCATAATTTTATAAGCATAATTAAGTCTTTGGATATTAGTCTAGCTTGTTTAAAGCATTGTCTTTTAAGCCCAGTAACTCATCTGTTTGAACGCTTGCTTTTTCTGTTTGGACCGTACTTTAGAATTAGAAAGAAGACATGATGGGATCTAAAGCCAACAAATTCCTGTTGCATTACAAAGTTTTAGGTATTGATATGTGAAACTTTCAAATATTTTCAGATGTCACTTGCCAATGCTGTATATTGGACTGGAGTATGGTTTGACCAATAACTCTAAACTGGCGGAACGATTCTTTGGCCAAGCTCTGAGCATCGCTCCGGAAGACCCCTTTGTCATCCATGAGGTTGGAGTGGTTGCCTTCCAGAACGGAGAGTAAGTGGTCAAGGCTGCAGCCTTGCATCAGCTCTTTGTGAGTGGGGCCTTGGCCCCTAGACCTTCACTGACTAGACTTGCTCCTCTGTGGGATTTTGATTTCTGATGTATTGTTTTATGAGGCAGGGATAAATTCAAAAGTAGGAATTCTCTTCTTGGAGTCCCTTCAAACACTGAGCCATGCTCCGATTCTCTTTTAATGTGAGCTGCAACAAATTCCCACCATGAGGCCTCGTAGCATGAGAGGGCTTGTTGGGGTTTCTGTTCCGCCCGGCACCCCAACAAGTCGGCAAGTTCCAAAGAAAATCACACACAAGACTCCATAAGATTATAAACTGATTGGCCCATTAGCTCAGGCATCTTGTTAACCCTTGTAACTTATATTAACCCGTTATTATTATCTATGGTAGCCATATGGTTTGGTACCTTTTTCAGCTGGGCAGGTTACATGCTGTCTCTTCGGTGGTCTGCACAGGAATCGTGGATGGAGGTTCCTGCTTCCCAGAATACTCTCAGTCTCTTTGCTCCACCCCTCTTTCTGTCTGGCTTTCCCGCCTATACTGCCTGCCTGGCCAATCAGCGTTTTATTAAAATACGATTGACAAAATACAGACAATTCTCCCACACCAAGGCCTGGAGGCCCTAAGAATCTTTAGTTGTCTTTGTCCACTATGTGTTAGATTCACATGTTTGAGAAAGCTTTTCATATTTTAAGATAAAAATGTCCTGTGATTAATTATTGTTAGGACAAAAAAATTAAACCATTTGGAGTAATCCAGCCTTTAGTTTTCTGATAGTAGCTTTTCTTTAGTTTGAATATCTATAGAAAAAGCAATTTGGAGTCATACTCAAAGAGAAAACTATATGTTGCATTATATTGTATATAAATGTAATATATGAGCTTCATTGTTTATACTAAAATTTAGGTTATGGAGTTCTTTGAGAGATGACTCAGCAGATAAGAACACTTGCTGTCTTTGCAAAGAACCAGAGTTCAGTTCCAAGCACCCACAGGGAGGCTTGGAACCATTTGTAACTCCAGTTCCAGGGGATCAAATGCCCTCTTCTGACTTCTGAAGGCACCAGGCACATGCATGGTGCACTTACTACATACATTCAGGCAAAACAGGTAGACACATAAAATAAATAAATCTTTACACAGTTTCAGTTAGGTTATATAGGTATTATAAAGAGTGTTTATAACTTTTTAAAAAAGGATTATTGCTTTATGTGTATGAGTGTTTTGTTTGCATGTTTGCATATCGTGTGTGTGCCTGTTGTCTGCAGAAGCCAGAGAGTACAAGATGGTTGTGAGTCATCTTGTGGGTCCTGGAAATTGAACCTGGACCTCTACAGCAGAATTAAATGCCTTCATCTGCTGAGGCAATCTCCAGCCCATGGTACTTTAGCAGCGGATAGTGTCTTAATGTAGTTCCTCCTCAAAACTTGCAGACACTTTTTCTGTGGATTGGCCTACAGAAAATCACTTGTTCCCCAAAGCCAATACTCAGAGTGATTTTAATCTTCACATGCGGGATGTGAAAAGCCCGAGCCCCCTGAAAGTTTGTTCCTGGCTAATCTCACACCAAACTGTGCTTGGGTTTTTTCTCGTAGACTGTTTAGTGCTGTGATTTTCACAATACTTGTACTTTTCGTTGATAACTTTACTATCTAAAATAATCTCCAAACTTTCTGCTGCCTCTGGGTGGATCATTAGTAGCCATCACGTGCCTCCAAGGGAGTGTGGACTAGCCAAACGTTAGGTGAGCGATTGTGCTGTTGGCTTAGGTTCAGTGTTAGTGAACTGATACTGTTAAATAAGGGTAGTCATTGTTTAGTTGATGAAATATTGTGGCCAGACATTTACAGGAATCTAAATACCACTAATCACGAAATTGACTGTCTCTTGTAAATCCTGACCCTGTATATTATTAAGGCTACCTATTTGTCTGGTTCAGTTTTTTTTGTTTTTTTGTAGTAAATTTTTTGAGTTATACAAAGTGATGAGTTCCATTAAGGCATTTTCATGTAATGTGTGTCATTATACTTCGTTTTTATTCACAGTGTAATTGGAACAATTATTAGCAGTTTCCATGTTATTTTGGTTCTACTAGAAATATTCAAATTTCCCTCAATGTTTACCCTTGTAAACTTTAAATAACTGTTAACCTCTCCTCCTCTGTTTCAGATGGAAAACAGCAGAAAAGTGGTTTCTCGATGCTTTGGAGAAAATCAAAGCAATTGGAAATGAGGTATTGTATGTAATATCTGTACACACACACAGACACATACACCCCTGGGCACAGGCACTGTTGGATGTGGGACATGTAGACAGTTTCTCCTAGAAGAGAGTAACCTAATATTTGATTTAACAAGGAACTTGGCGGTGTTGCGCTTATCAGTTGACTTTTATGCCACAGTCAGCCTTGACTAAAGAGCAGTTACGGGGTGTGACATGAGGCAGCAAGCGTGGGTTGTTTCTTTTTTAATGATTTCTGTGGTTGATGGAAATATTAGTCATTTATTTGGCTTTGCTTCTCTAGAACTTCAGAGAGCCTTGTCTCTGGTTCAGTAAAAGGTGCAGTTAGTTAGTAGACTCACCTCTGTAGACCTAGCTGTCACTCACATTCAGACCCTTTGTTGTCCTTGTGAAGTAACCTTTCAAATGGCAAGGCTATATACACACTGGTATTCATAAATAGTAATTTTAAATATAAGCACGTATAGCTAAGAGATTTGCATGTGGCTGCCCTTTTGATTTCTACTTTCTTTAACTGGTCTTTCTAGTCTACTCTGTTCTGAGTTCCACACTCGGGTTTTACATTGTACATCTGTGCTCATGGGTCCTTCCTTTGTGTTTATGTCTATCTCTTTGAGAGACACAGTCTCCCTGGGCTCCACCAGGGACAGTCTGCCTGTCCCCATCGATTGAGCTCCACTTCCTTTGGTCTTTTATGTTTATCATTTGAACTTTCAAACATATTTTTGTGTGTTCCACACGTCTGTAAGGCATATTTTTCCTCAACTGAGTCTTAGGTAGTTCTGAATAATGCTAGTGTTTTTGTAAAAGTGGGTTTGCCACTCACCGCATCCCATCTTGAGACAGTTAAGCATCTTACTGTGGCCAGAAGCAGCAGCAGCACCTGGAGGAGATGGCAGACAAACCCAATCCTAGGACCTGTGAAGAAAAGTTACAGTTTGGCAGCACTCTGAGTAGAGCTCATGCACAGGGAAGTTTGAGAAGCACATTCCTGGGCCACTCCTAAAATATTTTTTCATTCTTAAGCAGTTTGCAATCTTACAGGGACTTAAGTATGGGAGAGTACTACAGTTGAAATGCCAGCATGCCGGTTAAAAACTGTAGGAAAGAAGATTCTGTTTCACTTTAGTAAGGAACTCCTGTAGATGCCAAGCTGGCTAAAGGGAAGCATCATGCCTAAGAATCTCAGGAGTCTCTGTTTGACGGGCTGAGCTCCTAAATCTCATCCTCAGAGTATTGGAAAAGGTGACCCAAGTTCTTTTGTTTATTTGCTTAGCATGTGTTTCATAAGTGCCAGTCATGAGCGTGGAACTGAGTGTCAGATACAATACAAGCTATGTCCACATTTCCTGCCCTCAGAGCCACCAGAAAGACAAGTGGGTACCCCACAGTGATGCGGTACATCAACGGTATGAAGGTACTGCGTGCCAGGGTTGCTCACCCAAGTATGACAGTGGCCAGGATGGGTTAGACCCCCATCCTTAGTAATCAGACATCAGCTTAACAGAAACAAGGATCAAGGTATTTCAGAGGCAGAAATGGCATGTGTAAAAATCTAACTGGTTCATTTTGTTTTGGATTTGACATTTCAGAAGATATCAAGAAATGGGGCTTATTAAAGACCTTGAAAATGGTGTTAGGGTTGGCAGATTACCCTGGGAAAGGGAAAATGAGAAGTTTCAAAAGAAAACATTATAGCTAAGTTTGTAGGCTAGGAGCTCAGACCAGCCTCCTGATAGTAAGAGGCCAAGGTTATAGAGTTGGAACTGCGCACGCCAAGTGAACTGAACAAGCTCTGGGAGTCTTAGAACAGCCAGGGTGTCCTGCCCCGTTGAGGGCTGGTTTGAACGTTTGGGAGGAGCTAGAATGACTAGGAAAAGATAAATTGATATGGTGTGCTGAACTGAAAGTGCTGTAACGTTTCTGTGTAGAAGTATTTAGTAGGCAGGTGGCTATAAAGGTCCAGTGTTTCAAACTGAACTCTAGGCAACAAGTACACTATTAATTAAAATTTCTTTGGCACGGATGGACTCTGAGGCAGAATTGTGCTCATTACAGTAAAGTTCTCAGGAAAGCTCAGCAGTGGTGAAGAGAACTGATGAAGCAGTCGTCCTGCCTCTGCGTGGAGGGGGCGCTTGCAGGGTGTGAAATCAGGCTGAGCAGTGACGTGGAGCTTGATGTTGCTATGTTTTAGGTAACAGTGGACAAATGGGAGCCTCTGTTGAACAACTTGGGGCATGTCTGCAGAAAACTCAAGTAAGTGAAGTAGAGCGTTTATTTTGAATAGCCTTTCTGTGTTTTTATTTCATGATATCCTCCAGTCCCCATACTTGGCTGCTCAATTAGAACAAGCACCAACATTCTATTTTTCCACTTCAGTTGGTATACTTTTATTTTAGAAACATTGAGAAGTATAGTCATGTCTTTTTTTCCTTCCCTTACATTAAAAAACTTGAATATTCAAAATTAATTTGGAAGCACCTGGACAATAAGTCTATTTTAAACCATACCCATATTCTGGCTTTGTTTCCCCATAAGTTTCATGATGTAATAAACAGATGACAGTTTAAAATGGGCTCTTTGCCTGGAGATGTACTTCAGTTGATAGAGTGCTTCCCTAGCATTCGACAGGTCCTGGTTTGCTTCCCAGCACTGCGTAAGACCAGGCATGGTGACCTGTGTAGGTATTTAGTAGGTAGAGATAAGCAGATCAAAAGCTCAAGGTCATCCAGGCTACATTGAGCTGGGGGCCAGCCTAGGACACATGAGACCTGGGGGAGGGGGGCTGTTTTGATTGAAGTAAGTCTTAGGAACTCTTAAGATTATTCAAGGGCTGGAGAGATGGCTCAGCGGTTAAGAGCACTGACTGCTCTTCCAGAGGACCCGGGTTCAATTCCCAGCACCCACATGGCAGCTCACAACTGTCTGAAAACCCAGTTCCGGGGGATCTGACACCTTCACACCAATGCACATAAAATAAAGCTAAATAAACCATAAAAAATAAAAAAATAAAAAAAAAAAAGATTATTCAAAAGTTAGGAAGTTTGCTTGGTATGCCAACACACACCTAAACACAGGTAGTCTTCAGGACTTGGGGTGTGAGACAGGTTGATTGCTGCAAGTTTAAGGGTCAGCCTGGACTCTAGAGTAACATTGTCTTAAAAAAACAAACAAACAATGAAAACACTTTTTAAAAGGCTTAAGTAGGGAATACCCCTAAATATCCTTATGTAATACAAGATAGTCTTGCAGCTTAAAAATAGTCTCCAAGAGCTAGTTCCAGGACAGGCTCCAAAGCTACAGAGAAACCCTGTCTCGAAAAAACAAAACAAAACAAAAACCCACAAAAACAAAAAACAAGCAAACAAAAAAAAAACCCTGAAATACTCTAATCTACATGGGAAATAGAAAAAGACAAGATCTCCTGAGTAAATAGGGAGCATAGGGATCATGAGAGAGGGTAGGAAGGAAGGGGAGCAGAGAAAAATATATAGCTCAATAAAAACTATTTTTGAAAAAAGTAACTGAAATGCATCAGCAGAAGTTGATGTTTTAACATTTCCCAGACTTTAACTGAGCATGAAACCTTTTCACAAAAGATTTGTACAGAGCAAATATTCCAACAACTTTGGAAAATGCTATTCCAAGTAATTTATATGTTAAAGTGTAGTAGTTTGAATGTAATTAAACTCATAGAGGGTGGCCCTATTAGGAGGTGTGGCTCTGTTGGAGTAGATGTGGCCTTAGAGGAAGTATGTCACTGTGGAGGCGGGCTTTAAGATCTCATATGCTCAAGCCACATCCAGTGTTGCACACCACTTCCTGTTGTTTCTGAATCAAGATGTAAGAACTCTCAAGTCCTGTAGCATCATGTCTGCCTGCACACTGCCTTGCTTCACAAAACCATGACGATAATGGGCTGAACCTCTGAAACTGTAAGCCAGCCTCAGTTAAATGTTTTCTTTATAAGAGTTGCCAGGGTCATGGTGTCTCTAAGACATAAAGCAAAAGTCTTTTGGTTGTTTTTAATTGCCCTAAGTATAGAAGGGTTATATATCAGGATAAATTGGTATGTGATGAAGTTCAGTCTGGGAGTCAGGAAGTTTCTGACTGGTGTCTCTCAGCTGGAACAGAGGACAGCCACTTACGCTGTAGTTCCTCATCCAGCCAAGGGATGTTCCAGGAAATAAATAAGTCAGTAAGGATTTTTTGTTGTTGTTTTTGGGACACTAAGTAGCGTTGGCTAGCCTGGAACTCACTATGTAGACCAGACTGGCCTCAAATTTAAGAGATCTGCCAGCTTCTGCTGCTTGAGTCCAAGAATTAAAGGTATGTGATACCATACTCCACAGGAAAATATATTTTATGATGTTGAAATCCATGAACGTAAGTATGGAATAGTTAACATTGTAGACTATGTCTCTGAGGGAAGCCTGTGGATTAACAAGGACAAAGAGGACTTTCTTTTAATTCGTACTTTTATTGTGCCCAGTAATTGTCTTCCCTCCTTCTCCTCTTCCCTGTGTCCTCTTTCAACAGAAAATATGCTGAGGCTTTGGATTACCACAGGCAGGCCCTGGTGCTCATCCCTCAGAACGCGTCCACCTACTCCGCTATAGGATACATCCACAGTCTGATGGGCAACTTCGAAAACGCTGTGGACTATTTCCACACAGTATGTCTTAGTTCTACTCTAACTGTGGTTAATGTGTGCTCCTTGTTTATAAAAGACCTTTTCTAGCCAGCATCTTTCTTCTTTACAGGTTTAAACTTCTGTAGTAACCCTGTGTGTATTCTTTTCTCTGTAAAGAAAGTGTGCGTGCTGTCTATACTTATTAGATTAGAAGTGAACAGGAGGCTGGTCCTGCATAAGCCTGAGATGTTTATCATTCAGTCCCATGTGGATTTTGTCCAAGCAAGAGAGCAGCAATTCTCATATTCAGGGAGAGCCTTACTCCCTGTCTTCCTTAGAACTTGTACCATTAACTCGTGTGCCCTTTGTCAGTGAACAAAAACAGTGCACATGGTTACCATAACAACGAATCTTTTCTTAGTTCACATACCTTATTTCATGAGCCATCTGAAGCTTGAGGTCAGTGTTTTGAAGGTCCATAAAAAACGGGGAGTGATAATTTGAGCTTTAATAAATAAGGACAATGACCACAAAGGGGAGGAAAAACTATCATAATCATCTCTTATTATGTTTTTGTGCTCTTCTGTACCTAGATGTCATTTTTTATTGACTGTAGTATATGCATTAAAATGTGTGTGTGCTTGTCTGTGTGTGTAAATGGTTTCAGTCTTCAGCCTAGGCAGCCAGTATTTCTTCCTTATATGGTGTCCTGGAGACAGCACACATGGCTTTGTCCTTGAGTCTTGATTTTACAAGCTTCAGATACTGCTGTATAACTTATAAAAGCTCTCAGATGCCGACTTGTCAATAGGCTTTAGACACCCGCACAATTCCTAGATTACCTGCACATAGTCTTCATGTGGTCTTTTCCCTCCTGATCATGAGGTACTTTCCCAGGCAGGGCACCCATATTACAGCAGTTCCTTATTACAGCAGCAGTGGGGAACGCAGCTGTAAGACACCACAGGTTTAGAATCATCAGAATCTGAGAACATGTGCGTCTTAGGTTCAATCCACTAATGATATTTGGAGAGACAGATAATATATAAGACAATGCAATATTTTTAGTTTTTGAGACAGGGTTTCTCTATGTACCCTGGCTGTCCTGGAACTTACTCTGTAGACCGGGCTAGCCTTGAACTTACAGAGACCCACCTGCCTCTGCCTCCCAAGTGCTGGGATTAAAGGTATGCACCAGCTGCAATATTTCATAAATAGATTCATTGGTGTAGTAAGTTCATAGCTGGTCCTCAAGGATCAATTAGCAGTTTTCAGGCTACATGCAATCCTAAGTTAGTCCTATGATTTTATAGGACTACTGAACTGGTTAGCTTAACCTCAGGAAGTTTTAAAGATTTATTATGTATACAGTGTTATACCTGTATGCATGCCTGCAGGCCAGAAGAGTGCACCAGATCTCATTATAGGTGGTTGTGAGAGTTGGACTCAGGACCTCTGGAAGAACAGCCAGTGCTCTTAACTCCTGAGCCATCTCTGCAACCCAGTAGTTGATTTTTCATTCAGCTAATGCATAAAGTTCACAGAGCTCTGAAGACAATTTTCTGATGTGTTGGGGGTAGTCTTTAGGGACAAGAGTGGTAGTGTGATGAATATCCCTGACCCTCACCTGCTGGTACCAGGTACCAGCTCATCCCACTCTTGGAGAAGTGCTCATCAGTACCTGTCTGCTCTACCCTCGACCCCATGGAATACTTGATGAAAGTCTTTTTTAACAGAGAAAGGAGTAATGTTTTAATAACTGTGCCCTGTGGTTTTTGGCAGGCTCTTGGTCTCAGGAGAGATGACACATTTTCTGTGACGATGCTGGGCCACTGCATTGAAATGTACATTGGGGATTCTGAAGCTTATATCGGTAAGATGACATCGTTGAAATGCACATTGGGGATTCTGAAGCTTATACTGGAAAGATTAAATCATCCTCCCAGCAATGTGTTCTCTGTTGTGTCTCTTGAAACCTCATCCAATGTTCGGGATTCAAGAAACTTATTTGTCAGAATAGTGCAGTACAAGTTAGTGACTCATTTCAAGTTGAGTACTTACTGTCTGTAGAACACGGTAGTACCAGTCAGGCTTCCTGCATGGTAGAAGAGGGAATCACAGAGATGGTTCTCTATAGCAAATAAATGGCTCTGTCCCCCTTGTTTTATAATACACAACATAACAGAATTGTATTTTAATGGATCTTTAAGATGCCTTTCATTTACTTAATAGTGGTTTTTAATACTTTGAAAGACTTTTATAATGATAAACAATAGGATAATTTTAAATAGAATTGCTATACTTGGCATTTCTTTAGGAACAAGTATTGTGAGGTCAGGAGAGCTCATTTGAGTTAAATGTTAGGGTCTGGATCTGGGGATAGTAAAGATTTCTTTAAGAGGCTGTAAAGAGGGAACCCCCAGAGACGGAGAGATGATAAGGTGAGCTTTAATACAGTGAAGAACTGATCACCATAATGAAATGCATGCTGCAACTCCAACACAGCGCATATCAGATAATTCATGTCTAAAATAAGACGAAAATACTGCAAGAAAAAAATGCATTAAAGTGGGTAAAGATGCTTTAAGTGGTAGTACATGTCTATAATCCACTTGGATCACTGCAGCTTGAGTTATATACAGTCTCAAATTCCACTGTGTGTGTGTCCTGCCATGAGAAGGGGCAAACACTGAAAGAGTGACATGTAGTTAGGAAACATTGAAGACATTCAGCAACATCTCTCACCTGGGAATGGAGCTGGTATTGGCATAAGAGGGCCAAGCAGTTAGTACTCACAATTGAGTCATCTCAACAGCCCCAATTAGTGTTGATGATGATGTGGGATAATGGACATTACTGTGGTTTTGGTTATTTATGGTAGAGCTGGAAATGAGTGAAATCTGGAAAACTATCCCGTATGTTACCAAAGTTACCAGTCAGATATTACTGAGTAACAGGCCTCTCATACTCGGTTGTTTAGTCAAGAATAATGAATGGTTGAGTTCTGTGGTCCCTTGCATGTCGTTCTCCTGGGCCCTCTGGTTCATTCATGTGGCTGTGGTCAACAGATGTATGACTGACTCTATAATGGGCTCGCCAGTGGGCAGAGGACCTCAGCTGGGACAGCCAAGTCCTGAGATTTTCATCCAAGGCTACTAAATTGTATAGGTGCTCTCAGATCTAGACAAGGAGTAAAACTGGAAGACCTTGAAAGTTGTGCATCAAATTCGTCATACTCTGTTCATCAAAACAAGTCACATAATTAAACTCCGTCACTGTTGGAGGAAGGCCTGACTTAGGTCAAGTATGTTGAGCTGTATACATTTACACACACACACACCCTGAAGATCCAAGGTAAAAAGCTTACCACCGATAGTAGCATCCCCTGTGACTTTGGGGGCGTCTGAGCTCCAGCTTCGGTCAGACTTTCTGTTACTGTGTTAGAGTGACTTGATAGAACAACTCAGAAAAGGTTTATTTTGATGCACAGTTTGGGGAGCTCCAGTCTAAGGCATGAGGAAAAAGAAGATTACTTCATGGCAGCCAGGAAGCTTTACAGAAAGCTTTACACCTCAAGTGTGCCTTACACATCGCTGAGATAGTTCTCAGCACATTCAAGTTCCAAGTTATAATTTACTACTTACTGCTTTTATTTTTAGGATGTGTATGTCATTCTCTGCCAAATTACCCAGTCTGAAAAGCTATATAGAATGACATGTGGAATGCTGTTGGTTATGTCAGAAGTCTATCTGATTGGCCCAAATATATATTAATCTTAATGTTTTATATGCTTTCATATAGTTTGAAAATATGCTTTAGTTTCTGTGAGCAGTAGATTAGTGACTGCACCCAACATAGTGTAAGGAGGAATTGCTCAAGCTTTGAGAACAGTTAGCTGTGAAGCCAGGAAAGAACCATGATGGCCTATGCTCTGGGAACTTCTCAGCATCTCCTTTGAGAATGATGGAAGATAGAGAAAAAAGGAAACAAGAAAATGGCATCCCCTTTTGATGTGTGTTCATGTTCTTTAAAGTGTAGTTGGACTTAAATGGCAGTGGCAGTAGCATAACTATTAATGATGGAATTTTATGTTTTCTAATTATGGTGTTTCTTTTTAGGAGCAGACATTAAAGACAAATTAAAATGTTACGACTTTGACGTGCATACAATGAAGACACTAAAGAACATAATCTCACCTCCGTGGGATTTCAGGGACTTTGAAGCAGAAAAACCAAGCACAGAGGAAGCAGGGCTTGCACCTTTGGAAAACGCCAATAAAACTCCAGAGTCAAGACCTTCCTTGGAAGAAACTTTTGAAATTGAAATGAATGAAAGCGACATGATGTTAGAGACGTCTATGTCGGACCACAGCACTTAACGCGAGACGTTGGTCCAGGGCCCCACCCCACCCCACCCCCATGTGCTAGTGTAGTCAGTATTTCCTTGCATCCTTGATAGTCTTCAGAATTTCCCACTTCCTGATGTGAAACCAGACTGCTTCTCTATGTTGAGGACCAGTGGCCTGAATTGAGATGGGATAGCACACCTTGGCAGCAGATGTATTCTGGTCTTTTGAACCTACCAAGTAGTCATACATAGTGGAATAAAGATGGAAAACTGTTCATTGTGTCTCTTTTTCGATAAAGACAATAAAAACTTTGAAGTAATTTTTGAGAAACGTTTCCAAGATAGTAGAGTGTGTCAGTTACCTTACTGTTGCTGGGATAGAATTCTATGATCAAGGCTACTTCTTGAAGAAAGAGTTCATTTCTTTCAGTTTCAGGGGGATGAGTTTCATCGTGCTGGAGAAGCATGGCAGCAGGCAGGCATGGGAGCCAGCTGGACAGGGAAGCTAATCACATCCCAACTGCAGGCATGAAACAGAGCAAACTGAAAGTAGAGAGAGGATAAGTACTCTCGAAGCCTGCCCCAGTGACACATTTCCTCTGTAAGGTTACACCTCCGAAACCTCAAATGATGACAACATCTGGGGACCAGGTGTTAAATGCCTGAGGTTGAGGAACATTCTCATTCGATACCACATAGAGTATGTCCCTACCTAGAGTGTCCTTCTGCTAACATCTGTTGCCGCGGGACGTGTGTCTTGGCAAAGATGCTCTGATATGTTGCTCTTAACTCTAGTTTTCACCAAGGTTTTCTTGTTCTAGCACTCCAGAAGCAGAGGCAGGTGCATCCGTTCAGGGCCAGCCTGGTCTGTGTAGTGTGTTCTAGGATAGCCAGGATTATATTAGTGAGACCCTATCTTTAAATAAAAATAGAAACTGGGCCCATGAAATGTAGGTAAAGGCACTTGCTGCCAAGACCCTGGAATTCACATGATGAACTGTCTTCTGTGGTTCTTCCCTGGCCTCCAAATATTCTCCAAGGTGTGTAACCACACAGATACAATCAATCAGTATACAATGTCTCTGATAACTGACTTTATCTATCTTGTCTGATATTCAGATCCAGCTCCTGACTGCTGTTTACAAGAACTTTTTTTCTTATTTTCCTTTCAGCTGTGGCTATCTAAAGTACATCTATGTGTAATCTGATTTTTCTTTGGGCTACCAGCTCACGAATAATGACCCAGAGACCCATCATTAATTATGAAAACTCAGCCCCACCCTAGGCCTGTCCCACCAGCTCCTGCAACTCAAATCAACCCATTTAGCTTAATCCACATTTTATGCCATGCCTTGTTACCCCATCTCTCCGTATGTCTCTGGTTTGTGTCAAGTTCACAAAATCTAACCAATGCAGCTGACCCTTTATCAACTGGACATACAGATCACCATTAACCGTAACCTTTCCTTGTTTATCCCCCAAGACATTAATACTACAATATAAAAACAGTATAACCGTAAAAGTTCCAATCTTAAAAAACTTGTTAAGAGTTCAGTGACACACTGGGCCCAGACTGCAGCCAAGGGCCATGTCTGGGACCATGGCCCTATAGTAGCCAGGGTCTGGGTTGACATATGTGGCTCCTGTTGCCATCTGGGGACATAAGGATGCCCAGGGTCAGGTCAGCTGAGTCCAGGTTGGTGTCCAAGGGCCATGATGTAGCCAGGGCCATGCAGATCTGAGTGGTCGCAGTGCTTCTTAATGCTGTGGTGACATCCAGGCCAGAGCTGCAGCTGAGGGCCATGTCTGGGTCCATGGCCCTATTGCAGCCACGGTCTGTGTTGATATCCAAGGCTCCTGTTACCATCTAAGGCCATGCAGACGCCTGAGGTCTGGGACTATGTTGGTGCCCAAGGGTCACACTATACCTGGGGGCCTGTGGTGAGCTAAGTGGCCTGCACTGCCACCTGGGGCAGTGGTGACATCCAGACCCAGTTGCTCCCAAGGACCATGTATCTGGGTCCATGGAATCACCATGTCTGGGGTCTGTGATGAAGTCCAAGTCCTGTATACCCATCAAAGGTCATACAGAAGCCCAGGGTTGGAGTTGCAGCCAGAAGCCTTGGTAGTGTCCTAGGGCAATGCTGCCACCAGAATCATCTCAGCCTGAGAGGTCAGTGCTTCCACCCAAAGCTAGGATGTTTGTCTAAGGGCCATGTCTGGGCTGGTGGTCCAGCTGCAGCTGGGGCCTATGTGGATGTCTACGGCCTGTTGTCACCTCAGGGACCCATAGGAACAATGTGAGATGAAGTCAGAGGGCCATGCTGAGCCAGCCCCACCCTTTGCTGGCCCAGAAAAAGCTGGCCTTGCCTCTTAATGGACAATGCAGCAAAAGAGCTGGCCCCAACCCTCATCAGGAGAGCTGGCCCCTGCACTCAGGAGAGAGCTTCACCCCTCACCACAGGCAAGAGTGGACCAGTCTGAGAGCATGGGCTTAGGGGAAATAACTCAGCCCCCTCGTCTGAGGCAAGTGGACCCAGTAGTCTTGATTGGCCAGCTCATCCACCACCCAGGCCCACAACTGTGTCTTGGGTTGGCCCACCCTAGCATCTACCCCTGCTACTTGGGTTGGCCTACCCTAACATCTACCGCTACTACTTGGGTTGGCCCACCCTAACATCCACCCCACCTAGGACCTACTAGTGCTCATGAAGTGACTGGTCCTTTGGAACATTTCCCACAGAATGTCTAAGACTCAGGGTAGCCTCGGGATATCCCAGAGGAGTTCCGGTTAGGATCCAGTGATGATGATGTGCCAGAATCCAGAGACCTTGAACCAGACCAGTGACTCACTGCCATGAACATTTGCTAGTAAAGCTGACTGGACAAAGGGATATTCTACATGATGTGGGAAAGGAGGAGATGCAAAGAGGTTTTTTTGGTTTGGTTTGTTCTTATTTTTGTTTGCTTCCTTGCTTCATTCCTTGCTTTGCTTTATTTTGGTTTGATTTTTTTTTAAATTTTCTTGGGGGGGGCTGCAGGGGTGAAGGGAGAATATGGGGGACTGGGAGTGAGCAGAATTGGGATGCATAATATGAAACTCCCAAAGAATCAACAAAGAAGTTAAATCTTAATAAATAAATAAATTTCAGTGACATGAAAAATATTCAGTCTCTTAACTCCTGTAAAATCAGAAACAAGGTAGTTATTCCAAGAGAGAAGAACCAGAACATACTTACAACTGGATCAAAACAAAAGCGAAGTCCCACAATGTAAATAGTTCATTGTCCAATGTCTCGAACTTACTCATGAATTGGAACTTCCTCATGATCTTCTGGACTCCAGGGGACTTGGGCAACTCCATCTCTCCAGCTCTTCCACCCACAGCACACATAGCTTGTCTGGTAGGCTCCATTCCACACCTGCCACTGTCCTGTGATCCTGGCATCACCAGGATGCTGGGTCTCCACTGCACCTTCACCAACGGCCTCTCTTGGCTCCTCACAGTGCCAAGTCTCAGCTGATTTCTGTGATCCTAAAATCTTGTGGCTTTCATGCCTACACAACCAGTACCACTCTGTGGGCTACACGTTATCAGGTCTGGCTTCCTGCTTGAGATGCAGCCTTGACCACATCTAGACAATAACTTCTGTTTGCTGACCCTTAGGAAATATGTTCAGAATTGCACCTCAATGATGCGGGTCTTATTTATTACACCTGATTCTTCATCCATAACTAACCATCATTCTTTATCCCAGGAAAGGTTTCACTTTCTTAGATTCTTAATCCAAAATATCACAAGAATGTCCCTGATTGTCTTTATGTCCCTGCTATACTTCATAAGAACCTCTGTCGCCTGTATTTCTCTCAGTGGTATCTTCATGTTCCCACAACTCATTAAGCTCTGAGCACTCGGTGGCTTCTCTAGCCCCACAGCTCCAAACAACATGGTGAGGCCTGTCAGCAATAGCCCACTTCCTAGTACCAATTTCTATTCTCCTTTTCTGTTTCTGTGATAAAATACTGACCAAGAGCAATTGTGGAAGAGAAGGATTTATTTCCTCTTACAACTCTTAGGCCACAATCCATCACTGAGGGAAGTCAGGGCAGAAACTCAAGTTGGAACCTGGAGGCAAGAAGTGTAGAAGAAACCACAGAAAAAATGCTGCTTATTGGCTTTATCTTATTCCAACCAACAACGACCTGCTCTGGGGGGGGAACTGCCCACAGTTGGGGGACCCTCCCTCATCAGTCATTAGTCCAACTGTCCCATAGGCCAGTAAGATGATCTTCCTTCTTCCCAAGTGATGAATTTGAGTTAAGTTGACATCAACTAACCAGCCCAGTCTACTTGACAGTTGGAAGGGTCAGACATACAGATGGGCAATCAATGGTGATATTAAGGGGGCTACGGCTAGCCTGATAATTTGGCTCTGAATTGAAAACCCAACTCTCTTCATTTACTACCCATTAGCCTTGTACATTCTAACATCTGGGTGTGTGGGGAGTGTTTTTTTTTCTGACAACTCGCTTCCACAATTTTATCAGAATCTCAAACAAGCATCTTTTTCCCCCCGTAATGAGGTTAACAGGCCAGCATAGCTTTCGTCAGCGTAACTGGCTGTTCCGAAGTGAGCTGGTTCAAACAGTAGGCTCTGCAACTCAGGCTTCCTTGGAACGTCAAGTACTGGAAACTGCTCCAGCTCCAGGGTTTTAGGGAAGGCTGATGTCTTCGGCCTATTTAAAATGTCGCATTTCAAGGGTGTCAATATCAAAACAGGACGTCACTGTGAAGCCTAGATACAGTTAAAATCTCGACATTTCTGGAATTTTCTCATTCTCTTAGGAGAAAGGGGCTATAACTAAAAGCTACAGGCAAAGGTGAATAAGTAAAATCTGAGCACATAGGAAGACTGTGTAGCTTGTATGTCTGCAGGAAAAAAAAATGTTTTTAGTTTCGGTGCCATCCCTGAGTGGGCCAGAAACTGCTCTGGGCTCCTAGGACGCCATCCACATTGCAGCTCAGCTGCCCACAGGATGTCCGGAGCGTGCATTTGTTTTCCGTGCACAGTGACAGTAGTGATCTCCTGTCGTCGCTGCTGTAGCATGTTGAGGGTTGTTTTGGAAAAGGCTGGATTCGGCACATGCGTGAACTTGGGGCACCCCCAGCATTCAGGGCTGTCCGGGTTGCCCCCGACAGGCGCTGGGCAGCACTGGTACCGCCCCTTCCCTCGTCAGGGCCGGGGAGGGGACGCTGGACCATCGAATGCCAAGGGAGGGGCTGCCTAGTCCTCGCGAGGCTTCGTTGTCGCGGAGGAGGAGGCGGCGGCGGGCGGCCGGTGGGGATGCGCTCCGAAGAGGGGGCCGGAGGCCCGGGCGCCGCCCTGTCTGCGCGGGGCCCCATCTGGAGGGAGAAACTGTCAGCCCCGGAGGCCCAGTTCCGCCGCGAGTCGCCGCGGAGGGAATCCGCGCTAGCCCCGGCCCCGTCCTTCAGTGAGAGCGGAGCGGGCAAGCCTCGCGAGGAGAAGAGGACGGCGCTGAGCAAGGTGGGCGTGGGGCCTCACAATCCCCCGTGAGGCGACTGGACCTGCGCACTGCGGACCGGAGGGGGGGGGGGGAAATCTTAGCCATTCTCGCGAGGAGACGCCTTTAAGCCCGGGGAGGTGGGGCTGCGGCGTTGCCGTGGTGACGCTAGCCGCCGCCTCCTCTCGAGCAGGCGGGGGTCGGGGAGCAACCGTGACTCCTCCTCTGCGAGCTAGGGTGAGGGAGCAGCGGTAGCTCCGGCTCGACGGACGAGGGTGGAGGAGCGGCCAAGCTCACGTTCTGGGCGGACGGAGCGGGCGGCAGCATCTAAATTGACTAGCAATGCTCACCCCAGGTGGTCCTCCGGCGTCTGCCCCCCGGTCTCACCAAAGAGCAGCTGGAGGAGCAACTGCGCCCCCTGCCTGCGCACGACTACTTCGAGGTGGTAGCTGCGGACCTCAGGTGAGGGCTGCTGCAGGACACAGGCAGGACACAGGTGAAGGGTGGACTGAGGACCCCTTCCAGATGTCAGTGCACGCCTACGTTATGACGGGCGAGTTGCCGCGTCCCTCTATCAGAACCTTGGTGCGCCGGTGCTTTTGGCCCTTTGTGTTTCCAGGCATTCCTCCACACGTCGCTTTTAATAAATTGTGTGAGTGCATCCCTTACACACGTGAGTCTGGAGTGTTTTCGCTAGTGAAGGACCAGTCACTGAGCCCGGAGAAATAGAATCGCAGACCTCGCAATTGCCACCCTGCTCCTGTCAGCACCGCCACCCAGTCAGACAGGTGGTGCCTGAGGTGATGGGAGCAACACAGGGCTGGCCTGACCAGCAGATGTCAGCGCCATTGGGATTCGTGATTTTTCACAATATTTACTTTTATGTCCTTTTATGTTTTTATTTATGCCATGTATAATTTCCTTCTGGATACCTATTTTTGAAAAAAAAAGGGAAAAGAAAAAGAAAAAAGGAAAGTCTTCAAATAAACATATAAGTAATTGTTAAACAGGTATCATTTGGAACCACAGGTGATTTTCAGATGGCTGAAGTTTAGAAAAACAGTTAAAACAGCAGGGGCACAATCCCAACCCCTCCTTGTACCTTGCACCCTCCTATGAACAAATTTCTCTGACCTTTAATAGTCTCCGTGAACTGGAACTGAAGAGTTCCTACCTGTGAAAAGGAGTGTGGCTGAGACAGGGAGAATGGTTTCCTTTTTCTTAAGTACCAACACACACCTGAAACTGGTCTACCCTTCCAAAAAGAACCTCATAGTACAGCATCCTCACCCATGATTGAGCCAGGACTAGTCCTGTTCTCGATGTCCTGATGACTAAAAATACCTGTGATCTTTGGGTGACTTCTGATGTCTAGTATGTGTTTGTTTTTCAAGACAGAGTTTCTCTGTGTAGCCCTGGCTGGACCTTGCTCTGTAGACCAGGCTGACCTCAAACTCACAGAGATCCGTCTACCTCTGCTTCTCTGTGCAGGAATTAAAGGTGTGTGCCACCACTACCTGGCTGAAGTCTAGTATTTTAACCTTGGTTGTGTACATTAGCGATGCTCCTGAGCACTCAAGACTTCAGTTACTGATTGGGGTTTTCTGGTTTTGTTTTGTTTTTTGCTAAAGGATATCCAGATTGTTGTAATTAGCTGAGAAGTGATCTTTGGCATAAAAAGTATGTGCTGTGTTAATAAAAGATAAGAAAGACAGAACTAAGGGCGCCCTGCAGTTTGACTAACACTGACTTTCATGTCTCAGTCTCTACCCTCATCTCTACTCACGAGCGTACATTAACTTCCGGAACCCTGATGACGTCCTTCTGTTCAGAGATCGCTTTGATGGATATATATTCATTGGCAATAAAGGTTAGATCCTGTGTGTGTGTGTGTGTGTGTGTGTGTGTGTGTGTGTGTTTGAGTGCTCCTCTGTGTGTACACTTGTCTGTGTATACGCTCCTATGTGTATGTATATGCTTCTATGTGTGTGTGTACACTCCTGTGTGTATGAGCACTCCTCTCTGTGTGTGTATATATTCCTCTATGTGTGTATACACTCCTGTGTGTATATTCCTCTGTGTGTATGAACACTCCTCTATGTATATATACGCTCCTGTGTGTGAATCCTCTTCTGTGTGTGTTTATACTTCTGTGTCGTGTTGTAATTGTGGATATCAGAGGGCAGCTTGTCAAAGTCAGTTCTCCCCTTTCACTGAATGGGTCCCAGGGATCTAACTTAACTTAGTTCATCAGGTTTAGCAGGAAGTACTATCACCCACTAAGCCCTCTTGCCAGCCCCAGCCCCTTCTTGTTCCTGTCTTCTTTCTGCACAGTTAAGGTTAGCACAACATGTATTCCAAGTAGGTTCAAGTTATAGATTTAGAGTTGTGTTACGGACAAGACTTAAAATGATACTGTTCAGTGGTTTACTTCTGAGGTAAAGTGTTCCCTGTGTTGGTTAAAGTCTATTAACAGAGAGCATTTCTTTATATGTTCACCTCGGTTTGAAACAAACCTTATGTAAACCATAGCACATGTCCTTGAAGTCTCCAGACTGTTTAGCCTGTGCCTTTTTTAAGTGGGGTGATTTCCTGGAGTCTGGATAATAGTGCAGTAGTTGAACTGACATCTTAACGTTATAAAAATTTTATTTTTATTTATGTGTGTGTGCCTGAATGCATGTGTGTATACCATGTGTGTACAGGTATCCTCAGAAGCCAGAAGAGGGCATCAGATTCCCTGGAACTGGAGTTGCAGGTGTTTGTGAATCACCTGATGTGAGGCGCTTGGAACCAAATCCAGGTCCTGTGCAAGAACAGAAATGCTCTTAACATCAGCCCTTTCTAGCCCATAAAATCTTAAAATTAGAGAGCTGGAGAGATGGCTCAGCAGGTAAGAGCACAGGCTGCTCTTCCAGAAGACCTGGGTTCAATTCCCAGCACCCACATGGCAACAACTCACAACTGTCTGTAACTCCTGTTCTAGAGGATCTAACATGCTCACACAGACAGACACACAGGCGTGTAAATGGAGACTGTGCTTTCGTTTCCTGGTCACTCAGATTAAAATAATTACACAAAAACTATATTAATTATAACACTGTTTGGCCAATGGCTTAGGAGTATTATTAGCTAGCTCTTACATCTTAAATTAACCCATTTCTATTTATATTTTACCACGAGGCTCGTTGTTTGTTACCTCACACGAGGTTACCTTGCATCTTGGGCAGCTACATGGCGTCTGGCTGACTTCGCCTTCTTTCTCCCAGCACTCAGTTTAGTTTTCCCACTTATCTCTATTCTGCCCTGCCATAGGCCAAAGCAGCTTCTTTAATAACCAGTGGCAATAAAACATATTCATAGCATACAGAGGGGAATACACAGGCAAAAACACTGATGCACATTTAAAAAAAAAAGAATCCTGCTTTAAAATCCTCGATTGTAACCAGACACAAAACCAAACAAAAGCACTGACAGGAAGAGAAACACTGCCTTGAATAACCAAACCAACAACAACAAAACAAAACTAACTGATGATATTCCATAAGTTACTTGGAAGTAAGGTGGAGTAGCTGAGTTTCCTCCCTTTTCAAGTGAGCGGTTTGAGGCTGCGAATGACCCCTCGGGGCCATGTCATGTAGTAAAGACTGGCTTCTGTGCCACCCGCTTTTCCCAAAGCAGTCACTTGTCATGCCTCATCCCCATGGAAGTTTGATAAGTGTTTTCCTCAGTGAGTACGGTACAGTTTCATAATGATGTTTGGCACATGTCTCCATAAAAGGCCTGGAGTATCCTGCAGTGGTGGAGTTTGCTCCGTTCCAGAAGATTGCCAAGAAGAAGCTGAAGAAAAAGGACGCCAAGACTGGAAGCATTGAAGATGGTGAGCCCTTCCTTTTCAAAGGCTGAATTCTAAGCCCACAGATTAAACGTGCTGATCAAACATTGCCTGTAGTTGGAGAGGGAGATGTAGCCGTTCACTCATTCATTCTGTATTATATTTACAGACCCAGAATATAAACAGTTTCTGGAGACATACAGCTTGGAGGAAGAAAAAGCCGGTGCCAGTCCTGAGACGCTTCTGGGAGAGATAGAAGTGAAGACGAGAGAGCTCCTGGGTCCGTTCCGCTTGTTTCTTTATTGAGATTCTTACTAGTGGAGTATGTATTTAAATTGGCCTTTTTTCCAGATGAGGGTAAAATTTCTTTTTGTTACAGGCTTGATAGAAACAGTATTCTGTACTTTTGACCAAAGAGTGCTAGGCCTCTGTCCTTGTCATCTCATATTGCCAGTAGTGCTTGCCTATTGACGACACAAGTGTCAGGAACACACTCGTGGTCCTCATCCCAGCCGTGGACTGTGGAGCCCATTTCTGCAATTGCTGCTTTTCCTTTGAAGTCTGAGTCTTCACCATGCAATTGATAGCAGTTGCTTGTTTTTTCTTAGCTTTTAAGCTTCCATGGAGTCTCATGACCAAGCCTAACAAATAAGGTTTGGGCAAAATCCTGATAGACTCACGCTGGCAGAAGTTGTGTTGTTCAGTTAAACAGGGTCTTTGGAATGGACAGGCCTAGGATTAGCTCTAAGACGTGGTACTTTGCAGCCTCAGCAAACCTCATCACCTCCTTGAGCCTTATAAAATTTTGTGATACAGTAATTAGGGAAGGAGGAGGGAAGTGTGTCCATGTTACTAAACTTTATCTTGGCATCCATTGTTTTGTTAGTCTGATAGCCAACGGATCTCTTTAAAATGAATTCATTTCTGCCAGATTGATGCCATAAAGTGTGGGCATCTGACCATGTCCACTCCATTTAAGGCTGAGATCCATTTGATCTGTCAAGGGAGCAACATATCTTGTCATAGGTGGTTGTGAACCACCATATGGTTGCTGGGAATTGAACTCACGACCTCTGGAAGATCAGCCAGTGCTCTTAACCTCTGACCCATCTTTCCAGCCCTCTTCCCTTAATTTTTTAAATATTAAATTGGAAACAAGTATTTAAAATAAATCTCAATTTATAAATGATATGTAATACATTTCAATTTTTGTTTTTTAGCCAGAAGAACCACACCTCTTTTGGAATATATTAAAACTAGAAAACTAGAAAAGCAGGTAGGTGACGTTTTGCCTGGTGACTATCTATCCTGTGCCTGCCATTTTTTTTTAAAGAAATTATTTATTTATTATGTGTACAGTATTCTTAGTACAGAAGAGGGCACCAGATCTCATCACAGATGGTTGTGAGCCACCATGTGGTTGCTGGGAATTGAACTCAGGACCTTTGGAAGTGCAGGCAATGCTCTTAACAGCTGAGCCATCTCTCCAGCCCCCGTGTGCCTGCCATTTCTATCCATACAATTTACGTCTGTATTTGGCTTTACCTTCAGAGAATTCGAGAAGAAAAGCGCGAAGAGCGAAGGAGGAGGGAGCTGGAAAAGAAGCGATTCCGGGAAGAAGAGAAAAGGAAGAGGAGGGAAGAGGAGAGGTGGAGAAGGAAGGAGGCGGATAAGCAGAAGAGAACTGAGAAGGAGGTTAAGATTAAGGTAATTTGGAGGAAACATTTTTTCTTTTCCCCCAAATCATAAAACGTTTTCAATTAATCCAGCCTTTCGTTTATCAGTTCTTTATATCCATTCTACAACAGTGGCCTCAGACATTCCCCCTAAGCTCAGGCGTCCTTATAAAACCTGGGTGTGCTGAGGTGGTGGAAGGCATGAGGCCCTGGCCGCTGGTGTGGAATGGGTCACAGCACCCAAAGGGTTCCCCCCTTAGATTTTCCTGAGTAAAAACACACACCTGAGAACTACCTGCCTGGCTTCTCTGTGTCCCGCCTCAGCGTCTCAGAACTCAGACTCACATCTGAGACTTGGCACTAAGCAGCACCCATAGGTTTCACCCTCATGTCCAGTTTTCCCCATGAATGGTGCACTCATTCACATGGACTGAAGAGATTTCTCTCCTTGATATTGGCCAGAGTTGGAATCAACCTTCCTAGATCTTTTTTAAACTGAGATTTCGCCTAGCGTGGCTTTACCTTACTCCATGGAAGATTTAAGGAACCTTACTGAGATTCTGAAGAACCATACAGTATAAAGTATTTGCTGTCATTAAGTATTACTTTTAATAATAAGGAACATGTCTATGGTTAGCAAAGTCTGTATGTATGTACCACATAGTGCCTGGGACCTGTAGAAGCCAGAAGAGAACATTGAGTCCCCGGGAGCTGGAGTCAGTGATGATGGTGAGCCACCTTGTGGGTGTTAGAACCTAATCCAGGCCCTCTTCGGGAGCAATACACGCTTTTAACCACTGAGCCTTGTCACCAGCTCCGTGGTCTCTGTTGTTTTAAAATTGCATACTATTTTAGTAGCAGTGAAGTCAGGGAACCTGACCAAAGCTGAAGGAGCAGAAGACTAATGAGCAGAGATTCAAAAAGCTACTCACAAGGGCTGGAGATGTAACTCAGTCGGTAGAGTGCTTGCCTAGAATGAGTTAAGCTGTGTCCCGGTGCCACATAAGCTGAGTGTTTTAGCATAAGCCTGTGTTGCCAGCAGTGAAGAAGAGACAGAGACAGGAAGCTCAATAATTCAAGGTTGGGCCGGATTAGATAGCAAGAACTTGTCTCAAGTAAACAAAAGGTCAGGGCTGGGGAGATGCTCAGCAGTTAGTTAGGGGCACTGGGGAGATGCTCAGCAGTTAGTTGGGAGCACTGGGAAGATGCTCAGCAGTTAGTTAGGGGCACTGGGGAGATGCTCAGCAGTTAGTTAGGAGCACTGGGGAGATGCTCAGTGGTCAGTTAGGAGAACTGGGGAGATGCTCAGTGGTCAGTTAGGAGCACTAGGGAGATGCTCAACGGTCACTTAGGAGCACTACAGAGATGCTCAGCAGTTAGTTAGGAGAACTGGAGAGATGTTTAGTGGTTAGTTAGGAGCACTGGGGAGATGCTCAGAGGTTAGAAGTACTGGCTGCTTTTGCAAAGGACCTGAGTTTGGTTCCCAGCACACACATCACAGCTCACAACCATCTGTAACTCTAGTTCCAGAGGATCTAATGCTCTCTTCTGGCTTCCATGGCATATGGAGGTGCAGATACAAACATGTAGGCAAACACCCATATACATAAAATATAATTAAATCTTAAAATAATATGGAAAAAGGACTCCCAACTCAACTGTGTGAAATGTGGACCTTATAACTTAGTTATAATTTAAAGTTTATCTTAAAGTATTTAGGATGTAGCATTTTTGCATTTTTTTAGTATGCAATTAGAATCCATAGTCAAGAACTATGTATTTAAGTCAATTGAAATAAGTCTAGAATTCTTTCGATAGAAAAAAGAGATGTGAACATAAAGCCTGCAAGAGGAAGAGTTGGTCTGGTCAGACCTAGAGAAACAAACCCTCAGGCTTCCTCTTCTGACTGCATGGCCACTTAGTACTCAGATCAACTGATGGAACATCATATGTATTCAGATCATCCTCAGAATGTAACTTTTTAAATGCATGAAAAATAAAGATGCTAGGAGAACTTGCACCCACAGCCTAAGGATCTAGAGGCAGTGAGTAATTAGAGACGGGACATGTGCACACAGCCCATCTGTGTCCCTTCAGGCACTCTGAGAAGCCATGGGGAGTGTGTCTGTCTCAGAGCCATGCTCCAGTCACACTTAGTCTGCAGTCGCCAGCACACAGCTAGGGTCTCAGACTCCGCCATGAGGGGTGAGAGGCCGTAGACAGCTCAGGCTGTGGACTTGGCACCAGAAAGACCTTAGTGAGTTTACAGGGTTAAGCCTCAATCCCAGCGTCCAAGAGAGACGGAGTCGTTAATAGCCAGTCTCCCTCCCGAGAACCAGCGCAGTGGTGTTTCCAGGCTGTGAAACTCATGGAAGCACAGGAGGGCTCAGTTAGGATGTCAGTGACCTGAGCCCTATTAATCCCCACACCCTCGCTTGCCCCAGGTGGTTTTTTTCTGTTTATTATTCCTGCGCTTACATGAAAAGAGATATTCAAAGTCATAATTTCACATGGGTGGAGACATGGCACACACATGTAATAATAACTCCCAGTGCCTTCCATACATTGCTTCAACATAAGTGAACTAATTTAAATTTATTTATTTATTTGGTGTGTGTGCACGCTCGTGTGTGAATACACATGTCATGGTACAACCAACTAGGGACCAGACATTCAGCAATTGATCTACGGGAGACTGCGTACTAAAGCTGTACCGTCTGCCCCTGCCCTCCAATGACGCAAGCCATCTCATAATGTAACACTCATTTCCTCCATCCCTGCAAATCTCCAAATTGTTAACATTTGCAACAGCAACATCCAGAAGTCAAAATGCAAAATTTTTTCTAGGACTCGAGGCTAATTCTTAGCTTCAGTAAAATAAAATGCAAGTGGCATGTCTTCAGGATACTGATGGCTAAAGATGGCTCCTCAGGGACAGTCACTTGCTGCACCAGCCTTGGAGAACCTGAGTTCAACTCCTAAAACCCATGTAAGAGTAGAGGGAGAGAGCTGCTCCACAAAGCTGTCTTCTGGCTTCTGCATCCACACTGTGACCCCAGCCTCCAGCACATAACACACCATACACACACACCAAGAAGTAAAATTTAAAAAATTTTAAAAGGTGCGATTGTATAGAGTAAACATTCCCATTCCTAAAGGGAGGAAGCAGAGGGTAGCGAGGGAAGAACAGACCAAAGCAGGGACAGTCTGCGCTGTAGATGTGCGTCCCGTGTGCACTGTCCCGTGAGCCCCTAGGGTGTGGGTGGCACTGCTCTCTCCTGGGGCTCTGCTCTGCATCCTCTGTGGCTCCTTAGTGTGTGCTCCATGATCCTAGCATTCCCAGGGGTCCCTTCTCCCATCACCCTATATTGTCACCCAGGAGCTGTGGTTTACAAGGACTCTGACCTTTCTTTGGCCTTCTAGGCTTTCCTTTGAAATGTGGGCGGAAGCCTCCATGACCACATATCTCGTTTTGCATGTCCATAAAAACAGAGCCATGAGGACACACCACAGTCTGCCGGCAGCTCAGGTGGCCACCTTGTTTAGGGGATGGACCTGAGAAAGCTCTTCTCTCCATAACCTCTGTATCCCTGAACGTTCTCTCAATGTTCAGTTTTCCAAATGCCCTGAGCCCTTGATATCTATCCTGGGATGGCTGGGGAGCAGCCAGTTCTTGGGGTACTCTTAAGGTAGCTTTCCTACCATCCTGATGCGAAGTATTTTTTTTAAATTAATTAATTTATTTTTGGTTTTATGAAACAGGGTTTCTCTGTGTAATCCTAGCTGTCCTAGGACTAACTTTGTAGATCAGGTTGACCTGGAACTCAGAGATCCGCCTGCCTCTGCCTCCCAAGTACTGGAATTAAAGGTGTGCACCACCGTGCCTGGCTATTATTTATTTTGTATGTTTGTGTTCATGCATGTGGAAGTCAGTGATTTGCAGGGATGTATTCCCTGCTTCCACCATGCAGGTCCTGGGAGTCAAGCTCAAGTCCCAGGCTTGACAGCAGTCACCTTTACTTGCCTGGCTCTTTATCAGCTCTTGACTTTGTTTATTTATTTACTGATTTTTGATTTTTTTTTTTTTCTCAGCTAGGGCAGGGAGACAATATCCCTGGCTATCCTGGAACTTGCTTTGTAGACCAGGCTGAACTTGAACTCACAAACATTTGCCTACCTCTGCCTCTTGAGTGCTGAGATTAAAGCACTACTACACCCAACTCCTTGCTTTATTTTTATGAGTGCTAATCTGAGCCGGGTGGTGGTGGCTCAGGCCTTTAATCTCAACACTCTGGAGGCAGAGGCAGATGGATCTCTGTGAGTTCGAGTCCAGGATGTCGGGTGTGGGCTTGTGTGGTGGAGGCTGTTCACTACCACATAGCCAGGAATTAGAGGACAAGGAGGGAAAACACGGTGCAGGGCACGAAAGAGCTCCCAAGGGTGCGCTTCTGGTGCCCTGTTCCCGAAATAGCGCCTCTGGCTGGAGACCAAGGATTTAACACATGAGCTTTTTGGGAAAATTTAATACTCAAACTGTAACAATGACTTTTAGATTAACTTGTATCGTGACTTTATGTAAGGATACTTTAATGTTGCACAAGGACAAAACCTAAGGTGTTTCTCAGTGTTTGGCTCTGTTAGCAGGGTATGTGCATACTATCACGAAAATCAAAATTGGATCATAGTACACATTTGTTTTATAGTGTTCTTTTGTT
The DNA here is from genome assembly GCF_982192425.1 of Myodes glareolus. NCBI lineage: Eukaryota > Metazoa > Chordata > Mammalia > Rodentia > Cricetidae > Myodes > Myodes glareolus. The sequence continues at coordinate 55,012,700 of NC_142048.1, read as the reverse complement.
AAATTGGATGGGATTATTTCTTTATAATTTATTTAAATTAATTTTCCATGTATTGGTGTGAAGATGTCAGATCCCCTGGAATTGGAGTTACAGACAGTTGTGAGTTGCCATGTGAGTGCTGGGAATTGAACCCAGGTCCTCTGGTTGAACAGCCAGTGTTCTTAACCGCTCAATCATCTTCTCCATCCCAGATGCCATTATTCTAACAGTCCTATGTCATCTTCATAATTGTAAGATTTCATTGATAGTGTCATATGGATTGAACCCAAAACAGCTGGATGGGGGCTGTTTTTGGTTTTAATTTTTGGACCTACAACCACTCCTCTATTTTTTAAACATTTGAGCTCAATATTAGTATATACTTTTAACTAACAGTTTCTTTTATGATGTAGCATTGAGTAATATTTTATTAACGTTACAATTTCTCAGCTTCTCAAAAAGCTGGAAACAGGGGAAGAAGCAGCCACAGAGAAGCACAGAGAAAGAGGTGACTCAGTTGGTCCTGGAGACGAAAAGCAGGAAGCCCGGCCAGTGGAAAGCCTGCCAGAGATGCCTGGGGAGAGGTGAGCTTGCTCTTGTTACCATGACTACCTCCTGCCCCCGCCCCAGTGTGGAGTCACAGCATCCTGGGGAGAGGTGAGCCTGCTCTTGTTACCATGACTACCTCCTGCCCCCAGTGTGGAGTCACAGCATCCGTGGAAGTACTCACCTAGTATTCTTTTTATTCTCTCTACGCAATCCGAGACTCAAGCCCTGGGAATGGTGTTGACTCCCTTTAGGATGGATCCTCCCACCTCAGTTACCTAACCAAGACAGTCACAGGCATCACAGAGGCTCGTCTCAGGTGATTCTAGATTCTGTCAAGTTGGTAGTCAATATCAGCCGTTGTGCCTCCTCTCAACATGGGGACCTGCAGCTTCGCTCTGGCCCAGTGTTCAGGTCCAGGAGACCCTGGAGCCTTCCATTCTCCCAGTCTCCTCTGTCCCTCATTTAGGTTGAGTGTCCCTCCCTAACAGACTTGTTTATTTTCTGTGGGGCACTGTTTGTCAGTGTAGCCTGTCCACGAGGTTAAAGGACTGAGTTTTCCCGTTGCTGTGTGTGCCCTGTCATCACAGAGAAGTGGTAATAGCTGCTGTGTGGGGCAGGCACATCAGAAAGCCTGCACACTGCTGTTATCCTTACACATACTATGGGTTTTGTGTAGAATTTCTCACCAGCTAGATGTTTTTACTTACGTAATTTGAAACCACTTAAATCTCAGTGAACTTTTTGAGTGGGGATGGTGGGTGGAGACAGGGTCTCATGTATTCCTGGCTAACTTCAGACTTGCTGTATGGCCAGAGAGGTCGTTGAACTGCTTTCCTCCTGCCCCCCCTCCCAGTGCTGGTTCTACAGACGTGTGCACCACCATGAGTGGCATAGTGAATTTTTTTAAATTAATTTTATTTTATGTGTGTGTGCCGCCTACCTATCTGTCTGTGTGCCATGTGCACATCTCTGGCCTACAGAGGACAGAAGAGGGTGTCGGATGCCCTGGAACGAAGCTTCAGACCATTGTGAGCCTCCCCATAGATGCAGGTATCAAGTGCGGGTCCTCTGGAAGAGAAGCAGGAGCCATCTCTCCAGCCCCATTATTAAATATTCAGGCTTTTAGGAAACATATTGGTGAGAAATATACCAAAATTTCAGAGCAGCTTAGGGATGATTATGCTGAATTTTAGTTTTTTATTTCTCAGTGTATTTTGTTCCAAACTTGAAACAAACAAAAACAAAAGAAACAGACATTATTCTTCTTTCTACATGGATCCACAGCCTACTCATACTGACCCAATACAAATGTCTGAAATAAAAAGTCAGATAAGGAATCAGAGGCCTTATCTTTCCCCCAGTTCTCTACTGTTCAACAGATAGCCTCATAGAAAGATGGGGTCTGTGTTTAAAACCTTTGCGTAATTTTTTTCTCTCCCTTCTCTCTACCCAGTTTACCTGGGTTCAAAATGATAGATTTTCTGTTTCTGTGATTGCCTTTGCTTCAAACTAACCCTCCGTCACTTTATGCTTTCAACATTACATGGGGATTTTTTATTTTTTTAGACAAGGTCTCATTGTACATTCCTGACTGGCCTTGAACTTACCTCCTGGGTGCTGATATTAAAAGCATGGGTTGCCATACCCAGCCCCGCTTTTTAACCCTTGGTAAAAACTACAACATCGTGTTCTGTCTGCTTATGCTAGTATTTCTTCTCAAGATAACCAGTTCCCTTGGTCATAGGTTAACAACAACAACATACAGACATGTTGTTTATATGTGTTGGCTTATTTTGATTTTTTGAGACAGAATCTCTCCATGTAGCCCTGGCTATCCTGGAACTCACTGTGTAAACCAGGCTGGCCTTGAATTCCCAGAGATCTGCCTGCCTCTGCTTTTTTTTTTAAAAAAAAAAGATTTATTTATTTATTATACATACAGTGTTCTGTCTGTATGTCTGCCTGTAGGCAGAAGAGGGCACCAGATCTCATTATGGATGGTTGTGAGCATCATATAGTTGCTGGGAATTGAACTCAGGACCTCTGGAAGCAGTCAGTGTTCATAACCACTGAGCCATCTCTCCAGCTCTTGCCTCTACTTTCTTAGGGCTAGTATTAAAGGGGTGGACCATCATGCCTGGCCTTTTGTTTTAAATGTATTTTTGATGCTGGAAATTGAACCCTCAATCACTGTATGTGTTAAAAACAATACATCACCATTGAGCACCATCTCTGTCCGGAAGCAAAGATTTCTTACATCATCCCCCTCCTCCTTGATATTTATTCTGTATGATAATTCAGCAAGGAAAAAAAATTAAGGGCTTTCCTTTTGGAATTTCTTATAGGTTTTGACAGCTGTCTAACATCACCAGAATGAAGAAGAGAGACTCTCCGTGTGATTATGTGGCCACCCAGGCATTTGAAGCAAGAAGTCCAATTTTCCCTGTCACGGGTTCAAAGAATAATAATTTTTTTATAAAATTCTCTGTGTATTTTCCTTAAATATCAGAGGCAGACAGACACTAGATTATGACCAGCCAGCACTCCCACCTGCTCCTTAAAAAAAGGAACAACCCAAAACTCCGGATTTTAAAAGTCATTTACCTCTGTGTGCTCACAAAGGTATTCTTTGTTTTATTTTGTTGTTGTTGTTTTTCGAGACAGGGTTTCTCTGTGTAACAGCCCTGGCTGTCCTGGAACTAGTTCTTATAGACCAGGCTGGCCTCGAACTCACAGAGATCTGCCTGCCTCTGCCTCCCGAGTGCTGGGATTAAAGACGTGTGCCACCACCGACCCAGCTCCCTGAAACATCCTTGATCGTGTAAATGAATTGGTGGTGTCTTCAGGTTATGGAGCTCTACTGTCCCTAAAAGTGGGTCTTTGAAAACATCACTGTTCCTTGCAAGTGCATTCGCGCTGGGTGCCTCTGTGCGCACGGCGCCACATGCCGCAGGGCCACACTTAGAAATAAAAAGGACAGGAGGACTGAGGAGGTGACTCTCGGCACAGTGGGTGTTCTGATTCCTAGCACCCATGTACAAGCTAGATGGGCACGGCGGCCTGAGCTAAGTGACCAGTCGGTAGGGGGTGAGTGGGTGGGGTAGGGGGGTGGAGATAGGCACTCCTCAAGCTGGCCTGTTAGAGGAACCAAATCAGTGTGCTCTGGGTTCAACTGAAAGACCTCACCTTAGTGTATTAGTGGTCAAGGAAGACACCCAACGTCAACCTCAGGCCTGCACATGTGTACGTGTGTGCATGCACACACCCACACCCACGTGCACCCATATGTCAGCCTCACACGTGTGTTCACATGCGTACACATACACACAAACACACTACACAAACTTTTATACTCAGGCAGAACCAAACAAAAAACCTGGAATAGCTAAAAGGTCAGAGTATCTGGGTTCTTTCTTCTAAATTAGGGCTTCTTAACCCCAAACTAGTATCCCCTCTGTCCTTTCATCAGGGCCTCTGAGAAAGCCTTGGATTGGCCTGGCTCCCAACCATTTGGGTGCTGGGAATCAAACCCAGGTTCTCTGGAAGAGCAGTCAATGTTCTTAACTACTGAGCCATTTCTCAAGCCCTTCACTGTTTTAATATGCCACAGATGTTAACTAAAGGAAAACCACAGCGTCCTCACAGTGGGCTTCTCCCTCTAGCAACAGGCAGCTCTGCTGCCTTCTGGGAACTTTTTAGAGTCCCCAGACCTGCCTCAGGACTTCCACATCAGATGGTGTCAGTGTGGGGTCTCATCTTACCCTCCACAGCACTATAATGTCTGTAAAGGCGTGTACACACGCCCCTATGTTCCCTGAAGGTGATAAACAGTCTCACTTAGAATAACAAGTGGTGTGGCCCATATGGCGACCATTGCTGCTTGACTAAGTTCCAGCATCTCCACACTGCGGACCACACTTCTCCAGGACCATTTTTAACAAGATTCTACATGGGCTGGAGAGATGGCTCAGAGGTTAAGATCACTGCTGCTCTACCAAAGGTCCTGAGTTCAATTCCCAGCAACCACATGGTGGCTCACAACCATCTGTAATGAGGTCTGGTGCCCTTTTCTGGTCTGCAGACAAAATATTGTATACATAATAAGTAAATAAATATTAAAAAAAATCAATCACTTTGATGTATCATATTGTTAGAATGAGAAAAAGCCACTTGTTTTAATTGATCTAGAAAGACAATAAAATTCAATTTTCATGATGAATACATTTGAAACAACAAAACAATTAGGTATAGAATCAAAGTACTTCGGTCCTATAATCCACTCATGAAGCTGGGCCATGATAGGGCATGCCTTTAATCCCCGTACTTGGAAGGCAGAGGCAAGCAGATCTCTGTGAATTCGAGGCCAGCCTGGTCTACAAGAGCTAGTTCCAGGACAGGCACCAAAGCTACAGAGAAACCCTGTCTCGACAAACAAACAAACAAACAAATCAACAACAACAAAAAAATCCTCTTGCTTTGATAATTTCCATTTAACAGAAAATTCTAGCTTGAACAATTAGGCAAGTGTGATGGCTAATCTTGGTTTTCACCTTGACACTCTTAGAGCCTCAACTGAGGAATTTTCTGCATCAGATTGTCTTATGGGCATATTTGTGGAGCATTTTATTGATGGCTAACTAAAGTGGAGAGAGCCCCTCCTACTGTGGGCTGTTCCATACCTGGGCGTGTGGGCTTGAGTTGCTTAAGGAAGACAGTGGAGCAATCGAGGGGGAAACAAGCTAGGATTTTCCCCGTGGTCTCAGCTTACTCAAGGTTCCTTCCTTGGCTCTCCTCAGTATCTTTTCTTTTCTTTTCTTTTCTTTTCATTGCTTTATAAATAATACCATTCAAAATTTCTACCTCCTCCCCTCCTATTTCTCTCCCACTCCCCTTCCTCCTCCCCCTCCAGAGAAGGCAGGGTACCCTGTCCTGTGGGAAGGCCAAGGCAGTCCCCCCTCCATCCAGGCCTAGGAAGGTGTGCATCCAAACTGACTAGGATCCCCAAAAACCAGTACATTCAGTAGAATCAAATCCAGTGCCATTATCATTGGCTTCTCAGCCCCATTGTCAGCCACATTCAGAGAGTCTGGTTTGATCACATGCTCGTTCAGTCACAGTCCAGCTGGCCTTGGTGAGCTCCCAATAGATCAGTCACACCGTCTTAGTGTGTGACTTAGAACGAACCCCTCTTGGCCCTGACTTCCTTGCTCATCTCTCTCCTCTGTTTCTATCTCCATCCATCGTTAGATGAAGGTTCTATGGTGATATGCAAGATATTCATCAGTGTGGCTATGGGAGAAGGCCAGTTCAGGCACCCTCTCCTCTGCTGCCCAAGGACCTAGCTGGGGACATCCCCTTGGACACCTGGGAACCCCTCTAGAGCCAAGTCTCTTGCCAACCCTAAAATGGCTCCCTTAATTAAGATGCTCCCATATCCACCCTTGCTCAATCTCAATTCTCTTTTTAAAAAATATTTATTTATTATGTATACAGCATTCCTTCCATGTATGCCTGCAGACCAGAAGAGGGCACCAGACCTCATTATAGATGGTTGTGAGCCACCATATGGTTGCTGGGAATTGAACTCGGGACTTTTGGAAGAGCAGGCAATGCTCTTACCCTCTGAGCCATCTCTCCAGCCCCTCAATTCTCTTCAGATCGTATAGATCTTTCTCCTTTTTCCTCAGTATCTTATAAGTTCTTCCTTCCCCAGCTTGTTTTTGGTTAGGGTTTTATTGCAGCAACAAAGAAGCAAACCAGGACATCAAGGAACGTTAAATTCAAATTTAAAAAGCCTCTGAGTTTTATACGTCCCTGAAGATTCCAGACATGTACACACACAACTCTCAGGAGCTAATAAAATACATTAACAAAGTAGTAGGATTTAAGGTCACAAATAAAACCAGTTACATTTCTATATGCTAACAAGGAACAATGTACAGTACCACCAGGTAGACTCAGCTCCTTCCCACCTCACAGGTCTCCCAAATCTTGCTTCTCTGTTTCCGAGAGACCCTGTTCTGCCCCACCCCATTCGTGTCCTGGCTTTCCCAGAACTCACTTCCCAGAACTGCCAGGTAGCTCTGCTTCTCTACTACGTAGGCTTCCGGACTCTACCTGTAGGGTCTCCAGGATCTCCTAATCCTAATGATTCATAAGAGCTGATTCCAAACATGGAGAGAGTCGCACCAGAAAGTGGCGGTGAAGAGGACCCCAAGAAGTGAGCTGACCCTAGGATAATGAATCAGTGCAGGCAGCAGTGGTTTAGGGAAGAGTGTGATGGCGAGTGCTTTTGATCCCAGCACCTGGGAGGCGGAGACAGGTGAATCTCAGGCTACAGAGGGCGAGATCCTGTCTTAAAGCAAGTCAACCAATCAAAAATCATGAATGTTTAATGTATCAGACAGCATGGGATGATTATAGGAGGAAGCCCTGGGTTCATTTCGCTCAGCATCCAAAATCAAAACTTACAAGAAACCAAACCAAAACAACAACAAGGCGAAGACTTAAGAAATTACACAGGTGTACTATGTAAACCAGGTCAATTTCAGACAGACTAATATTAAAACGAAAGGCGAATGCACTGCAATTGAAGACGATTTCTGGGGCTTGAGTTTGGAGACATGAAACCTGTTCACTGCCTTCTAAAATCTTTGTATTTGTCTTGTATTTCTATTATGGACAGTATATCAACAAATGCGTCCTTCATAAGAAGGAACAAAACAAAAGACAAAAGGAAAACAAACGAAAGACGACGTGGAGACCCCAGCCCACGCCAGGGGTTGGCTGGCTGGCTCGCCCAGCCCGGCTCAGCTGGGAACCTTAAAGGCCGGGGGGAGGAGGGGGAGACCCGGAGGCACGCGACGGCACTTCCGGTGCGGGCGCGCACGATACTTCCCGGCTGGTCTTGCGTCCAGCCGCCATTCCCGAGACCGTGCGGCCGGCCAGGCGTTTCCTGTGGGCGTTTCCTCCTCTTCACTCCTGGACACCTCGCACGAGGGTGAGGAGCTGGCGGGCGCCTCGGTACGGGCTGCGGGGTGCTGCGGCCGGGCGGGCGCCTTGGTGGGGAGAGGGAGGGCGGGCACCTTGGCGCGCTTGGCGGGGCCTGGAGGCCGGAGCGTGCCGTGGGCTCCTCCTGCTCTCCGCCTGGGGGCCCGGTCTCCGCGCTCCCCACCCCCACTTGTTTCTGACGGTGTCGCCTGGCGGCTCGCGGGATGGGACGGGTCAATTTCGGTCTCGACTTGAATGTAGGGTTGCTCTCCAGAGTCCCCAAGGATCGGTGGCCCACAGCAGACGCCACATCCCCCACGTGGACCACGCACGGCGTTAGCCTTGTCCAGGGGGGCCTTTCGGACGGCAGCAACCGAGCCCGGTGTTTCCAAGTTAGGGCCGGCGCTTTTGGCACTTCGCCGTAGAGTGTAAACTGGTACCAGTCTAGCGTTGCCTCCCGTTTAAACTTAAGGACGCCCGGTGCCCATCAGTTCAACCCCCCAGGTAAACAGATCGTGCTTGTCAAGAACTTAGGGAACTCGGAGAACAGTAAGTTGCTCTAAGGACCCTAATGGTGCATAGGTGATGTTTAGCGCTGCAGCATCCAGAGCGACCTCTCCCCTGAACTATGGATGCCCTAAGTTAGGCTGGGGTTGCTGCTCTGTAGTGAGCCCTTGGCAAGAGTGAGGCCTTGGGTTCCATCCTGTCACTGGAGAACAAAATATCAGTCCTCAAAAATTGCCCCACTAATTAACGCTGATTGTTAATAGAATCGGAAAATATGGAGAAACGTGGAAGTTTTTTGTGGATTCTGTTTTAAAACCAGTCGAAATTTATAACCTTGAAAATCAACAACAACAAAACAAAACCCACTATTCATAATGAACACTGTTAGGTAGTGTGCAGACTGATAGAACCCGTGTCCTGGTCTGCTTTCTGCTGCTGTCATGAGAAGTAATTTGAGGGAGGAAAGGGTTCATCTTACAGGTTCCAGCCCGCTGTTGAGGGAATTGAGGGCAGGAACTCAGGCAGCAAACACGGGAGAAGATGCTGACTGGTCTGCCCCTGCCTCACAATTCAGCTGCCTTTCGGATACAGCAAAGCCAGCATGTCTAGGGATGGTCTCTTCTATGTCATGAGAAATCAAGGAAATGCCCCACAGACACACCCATCAACCAATCAGAGACAGTTCTCCAGTTGAGGCCCTTTCCCCAGTATGTCAAGTTGACAGCACGTATAGCTTCCATAGCCAGTTAGCTTACATGTGTTCTGTGTTGAATTGTTGATATCAAAATGTACATCTAAATGTATTTTTAAAGCACTATCGGTAAGGCTGGGCGGGGTGGTACATTCGGGAAGCAGGTTCAGGTGGCTCTCAGTTGGAGACCAGCCTGGTGTGCATAGTGAGTTCCAGGGCAGCCAGAGCTATGCAGAGAGACTTTATCAATAGTATTAGGTCTCACGGAAGAAAATGGGTGGGAGCAGCCGTGCGATGGATGCCTATAGTGTACCACTGCGTTGAAGGATGCCGTGTGGTCAGCCGACCAGGAGCACCGGTAGCTAGCCTTTTACAGTTAGTGTTAGGAGTGCTGGACTCCAGACTGAAGTCTGTGTGCATTGTGAGCAAAGATTTGGAATCAGGCCTCTTCCTTTAAAGAAAGGGAAGGTATGGAGTTGGGTTGGTGGCGAGGGTCTGGGTGGAGTTGGGGGTGGCTGATCATCATCAGAATATATTGTATAAAAAAACAATTTTTTTTTCATTTAAAAATCCCTTAAGAATGCTAGCATGCCTTTCATGCCAGCACTCGGGTGGCAGAGAGGCAAATGGATTCTGAGTTCAAGGCCTGGTCTACAGAGCGAGTTCCAGGACAGCCAGAGCTACACAAAGAAACCCTGTCCCCCCCCTCCCCCATAGAAAAGAGTGCTAATAAAGTTTTAAAAGATGGAGACTTATTCTGTTTTTCTACATTGTAAAATGGCAAGGATGGGCCCAAATCCTGTAGGCTATTTTGATCCTGTATCAATTACTAATTTCTCTTTGTGGTACTACTTGACAAAACACTTCCAATTCATGATAAAACATTTTATAAAACCTATCTGGGACTGTAGAGCTGGCTCAGTGGTTAAGAAACTTGTTCTTGCAAAGAACCTAGGTTGATTCTCATCTCCCACAGGGTTGCTCACACTGTCTGCAGCCCTAGTTCCAGGGGATCTGATGCCCTCTTCTGACCTCTGTGGGTACCAGGTACACATGGAGAGCACAGACATAAATGTAAGGAAAATACTCAAATACATAAATTTTTAGAAAAATAAAACGTTTCTATGTTATCCATGTTTTCCTTAGTGACATTACATGTCTTTATTCATAAGTGATTTTTTGTGTGTATGTGTGTCCTCGAACTCACAGAGATCCACCTACCTCTGCCTCCAGAGTGCTGGGATTAAAGGCGTGTGCCACCACCACCTGGTCCATGAGTGATTTTTTTTAATACAGCTTGCCAACCTGCTGTGTTTGCATATTAGCTAAGACCACCCCCACACCCCTTATTTCCATTGCTCACGACTGAATCAAGCCTATGGCCTTACACATTCTAGGCAATTACTGTTCCATTTAGCCACACCCCTGACCCCTATTAGAGAATCTTAAAAGTATTCTTGCATGTCTTTAGTTCCAGCACTCAGGAGGCAGAGGCAGGCGAATCTCTCTCAGTTCCAGGCCAGCCAGGTTACACAGAGAAACGCTGTCCTGGGGCGGGGATGTCTGAACTGCAGACTGACGGAGAGCCCTGTGTTTTTGCTGTTGCTACATGGATTACAAAGCCTGAGTGCATTGGCTTTTCTGTGCTAGTTTGATTGTGGTGCACTAGGAGATCTTGTCCTTTGTCAGGTTCTGGTTATTTGCCTAGTGCTGAATAGGGCATTTAATGTTAGGGTTAAGTTTCCTTAGCTGTGTATTGGAGTTGTTGATACTTTTTTACTTTTAAAACAGGGTCTGTATATCCCAGGCCCGGAACACAGTATGTAGCTGTGGGTACTTTGAGCTTCTGATCCTCCTTAAAGCTCTTGATTCTTGAACTGGGCACACAAATCTTTCCTAGTTCCCAGTCTTCGCTGGACTGTGCTATGACCGCTCCAGTACTTTCTGAGCACACACTGCTGGGGATGTGAAGGGTTATGGACATGAACAAATGGATGACTTGGCCTGGCTCTCCAAGAGCTGTGGCCTGGCATGGAGTCAAGCTGAGGTGACAGGTGGTGCTGGTCTGTGGGAAATACACATCTGACTGGGGCTGAAGGGGAGTTGAGACGGAGTGGGAAATGTGCCTGCACTTTAAGGCAGTCTCTCTAAAGGATGAGTGGATTCTCCTATTTGGTAGGTAACAAGATGGGTGGTAAAGGAAAAGAAAACGCCTTAGGGAAAGAGCAGAAGTTTGAAGTAAGGGAATTACACACTTGAGAATAAGCAGGAATTAGAATAAAGGACGGCATGTGCCGTGTGCAGATTTATACCAAGTGTGTCTAGGAGGTGCAAGGGATTGTGAGCAGGCAGTTTGCACTAATTGGGTTGTGAGTGTGGAAGGTGACTTGGAAGTGTATGGCAGCTGGGTTGGGAAGAGGGGCAGGGCTGCAGAATGAAAGTGGTGTCTTCACAGGCTTGGGGTCTGTGTCCATAAAATAAGTGTCAAGTTGTGCTGGATTTGATCCGATATTGTTGGAGGAGTTTTCTCTATGAATGAAGGACATAAGAGTCTGTTATTGGGGTCAAGATCACCATTTTCAGACTGAGGTCAAGGTGAGAGCCAGTGACTGCCTGTTTTGCTTTTCTGGTCTTCAGGTTGAACTGCAATTTCTCTCTGAGTTTTTATTAATTGTGCTTCATCTCTGTTTATCTTAGTAGAGTGTAGGCTGTTTTCTGTGACTTAGTCAGAAAGCACATAACTCTCTAGAAGGAAAAGTTGCAGCTCTGTTTCCTTTTGAGCCCTGAAAACATTGGTTGAAGATTTAAAGATGCTGTTCTGCTAGTACTTATGTGCATTTGCTATTTGTTAGTCTTTTATGTTTCTTTTTTTAATATTTATTTATTTACTTATTATGTATATAATAATCTCTCTGTGTGTATGCCTGCAGGCCAGAAGAGGGCACCAGATCTCATTACAGATGGTTGTGAGCCACCATGTGGTTGCTGGGAATTGAACTCAGTACCTTTGGAAGAGCAGGCAATGCTCTTAACCGCTGAGCCATCTCTCCAGCCCTGTCTTTTATGTTTCTGACTTTTGCATCCAGACAGGGTGTTGCATACCTGTAAGCCCCACAGTCAGAAGGCTGAGGCACAAGAATTGATGTGAGTTTGAGCCTGTCTTTAAAAAAATAAAGCAAAAACTGGCCGAGCAATGGTGATACAGGCCTTTAAATCCTAGCTCATAGGAGGCAGAGACAGGCTGGTCTCTGTGAGTTTGAGGTCAGCCTGGTCTACAGAGTAGGCACCAGGACAGGCACCAAAGCTACAGAGAAACCCTGGGGTTTTTGGTTTTGGTGTGTGTTAGTTTTTTGTTTTTTGAGACAGGGTTTCACTGTTTAGCAGTGGCTATCCTGGAACTCGCTTTGTAGGCCAGACTGACCTTGAACTACAGAGATCAGCCTGCCTCTGCCGCCGAGTGCTAGGATTAAAGGCATAAGCTATTACTGCCTATCAGAAAACAAACTACAAACTTTTTGTTGTTGTTTTTCAAGACAGTTTCTTCGTGTAGCCCTGGCTGGCCTTGAGTTACGTACCACCAAGTCCAGCTAACTGATTTTTGTTGTTGTTGTCCTTTTTGTTTTTCCTTTTAATGGTGAGAGTTTTTTATGGCTAGAAAACAAATTTAAAGTGTTTTGTAGTTACTGAGGAAAACAAAAAAGCGTACTCCTATCTCTAGCATTGTCAGGATATTTGTGTGCCAGATGTGCGCGGCTTTGGTATAGTCTCCACACCCAGCTCTGGGGTGCGCGCACCCCTGTGATGGAGTTAGAGGGCTCTAGAGCACAAAGCACTTTTAAAAGCAGGAAGTTATTAGTTATAATGGAGCCCATGTGGTGGGCAGGCATAGTAGTGGCCTTTGCCCTCAGCCAGGAGAGGTGCTGGGAGACAGCAGAGAGGGAAAGTGTGTCTCCTGGCTGATCACTATTGCCACTTGCAGCCAGATGACATTATTAAAACACATCTTTTGTTTTTCCTCTGAAATTGTATAGTTTTATTGAAGACTAGGTATGTGGTTAACACATTCTTTTCTACATGTTTCTTCGTGGTTTGTAAGTTAAGGGTCATTTTAGACATTTTTGTCTAATATTAAATTATTTGTTCTGTTACAGTTTTTTTTTTACTCCTAAAAACATTTCTAAAAGTGTAACAGCTGGTTGGCCAACAACTTAGAAATTAATACACTGTTAAAGAAAAGCATTTGTCTTCATTGTCACCTTTTTAAAAAGGTTTTGATCAAAAAGCAAATGAGGTGCCACTGAAACAAGTAGAGAAAACAGTAATGGCACAGTGAGGCCTGACATGGCTTTCTTTAGTTCCAGCACTTGGAAGCCAGGAGGAGGAAGGTTCCTGTAAGTTCAAGGCCATCCTGGTCTACAGAGAGTTCAAGGGCAGTCAGGGATATAATAAGACCTTGTCTGAGAAAAGCCAAACCAACAATGCCAGTAACAATACCTTAAATGTTATTAAATTGTTTTGTACATTGCTCTTGAACTTAGGGCGACCCTGTGTATTTTAAATGCTACAATCTGTGATGCTCACTGAGGACATGGAAGGAATATGGTTGCCAGTCATCAGCGGTGACTGGTACTTTTGGTAAATGGTGGACTCTCATTTAATGAGAAAATAGATTTAGTTTTAGAGACCCAGTCTCACTGTGCTTCCTGGTCTAGCCTCAGAACTCACTCAGGTTCAAGTGATTCTCTTGCCCTTAGCTTACTGAACAGCCAAGACAGCAGGCTTGACAGTGAGAAGATTTTGCAATATGACTGAGCTTGCCATGGTAATAGTTACAAACCTGTGTTAGAAGGTGCTGCCCCTGTGCTGAGAGTGTAGCATGCCTGAGTGGATAATGGAGCGGTGAGAAAGAGGGAAGTGCTGAAAGCTGAGTTCAGAGTAGACAGAAAATTCAGTAATACTAAATTGAACATTGCATTAGTGAAGAAGTGGGTTGTATAGCCAGGGTTGAAACGGGTGATTTGGAGTAAAATTGAGTCTAGATTTCTATGTCCTTCTGCCAGGAAGATTAAGATGCAGATTTAATGCAGTAAAGGTGGAGCTCAGAGTTGAGCAATTTCCAGCATGTGCAAGGCCCCGTGTCAACTCACAGCACCAATCCTAAACTAAGCCGCAGTGTAGATTGGGGAAATCTCCCAACCCTACCCTAGATAAAGAGTTTCAGGCAGACTTCCCTCGGGATGAACCCCCCTGTCCAATATGAAGCGACCAGCACTAAAAACATACACTAAGTGGGCTCAGCAGGTTGTATCTATGTATTTATTTGTGTGTGGGGACGTAATAAGTAAACCGTGAGTTTGATGGGGGTGACAACACTGGAGGAATTGGAAAGGGGAGGATTATGTAAACACAGCACATATCTGAAATTTTAAAAAAAAAACTGTTAAAATATTTATTTATTTATTTATTGGTCTTTTTATTTTTTATTTATTTATTTATTTTTTGATACAGGGTTTCTCTGTAGCTTTAGGGTCTATCCTGGAACTAGTTCTTGTAGACCAGGCTGACCTCGAACTCACAGAGATCCACCTGCCTCTGCCTCCCAAGTGCTGGGATTAAAGGCATGCGCCACTACTGCCCGGCTTAAAAATATAAATAAAAATGAAAAACAGCAAACCAAATGATACAAATGTTAAAACGAATGAAATGATTGAAATTAGAAAGAATACTAAATGATTAAAAAATAATAGGGTAAGAAAGCATAACTTAGCCAAGTGTGGTGGTGCGTGTTTGTAATCCGAGCATGTGGGAAATGTGGCAATCAGATCAAGAACTTGAGGCCAACCAGGTAATGAGATGGTCCGTAGACTTAGTCTCCCTTGGCAATCTTGTGGAGCGGTGTCTTCAGCAGCGTCTGCTGTCTGGACTTGAAATTCACCCCAGTGTCCTCGGCAGTAACCTCTCTCTCTCTGTGTCTCAGCAGGGTGGAAAACCATTAAGGCCCAGCCGTTTGTGTTGACTGAAGATGGAAGTGTGTCAGGAGCCGCACAAACCATCGCTGAGCCTGGACTGTGACCACTGTGGTTTCAGAGGCACTGATTATGAGAACGTGCAGATCCACATGGGCTCCATTCATCCGGAGTTTTGTGATGATATGGATGCTGGAGGACTCGGCAAGATGATATTTTACCAGAAGAGTGCAAAGCTCTTCCACTGCCATCAGTGCTTCTTTACTAGCAAGATGTACTCCAATGTGTACTATCACATCACAGCCAAACATGCAGCCTCAGAGAAGTGGAGGGACAAACCAAAGGACCAGCTGAGCAAAGAGACCGAGGCTGTGAAAAGCCCTTCCCTTCCCGAACACCAGAGCACTGCCTTGGACCCAGCAGAAGTGAGGCCTACTCCAGCTGTCC
Source organism: Myodes glareolus (assembly GCF_982192425.1). Taxonomy (NCBI): domain Eukaryota; kingdom Metazoa; phylum Chordata; class Mammalia; order Rodentia; family Cricetidae; genus Myodes; species Myodes glareolus. The sequence continues at coordinate 54,997,571 of NC_142048.1, read as the reverse complement.
CCATGGAAACAGAGAAAATTGGTCCGAGTTTGTCTCCAGAGCCACAAAAGTCTGTTCCTCCTGCTCTGGAGCCTGAGGACTCTGGCCCTGTTGTTTCTCCTGAGCTACAGGCCCCTTGTCTTCCTGCTGAGACCTCAAAAACTGCTTCTGTTTCTTCCCCTGAATGTCTCGACCCAGCCAGCATAGTGTCTGAGCTGCAGAAGCCTGCCCCTGCTTCCCCTGAGTCCATCAAGTCCGCTCTTGGTAGCTCCAAACCCCAGAAGCACTCTCCTTTTGCCGATACAGGGGCTCCCCCTTCCACCTTGTCTCCAGAGTCACCAGTTCTGGCCACATCGCCTGAGCCTTGGGGGCCATCCCTAACTGCATCTCCAGAGTCTCGGAAGCCTGCACGGACTGCCTCCCCTGAGCCAAGGAAACCATCCCCATCAGAGTCTCCTGAACTTTGGAAGCCATTCCCTGCTGTCACTTCAGAGCCTCGGAGACCAACCCCAGCAGTATCACCAGGTTCCTGGAAGCCAGGGCCACCTGGTTCTCCTCGGCCTTGGAAATCCAGTCCTTCAGCAACCTCAGGACCTTGGAAGTCATCTAAACCAGCTCCATCTTTGTCTCCTGGACCTTGGAAGCCAATACCTTCTGTATCTCCTGGGCCTTGGAAGCCAGCTCCATCTGTGTCCGCTGCATCCTGGAAGTCTTCAGTCTCATCTGGTTCCTGGAAAACGCCCCCCACATCTCCAGAGTCATGGAAGTCTGGCCCCCCTGAGCTCAGAAAGACAGCTCTCGCTTTGTCACCTGAACACTGGAAGGCAGTGCCCCCTGTGTCTCCTGAACTTCGCAGACCAGGCCCACCACTCTCTCCTGAGATCCGAAGTCCAGCAGGATCTCCGGAGCTTAGGAAGCCTTCAGGGTCCCCAGACCTTTGGAAACTTTCTCCTGACCAGCGGAAAAGTTCTCCTGCTTCACTGGATTTCCCCGAGTCCCAGAAAAGTTCTCGTGGGTCTCCTGATGTCTGGAAGTCCTCCTTCATTACAGAATCTCAGAAGCCTAGCGTCTTCCCTGAGACACGGAAACATCCTTCTTCTGGCTCATCTGAGTCCCCAAAGATGGCCTCAGACATATGGAAGCCTGTCCTCTCTCTAGATGCTGAGGCTAGGAAGTCCACACTGTTTCCTGAGTCCACCAAAGCAGTCCTTCCTGCTTCTCCAGAGCCACGGAAACGTGCACTTTTCCCAGAGCCACGGAAGCATGTACTTTTCCCTGAGCTCCCCAAATCTGCTGTGATCTCCAACGCTCAGAGGGCCACTGAGCTTGGTGATGAGCTACAGCTGGAAGCTGTAGATGATGCTGCAAAATGTGATAGTCTGGTCCAGGAAGGGCTTCTGGCTGCACCTAAGAAACTGTTAGAGGATGCTCTGTTTCCTCCTTCAAAGAAGCTCAAGAAAGACAATCAAGAGAACTCGGATGCTGAGCTCAGTAGTAGTGAGTACCTGAGAACAGATTTAGATGCCATAGACATCAAGGGCCAGGAGTCAAGCAGCGACCAAGAGCAGGTGGATGTCGAGTCTATTGATTTCGGCAAAGAGAACAAAATGGAGATGAGTACTCAAGAACAGTCCAAAAACGTGCTTCAGTTCACTGAAGAGAAAGAGGCGTTCATTTCTGAGGAGGAGATTGCAAAGTACATGAAGCGTGGAAAAGGGAAATACTATTGCAAAATTTGCTGCTGTCGTGCCATGAAGAAAGGTGCTGTTTTGCATCACCTGGTTAATAAGCACAATGTGCATAGTCCATACAAGTGCACAATTTGTGGAAAAGCGTTTCTCTTGGAGTCTCTCCTTAAAAATCACGTCGCAGCCCATGGGCAAAGTTTACTTAAATGTCCACGCTGTAATTTTGAATCAAATTTCCCAAGAGGCTTTAAGAAACATTTAACTCATTGTCAAAGCCGGTATAATGAAGAGGCAAATAAGAAGCTGATGGAAGCTCTTGAGTCTCCATTGGAAGAGCCACAGATGTGATTTTCAAGCAACAACACTTGCTCTACAATGTTTGCCAAACTCACAGCTGTCGAGTGGGCTAGTAGATGGTGTGTATGTGTAGCGTGTCCTGTTTGTCTTACTAGTGTTACAAAGAGTAAGCACTCGGTTATTTTTTTCATGTGACCTCATTTATGTGGCTGGCTGTTTTCTAAGTCAATGCATTTCTGTTAATGTATTCCAGATGGATGTAGCTCATTACCCTTAAGCTTATTTTAGTCACAGTGCAAGGATTGGGGGAGATAGGCATCTGTTAAACAAGTGAATTTAAACCTATAAAACCTCCCCCACCCCGTGTGTGTAATTGATTTCAGATCATAAAAATTATTAGGTAGAGGGCTCAGTGGTAGAGCACTTACCTAGCATGTTTTGCATACTAACTGTCCCAGGGCTCAATCCCCAGTAACTTAAAAAAAAAAGAGGATTGTTTGAGAATTGAGCATGAAAAGTAAATCTTGAGAAAAATTTTGTTAGCCTTAAATGTACATTTGAATGACTTTTATATCCTTTTTTCATGTAAAATTAGTTTAAGAATCTTTAAGACTCTTCTTGATGTTGATTAACTTTTATGTTGTTGGGAGCTGGAGTCCTTCAGGCCACAGTTTTCTGCTGAAAGGACAGTTGAGTTGGTATTTAAGGCAGTTTTGATAGTTTCTGCAGACACTGAAAAGGCCAAGTGACTGGGGTCACGCTTATCTGTTGTAATTTCCAGTGGAGTCTTCCTTGTGGTGTCTTGCCCCTCACTTCCCTGCCAGCTCACATTAACAGATGATCCTTAATTGCCAAACGTGTTAAGAGTTTATACCTCCTATTCCTGGCCCTTCTATACCCCCTGCTGGGGCTCAAGATCTGGGTAATGAGTAGGAGCTGAAAGTCTTCCAGATTCAGTTAAGAATTAATGAATAGAGCTAGTGAGGTAGTAGACAAGCTAGCCTCAGTTACGTGAGAGGCTGAGGTCGGGATCGCTTGAGCCCAGCCTGGGCAGCACAGTGAAACCCTGTCTCAGAAAGCATTCCTGTAGATCATCTTGATTTTGTCTCACAGTTTTCTTATTGTAAATACCTTGTTTCTCATCATAAATTGTTATTCTAACATATTTTGTTAAACGTGTATCAACCAAATTAAAAAGACTTTCGTGTTAATATCTTCATGGTTGCTTTTTTAAATAATTGCATTATAGTCAGACTTGTGTCATTGTGACGTATTATCTGAGGAGATAGTTTAGGAAAGTCTTGTTTTGGCTCATGGGTTGGGAAGTTTCAGTGGCTTGTAGTCCCGTGGCAAGGAGGAAGGGTGTGGCAGAGGAACACTGCTCATCTCGTGACATCTAGGAGAAAGAAAAGGAAAGACCTGGGCCGAGGTACATCCCCAAGAACGAGCCTTCCGCCAAGTGTGCACCACCTCCCAATAGTATATTCAGTTTTTAGTCTGCTATGGCTTGCTGGAGCAGAGCCTTCATGATGCACCCCTGAAAATGCCCTCAAGTACACTAGGTGTGCTTCACTAATGCTGAGAGCATCTCCATCCACTCAAGTCAGCAAGATTAACTACAGAATTTCCATCTTAAGATACTGGTTTCTTGTGTTGAGTGGCACATTCTAAGCCATCTTTTCCCTTAGTTCTAAATTAGGAGCCAGTGTCTGAGCGCTCTGTTGGAAATCTCTCATGCGCACTAGTGTATTAAAGGTTGTGTGATTTCAGTGGTTGGTTGCCAAATCTTAGCTGCCTCATCTTTAGTGTTGTGTGGGACGGTGGTGATGTCTGCTGCACAGCTGGGATTGACAGGTTTAGCTCGTTGGGTTCCAAGCCTTAATTAACCCTGTTTATTTTAAACTAGGGTTTCTCAGCATGTGGGTCGCGACTGGGGTTGCATATTAGATATTTACATTACAATTCATAACAGTAGCAAAATTACAGTTAGGGAATAGCAACGAAATTTATTGTTGGGTTATCTCAATGTGAGGAACTGTTAAAGGGACTCAGCATTAAGAAGGTTGAGAACCATCTTAAATGTAAACTATGGCCTCACCCACTCTGGTTTTAGAGCTTATTGTGTATGATGTAATGCAATGGCTGCTTCCTGTACAATAGCGTCTTTTTTTTTAAGATTATTTACTTATCTGTTTGTTTATTTAATGTGCACTGGTGTTTTGTCTGTATATACTGCATGCGAGGGTGTCGTATCCCCTGGAACTGGAGTTATAGAAGGTTGTGAGCTGTCAAGTGGGTGCTGGGAATTGAACCTGGATCCTCTGGAACAGCAGCCATTGTTCTTAACCACTGAGCTGTCTCTTCGGTCCCACAATAGTCTCTTGGTTTTTCAAGACAGGGTTTCTCAGTGTAGCTTTGGCTGTCCTGGAACTCGCTGTAGACCAGGCTAGTCTTGAACTCAGAGATCTGCCTGCCTCTACCTCTTGAGTATTAGGATTAAAGGCATGCACCGACACCACCTGGCCACAATAGCTTCTTAATAATATGATTAGTTTAATTAATTTTTATTTTTTTCATCTGTAAAACTATTTGGTTTGGGCCAGGTAGTAATGGCGCACACCTTTAATCCCAGCACTAGGAGGCAGAGGCAGGCGGATCTCTGTGAATTCGAGGTCAGTATGGTCTGCAAGAGCTAGTTCCAGGACAGTCAGAACTACACAGAGAAATCCTGTCTCAAAAAACAAACAAAACAAAACAAAAAATGACGGTTCGGTTTGGTTTTGGTTTTTCGAGACAGGGTTTCTCTATGCAGCTTTGGCTGTGTTGGAACTCAACTCTTTAGGCCAGGCTGGCCTTGAACTCACAGAGATCTTGCCTGCTTTTGCCTCCCAAGGTCTGGTATTAAAGGTGTGAGCCACCACCGCCTGGTGTAAGACTATTTCTAATGAGTTTTCAACTCAGTGGTTTCATATAGCACAACAGGTGTAAACAATATCGCCTTATTTCACAATATCCTCGTCTGTGTTGTGGGTTCTTTGGCCTTACGGGTCTAGAGCGTTTCCCACTGCATAGACTGATGGTAATTGCTGATGTGCCCTCAAGTTAATCCCAGTTTGCCTAGGACAAAATAAATTCCAATTCTTACTGTCCTTTTGGGTCTAGTTGCTTCTGTTGACACACCACTCAAGCAGTTCACCCATCTTGAGCTCCTGGTCTGCTTGTATGCTGAGTGGCCTGTGGCTCTGCCAGGAGCAGGAGAGAGATCCAGGCTCGATTTATATGGCTTTTTCAGAAGCATCTATTCCTACTGCAGGGGTCAAGTAGGTTGGGGTCTGGCCAACAAATGAAAGTGGTCTATATGCCTCAAATGTAAGACAAACACAGGATTAAAAGGCGTGTTTTAAAAGAAGAAACTCAGATTGGTAGTTTTGGAGACAGGATCTCGTAGCTTAAGTTATAGCTAGGATGGACTTTGAACTTCTGATCCTCCAGTCTCTACCTCCTGTATGTTGAGATTACAGGCATGCAGTACCATGCCGTTTTATGTGGTGCTGGGACTTGAACCCAGGGCCGTGTGCATGTTAGGCAAGCACTCTACCAACCAACTCTGGTTATTCAGGTTATTAATGAACAAGGGATGAATTTAGTGACAACTATAATAGTCCTAACTATATCTGTACCTTCAGAATATATAAAGCAATAACTGATGAATCTTTAAAAAGTTCAAAATTAATTTACAGTTAGAAAATTAATTTACCTCAGAACTTACAATTGTCAGTGCTATATACAAGATTTGACATACATATACAATTATGTCTCTTATTTCTGCAAAACTATCAGAGCCGGGCGGTGGTGGCACATGCCTTTAATCCCAGCCCCTGGGAGGCAGAAACAGGTGGGTCTCTGTGAGTTCGAGGCCAGCCTGGTCTACAGAGTGAGTTCCAGGACAGGCTCCAAAGCTACAGAGAAACCCTGTCTCAAAAAACTCAGAAAGTGCAGGATAGGCACATTTCAAGTACTCATGGGCGTGACTAAAATAATCTGGGCCTGAGAATAAATTAAAACCTCCAAGGATTGAAATGAAACATGGACATCGTTTGCATCAAACGATCGTACACGATGGGGGCTGGAGAGATGGATCAGTGGTTAAGAGCATTGCCTGCTCTTCCAAAGGTCCTGAGTTCATTTCCCAGCAACCGCATGGTGGCACACAACCATCTGTAATGAGGTCTCGTGCCCTCTTCTGGCCTGCAGACATACACACAGACAGAATATCATATACATAATAAATAAATAAATATTTAAAAAAAAATGATCGTACACGAATGGCAGAACTCCCTAGGTACAGCTAGAGCTGCGGGTAGAGAAAGGTGATAGGAGAGGAAGTCATGACTGTTAAGCATCCCTAAGAAACAGCTGTGCGGTGAGCAGTGAGTGGCTGACAGCCTCGTCTAGGTGACCTGCAGGCTGATGGGACGGAATGGTAATGTCTATCCTGGGCCATTAGATGTTGAAAGTATGTGTTTTTTTTTATTATTTTGATTTTATAGGGGATTACAGTTAGGAGATTGCATGAATCTCAGAAGAAACTTTGGACTTTTAAACACTATTGAGACTGATAGACTATGGGGACTTTTGAAGTTAGACTAAATGCATCTTGCTTTATATGGCTACAAGTCCAGGGTGGACAGGGCGTGGCATGGAATGTGGATTGAATAAAAATAGTCCCCATAAGCCCATAGGGGGTGGCACTATTAGGAGGTGTGGCCTTGTTGGAGGAAGTGTGTCAAGCTTCCCTCAGTGTGATCATTTCCTGTTTCCTTCTGATCAAGATGTAGCTAGGATCATGTCTGCCTGCATGCAGCCATGCTGTCTACCATGGTAATAATGGACTGAGCCTCTGAACTGTAAGCGAGCCGCTTCAATTAAATGTCTTCTAAGAGTTGCCATGGTTGCCAGGTGGTAGTAGCACATGCCTTTGATCCCAGCACTTGAGAGGCAGAGACAGGTGGATGTCAAGGCCAGCCCAGTCTACAAAGCGAATTCTAGGACAGCCTGTGTCTCAAAAAACAAAACCCTGTCTCAAAAAACAAAACTAAAAAATAATTCAATGAAGGGACAAGCCTTGGTCAGAAGCACACAATCATAAGGAAGAAATGCAAAGAACACGGAGTTATTTTTTCCTTTATTTATAAAGAACACAATTCTGACACAAACACGCCAACACACTCCAAAGTGTCCATTAACAACAACAACAGAACAAGAGCAACAACAAGATGGAGAACGGCAGCCCATCAACAGCCGCCTGTGGCACACACACAAGAAACCACCCTTGGTCTGGAGAACACGAGCTCCCACAGGCAGAGAGTGACGAATTAGTCTTCAGCATCATCAAACTGTCCTGTTTCAAAGACCATCTTAGAATAATGTGGTATCAGTGGAGGGGGATGGTGCCAGCTGGGATCATACATCATGTCTCCTTGCGGGGCACAGCACACCCAAGGTTTAATCTCTTGAGAAATGCTCCCCTGGATGTCATCGGCATCTGCAGACAGTTTCAAAATACAGGTTAAAGGAAGGAGGGAAATGAAACTGGATTGCACAAGAAGAAAAATGTCTAGAGGGAAGACTTACAATTATTTCAATAACAGTCACACACACACACGCACGCACACACCTCCTCTCCTGAAGAAAGGCATTCTGAACTATTCATCTATCCTCTCCTCAATGTTCTCTGAAGCAAAAAGGAAGACAAATGGATCACAGACCACTGCTGTTTGCTCAGCTCAGCTTAAAGACTTTCGGAGAGAATTTTCTTATTGAAACAAATCGACACATTGTGGAATTGGTACAATTTGTTTTTAATATAGAAAAGCAGAAATTCCAGACCTGGACCAAAATGAGGCTGAATTCATGTATATGATCCTATTCCCAACATCTGCTTTTAGGGGAAGTGGGAAGGAGGTCTGAGCAGCTGTGGCTCAGCCCCCAGACATGCCCTACCTACCATAAGGATTGCCTTGGTCTGCTTTCAGCTCCAAGTCCCAGTCCTCACTAAAGAGATCAGCAGCCTGTTCCATGGGCGGACCTTCTGACAGCTCCCAGGCATACAGTTCCCCATCAGCTTCCTTCTCCTCCACAGCAAAGCCATCTTCTTCCAAATCTGGGCCCTCAGCATGGGCAGGGTTATCATTAGGGATGCTCTGGGCTCCTCTGGCTATGAAATCAACAAAAAGAAGTTTTTTAAAATTGATAAAAGCACAGGAGTTCTGCTCATATGGTTAGACATTTTCTGGTAGCCTTCTTCCAAGAGGGAGTAAAAATCTACACATAGTCTTCAGTTACCAGAGCACTTACACTTACAATTGTGCTTTCAAAATAGGGTTGATCATTTTCTCCCAATAAGATGCTTGTCTTAGACAAGGCCATCGAGTACAGAGGCCTTGTACTGGGGATATTTTCAGGTAGTTTATACGCCAGTGAACCCAAAGGCCTCTGGCAAATGTACTTTTCCGGTCAAGCCTGTGTCGCACTTTCCTTTTCAAAGCTCGTCAGAGTGCTAGTACAAAGGGCAGCAGAGAACAGGGCCTGCCAGTCCCCACACTCCTCTTCCTGAACTTGGGGAAGGACGATGGACCTCCAAGGCCAGGCGTCCTGTGGTGATACAGGGCTGAGGGAAGGAGTAACTGGCCTGAAACTGCTGTGGTGTTACAGCTGTCACCATGTCTCATAAACGACACGCGAGGAGCATGGAATCTAGAGACAGAGACCTGAGTTCAGATCTGAACTGCCAAATACTAAATGTGCCACTGGACTTATAGTCAACTGATTCACAATAGCTGACACCTGGAATTACCACAAGCCCCAGCAATTCTTAAACCCAAGAGAACTAAAAACAGTTCAGACAAAGAAAAAAAAAAGTCCCCTGCAGCACGGTTCATCGTCACCGTGTCACCAGTCTACACGATTCTGGGACTGGTCACCGGATGAGTGTGGGGGCTGCCACATGAAGAGACCCCGGAAATGTGCCGAGTTGAAAGAGGCCAGACACAAGAGACCATATATTGTATAATTTCATTTACTGTACAAACGCATTTGCTCGTTCACACCAGGTAATACTTGGCAGGAGAAAAGCTGATCAGTAGTTAGGGGCTCAGGAACTAGAGAGTGGAGAGTGTTTACTCACAGGTACAGGATTTCCTTTTAGGGTCGGGGAAATATCCTACAACTAGGGGTAACAACTGTACAACAGTCACCGGGCTGAACACCACCGGACCGTACGCTTTAATATAGCGAAATGGTAAATTTATAGTATAAATCTTTTGCCGTATTTTAAGACTTTATTATGTGCCTTAAACAGTAACCAGGCTGTTGTGAGTTTATTTAGGCAAAGAGGAAACACTGGGAGCTGTGTCTGGAATACGGTGTTAGCACCCGCCAGCTGCTACAATTACACCCATCCTGGCTTCACCTGTAGACCAGCACTCCCCATTAGAACTTTCTTCCCGTGTTCACTTAGCATGGTAAAAAGGGGACCGAATTTCTTACTTAGCTATGATTACACAGTGGCTAGTGCGTTATCTTCTCATGCAACCCTAAAACCAACCCTAGGAGGTATCATCAGCCCATCTTGCAGATACAGAAAGGCTAAGTGACTTACCTAAGGATTAAAAAATGTAAGCCCTTCAAGGACTATAACCTGAACCTGAAACCATTTTCTACTTACATACTCTGTGTGCTTTTCAGTGCCTCGAGTTATTTCTCCCAGTGAAATAAGGTGGTCTGAATCCATACAATGTCGAATACTTCCTTGAAGCCTCCAAATGAAGGGTTCACCGAAACACTGGGCAAAGAAGGTAATTCACTGGCAGGGAGGACAGGCTAGCAAGAAAAGGTGCATGAGGCTAAGGGACTATGCTTTTTTTTTTCCTCCATCTCTTCCAACATCCACCCCAGGTCTCTGCCGTCTACTTGCCTAGTCGATCCATGGCCATCTCAGTCTCTGTCTCCTGACCAGAGAGGTCAGCTGCGGCAAAGCCAGCCTGTGGAAGAAGAAATCATTACCAGGAACTTGGGTATCTGGGACATGTCACTACCCGGACGCTCTGAGCCCACTCTCCCGTAGTGCTCTCCACACTGCGGGGTTTGCACCTGCTCCTGAGGACCCAGCAAGGCTAGAGAGGCCGGGCCTGTAGGCATCACCCAGCAAGGCTTCTCCACCTACACCACTGGGAAAGTCTCCTTGCAGTGGCCAGCTGACAGAGGCCAGTTTTGCTCTCTTCTCTTGGCCCTCTTTAGGAGTCTGGGTACCGGGACTTCACACTTAGACACTCTAGAGCCAATCTGGACAGCTCCTGGGTCTCGGGGTTTGTAATTCCAGGTCTGTCTGTAAACCCTTTCCTCTGCCATTTGAGCAGCTCTGCCTCCTTCCTTTTCCTGGCCGGGATTGGTAGCTGTTTCCTGTCCCCGCTACTTCTCTGCAAACCTTTTTTTCAGTTACCTTATATCTAACAACTCCTTCTTACATTGGTGTGTGTATGTATGTATGTATGTATGGTGCCTGCATGTATGTCTGTGTGAGGATGCTGGAAGCCCTGGAACTGGAGTCACAGATAGCTGTGAGCTGTCATGTGGGTGCTGGGAACCAAACCTGGGTATTCCAGAAGAGCAGTCAGCGCTCCCAATTGCTGAGCCACCTCTCCAGCCCCTAATAAATCCTAACAGTGTCTCTCCAGTGGTATGAGGGGACCCAGAGTTTTAGTTTCTAAACAGTGAACGGAATACTTAAATCCCTACTGCCAACCAGGTAATTGTACTCCCCATTACTTCAGAGTGCCCCAAACTTTATTGTCCCCAAGATCCTCTCCAGTGGAACCAGTTATGCCCACAGCTTGATTAGGCCAGATTCTAGCCATGCCATGAACCCAGGGCGTGACCTGGGGTGGTTGTTCTGACCTTGCAGGGGTCCTGTGTTGACATAACATTTATGAAAACACCTAGCACAGCTGGAGATGTGTCTCGGTTGGTAGAGTGTTTGCCTCGTGTGCTCAATGCCCCAGTCTGATTTTCCAGCACTACAGAGAGTCAGGTGTGGTGGCACATACCCTTAATCCCAGCATTTGAGAAGTGGGGGCAGGAGGATCACAAGTTCAAGGTCAGTCTTGGTCACAGAGTGAGCTCCTGGGCTACAGGAGACCCTGTCTCAAAAAATGCAATAAAGGCAACAATAACAAAACCATCCGTGAGATTGCAGACAAGTAACATTTCTTGGACTTATATTCACTTTGTTTTTTAAGTTTTTATTTATTTATATATTTACATATATTTGCAAGTGTGCATGTACCAAATCCCCTGGACAGGGAGTTGCAGATGGCTGTGAGTCACCTACTGTGGGTGCTGGGAACCAAACCAAACTCTCTAGGACCAACACCGCGCTCTCTCTCCAGTCTTAGATAAACTTCCCATCATACACCTGTACTTAGCACACACTCTAATTAGCACTCATTATTCATTCATGCCTGGACTTTTAATGATTCAATTCTGCCTCCTGTGGTCAGCGATAACCCATAACCAGAGCTCACTGCTAATACCCCCCATCCCCCCGCAAGGTGTTGGGCCATCTCTCCACTCCTGCTCAGTCTTAGAAAGGGCAATCACTACTCTTCTCAAGGCCTTCGTGGGCCCTCCAATGCCATTCACATTGCTCGCACGTTCTCCGACTTCCTGGACAAGGCCTGCTTTAGGATCCAAGATTCAGGGTCATTTGCTCCGTTTCTGAACTCCAGGCCTTGCTGGGCCAAGGCCCTCTCATCTAAGAACACCCCTGCACCACCCTGACAAAAATGAGTGCTGTCCTATTCTGCAAAGCTAATTTTCTTGGCGAATCTTTTGCTACGGTCGCTGCAAGTAGCATCTCTGAGGCTCAAGGAAAGCATTCCATTCATAGACCCAATTAGCATGTACGTTGTGTCAGGCACAAGGCGTGGCTTCTCCTACACAGGATGTCTACGGTCAAGCTCACTGTACAGGTGGACGCTGAATAAGGGCGGGTCATAGGGAAAGGCGGTATTGCTCCCACTCGAAAAGAAGTTTCTGAAAACCCCGTGTCACAAGGGGCCTTTCCGTTTCATCAAACGGGAAAAAATAAAGCACCGGTGACATCTGGCGTCCAAAGTCAGCTGCACATCCCCACCAACGGCCAGAGATGCTCAAGGTTAAAAAAAAAGAAGAAAAAGAAAAGAAAAGAAAAATCCGTTTCCTCGACGCTCCTACCTGACCCCGGCCCCCAGCTCCCCCGGTTTCCCCGGTTTCCCTCTCCCTCCGGCGCCCGCTACCACCCGGGGCTCGGGTCCGCGTGCTCGCTCCCGCCGTTACCGGCCGGGCTGCGCGCGCTCGCGGGGCCCCGGCGTTTCCCGGGTGAGCGGCCGGACGGCAGCGCGCGAGCCCCGCGGCTTCCAGTCCGGGTCCCCCACCCCGTGGCGCTCACCTCCGCGCTGGGGGCCTCCCGCGCACTTAGCTCTCCGGACCCCTGACCGGGGGCCGCCTGAGGGTCCATGCCCCGCCGCCCACAGCCAGGCTCCCGGGACGCTCCGGCACGTGACGGTCGACAAGCTGCCGAGAGGCCAATCGGCGCGGCGCTTCCACCGAGGGGGCGGGGCGGCGCAGGGGCAGCGGTGCCGGACGACACGCCCACCTCGTCGTGTGGGGACCACAGGCTCCCAATCTCGTCCTGACTTCCCTGGTTTAGAGCCTTAGGCAGGACAGGGCACTGGGCCTTCCCCATGGCAGCTTTAAATGACCAGAGTCAACCCCGATAGCTTAGAAAGCCCAGGCTTCGTCACAGTTAAAGTCACCGCTGCTCCATCCCTTCATCCCATCACAGGGTTTTCCAGATAACTCAGCAGCCTGGAGACTTGCCACCTTGGCTTAATGATCGTTTTTTGAAGTCGGGAATCAAGATAAACTCCCCAAACAATGTGCCACCCGGAAACACTCTGTGGCTGTGTTATCGAACTTGGAAGTCACAACCTGTTCTCCAAGTCAGTAATGTGACTCCATTGCATAAGTCTCCATTTTCTTCTTTCCACAGTTAGTTTGGTATTTTTTTATTGACTTATTGAGTATGGTTTGCCGGACCTGATTTGGGTCACAAGTTGTGACCCCAGAGTTCAATAACAGTTGGTCAGTAGAAGTTGAACAAACCTCTTTCAGTGGACAAAGTCTTCAGTCTGGTTATTTCCCTGCTGCTTCGAAGACACAAGTCAACAGCAAGCTGCAGGCAGAGTGCACGTGTGTGTGTGTGTGTGTGTGTGTGTGTGTGTGTGTGTGTGTGTGTATCAATATTCTTTGTGGTCTAGAAATTCTGTGAAGGGCTGGAGAGATGGCTCAGAGGTTAAGAGCACTGACTGCTCTTCCTGAGGTCCTGAGTTCAATTCCCAGCAACCACATGGTGGCTCACAACCATCTATGAGATCTGGTACCCTCTTCTGGCCTGCAGGCATGTATATATACACTGTATACACAATAATTTTTTTTTAAAAAAATGAAAATCAGTTGTATGACTTCCATGTGTTTTGAGAAACGTTTAGGAACTATGATATGGCTAGGTATGGTGGTGCCAGAAGAGGGCACCAGATCTCATGAATGGTTGTGAGCCACTATGTGGTTGCCCAAAATATCAACACTTGGAAGGCTGAAACAGGAGGATTGGGATCCGGAATTCAAGACTAGCCTGGGCTTCTTGAGACTTTATCTCAAAAACCAAACCAAATCAGCAACAAGAGAAGCCCAAAGCTAAAAGCTGCAGGTCTGGTTTGACAGGCACACACTGCGAGCAGCAGTTCTCCTTTCTGGAACTACCCATGAACACATAGAGTTAAAACTGTCTCTCAAACTCCATCAGCCGTCCTGCCTGCCATTTCTGAACAGCTCACACAGAGGGCCTGCTAAGTAGCTGTACACAAAATTGCTTATACTCCTGATACGCATAGCCTGTTTAACTACCAATTGCTCGGCTCTTGTTGCTCTGACAATACTGTCATGGCTCATTGGTAGATCTATTAGTCGTTCTGTGGGTGCCAGGGAAGGAGTTCAACTCCTTTGTGTAATCCATGCAAAGCTCTTTAAAAGAAACCAAAGTTTACTGTAGACAAAATTTGATCTCTGACACACACTTTTTTAAATTTTAGATAAACAAGTATATTTTAGTATCAGTAGGTCCTAAATATTTCATGAAACATACTATAAACTTATCAATTGCTTGTTTTTTCTTTTTTCTTTTCTTTTCTTATTGATTTGTATTGAGCTCTACTTTTTTCTCTGCTCTCCTCCCTGCCTCTCCCCTCCCCTTCAACTCTCTCTCCTAAGGTCCCCATGCTCCCAATTTACTCAGGAGATCTTGTCTTTTTCTACTTCCCATGAAGATTAGATCCATGTATGTCTCTCTTAGAGTCCTCATTGTTGTCTGAGTTCTCTGGGATTGTGATTTGTAGGCTGATTTTCTTTGCTTTATGTTTAAAAACTACTTATGAGTGAGTACATACGATAATTGTCTTTCTGGGTCTGGGTTACTTCACTCAAAATGTTTTCTAGCTCCATCTATTTGTCTGCAAATTTCAAGATGTCTTTTTATTCTGCTGTGTAGTACTCCATTGTGTAAATGTACCACATTTTCCTTATCCATTCTTCGGTCAAAGGGGCATTTAGGTTGCTTCCAGGTTCTGACTATGACAAACAAAGCTGCTATGAACATAGTTGAGCACATGTTCTTGTGGCACGATTGAGCATCCTTTGGATATATAACCAAAAGTGGTATTACCGGGTCTTGAAGAAGGTTGTTTCCTAATTTTCTGAAAAATTGCCACACTGACATCCAAAACTGTACCAGCTTGCATTCCCACCAGCAATGCAGAAGTGTTCCCTTTTTCCCGCAACCTCTCCAGCATAAGTTGTCATCAGTGTTTTTGATTTTGGTCATTCTTACAGGTGTAAGATGGAATCTTAGAGTTGTTTTGATTCACATTTCTCTGATGACTAAGAATGTTGAGAGCATTTTCTTAAGTGTCTTTCAGTCATTTTAGATTCCTCTGTTGAGAGTTCTCTGTTTAGGTCTGTACTTCATTTTTTAAATTGGATTACTTGTTCTTTTGATGGCCAATTTCTTTAGTATATTTTGAAAATCAGCCCTCTGTCTGATGTGGGGTTGGTGAAGATCTTTCCCATTCGGTAGGCTGTCGTTTTGTCTTGTTGACCGTGTCCTTTGCTTTACAGAAGCTTTTCAGTTTCAGGAGGTCCCATTTATTAATGATTTTTCTCAGTGTCTGTGATACTGGGGTTATTAGGAAGTGGTCTCCTGTGCCAATGTGTTCAAGTGTACTTGATTTTATATTCTGATTATAAAACAGAAAGGGGCTGGAGAGAGGACTCAGTCGCTGAGAGCACTGGCTGCTCTTCCAGAGGATGATGGTTCGGTTCCCAGCACTCACATGATGGCTCACAACTGTCTGTAACTCCAGTTCCTGGGGATTCTGGCTTCTGAAGGCACCATATATGTGTGTTGTAGCCAGACCATAAATAAATCTTAAAAAAAGACAAAAACTAAACAGAAACAGTAACTGAGTGCCTGTTTGCCTCCGTCAGCAGAGGAGACCAGACAAAACGGGCTCCGTGAAGGTGCCAGGACAGCAGCAGTTTACCCAGCTGGGCAAGGAAGGCCCTGTGACAGGAGACATTGAGTCACCAGTCCCCCAGGGAGATCCTTGCTCCCCCTTTGCAAGGTCACCATTCCTAAAGCGTCTTGATGGGGAGAGGGCTGGACTAAGGGATCAGAGGTCGCCACTTACTTTATTTTACTTTAAGACCGGAGTCTGGCTGCATAGCCCATGTTCACTTAGAAATCTGGACCTTCCTGTCTGTCTGTTTTCCGAGTGCAGGGATTCAAGTGTGAGCCACCACACTCTGCTCAAAGCAGACATCTACACTGAATTACAATGAGGTTTAAAAATAAGCGCTGCCATAATGTAGAAACTCCGGATCCACTTGCCTGGCAAGCAAGGCCTAGGTCACTTGCTCCTTTTTGAACAATGTAATTTTCCTGAAACAGACAAAAAGACGAAAGATAGACAGTTTTCCTGTAAACTAAAAAGGATGAAATGTTTTCTTCTACGAGGACAGAAAGCCTTTTGCATCTCATATATATAAACAAACACCCAGACCTCTGCCTCTGTAGCAGACAGTTTAATGAGGACCCCACTGCAAATTAGTGCAAGGAGTGGGACTAACAACCGTCAGTCCCCTGTCTCACGCAATGTGTAGTGACCTTCGCCACCCCTGAAGTCTGCTCTTCACTTCTCTTCCTCTTTTCTCCTTGGTCATGTTTAGAACCTTTTTCCCCTTCGGTTTCGTTTCTGGAGACAGGATTTCCCTGTGCAGCCCTGGCTGTCCTGGAACTTACGCTGTAGATCAGGCTGGCCTCAAACTCAGAGATCCTTCTGCCTTTGCCTCCCAAGTGTCGGGATTAAAAGCATGCACCACCACCACCTGGCTGGTATTTAGAATCTTTTTTTTTTCTTCTTCAAAGCTTTATTTATTATGTATACAGTGTTCTGCCTGCGCGTATGCCTGTAGGCCAGAAGAGGGCACCAGATCTCATTACAGATGTTTGTGAGCCACCATGTGATTGCTGGGAATTGAACTCAGGACCTTTGGTAGAGCAGCAGTGATCTTAACTTCTGAGCCATCTCTCCAGCCCATGTAGAATCTTAATCCAATTATATTTCAAGATATTTTGGAGACCAATGATTTCGTTTTTTAAGACTATTTTGTTTGTTTTTGTATTTTGAGACAGGGTTTCTCTGTAGCTTTGGAACCTGTCCTGGAACTAACTCTTGTAGACCAGGCTGGCCTCCAACTCCCAGAGATCAGCCTGTCTCTGCCTTAGAGTGCTGGGATCTGAGAATATATTCTAAGGGGCCCATTTCCAACATGAACAAATAGTATTCCACTTAGTGTGCACAAAGAGGTAATGAATCATTCACAGCACGGTATAGCATAGGGCTCCTGCTGCCGCTGTTGTTTGAGACAGCTTCCCACAGTATCAGCCAAGCTTTCTCATACCCTGGATTCCAACAATCCTTCTGCTGTCTGCCAAGCAGCGGTATCTGGGACTGAAGGTGTGAGTCACTATATGACGCCTCGTGACTACATTCAATGAGTGATTCTTGGTTTATTTTTGTTATAGTAGCCCACTCTGTAGCTCAGGTTGTGTAACAAGGAGCTACGGGCACAGATAACCCTTCTCCATCAAGGTTGGCCTGAAACTCACTATCTTGCTTAGGCTGACCTTGAACTCACAAAAAATCCTCCTGCCTAAACCTCGCTTATGCTGGAGTCACAGGTGTGAGCCAACATGGCAGCCGTAAGTACTCGTCAGAATGGCTCCTGAACAGGGAGAAGGACGGCCATGTGCTCATTCCCAAATGCACTGTTCACAGTTGTGGTTATGGTGTGATCTCAGCCACGTAAGACACATCTCCAGATGGTTAAACAGCGCTTTTCTCCTCGGTGGGATTACAGTGATGGCCAACAATGAATTCTTAGTTACCCCCTCTTACAACAATGGAGATGAATGGCTGTCACTGTTCGTTAAAAAAAAAAAATCAAGCCAGGAAGTGATGGTGGCTCATTCCTTTAATCCCAGCACCTGAGAGGCAGAGGCAGGCGGATCTCAATGAGTTTGAGACCAGCCTGGTCTACAGAATGAGTTCCAGGATAGCCAGGAGTGTTTCAAAGAGAAACCCTGTCTCGAAAGAAAAAAAAAAAGAAAGGAAGGAAGGAAGAAAACAAAAATCAAAGAAACACATTATAAAAAAAAAGTCTGAGGGCACTTCCTTAGATATTATTTATGATACATATAGTCTGGTGTTAAAGGACTGAGTGCAGGCAGAAAAACTAAAAATGACTTCAAAGGTGAGTACCTCTTCAACCTACTTCTGACCTGTATTACAGCCACCAACTTGAGAAATATAATTCAAGTATTTATCCACCAGAGTTACTGCTAATGTAGCCATCTACATCTTTAAAAAAAAAAAAAAAAGAGGCAAAATTTGTTAAGAAACTCACAGATACCAAAACCCTCTCCTCCATGCCACTTGGCAGGGCCTTGGGAATGCCTGCTGATGATGTACATGCACACAGCTCCTGTCCTACACGGTGCTGAACCTGGAGCCTGTATTTTACACGTTGCTTTCACATCTTGTTGGATCTTTTCTTGTACCTTTACTCCACTCTGCCTAAGAAATCTCGAGAGAAGACAAACCTGCTCAAAATATAAAATGTCAGAAAATAATGACCCAGCGTCATGCTCTGAAGACAATGTTGCTATAAAGACAAGCTACTCCTGAGATAATCAGAGTTCACTCTACTCTGTGATAATAAGGAGAGAATTCTTATTGCCCTGCAGAAACGGCATGTCAGGCTTCTGGCCAGTCATACCGAGGGACACTGGCCTGATGCTATTCTTAGATCCATTCTGGTTACAGTTCTCTTTTTTTTGTTTGTTTGGTTTTGTGAGACAGGGTTTCTTTGTGTAGTCCTGGTTATCTGGGAGCTCACTATGTAGACCAGGCTGGCCTTGAGCTCAGAGACCCACCTGTCTCTCCTGGGATTCTAGGTGAGCGCCACCACCGCCCAGCTAGTTCCAGTTCTTTTTAGAAAGCCCTGCGGTCGCTCAGACCAGCTGTCTCTGCTGTCTGGGACCCATAACACAAGTAACATGAATAGCCTAGGCTAAGCATCACGTGTGTGTCAGAGGCAGTCATAGAAGAGCAGTAAGTGTTTCCCCACCTTACCCTCTGGAATACTTTCCTCCCTCCAATACAAAGCCCTGTAATAACCCCTTGTTTAGAACAGTGTTTCTCAATCTGTGGGTCACAGCCCCTAGGAAACTTTTGTCTCCAAAAAATATTTACATTAAGATTCATAACACTTGAAAGTTACAGCTATGAAGTAGCATCAAAAAATAGTTTTGTGGTTGGGGATCACCACAACATGAGGAACTGCATGCAAGGGTCGCAGAGTTAGAAGGTTGAGAATCAGTGGTTTAGAAGTATTTTTCAAGTTAAAGTTTTGGGGTTTTTTTTGTTTGTTTGTTTGCTTGTTTGTTTTTGTTTTTTCAAGACAGGGTTTCTCTGTAGCTTTGGAGCCTGTTCTGAAACTAGCTCTTGTAGACCAGGCTGGCCTCGAACTCAGAGAGATCCTCTTGGCTCTCCCTCCCGAGTGCTGGAATTAAAGGTGTGCTCCACCACTGCCCGGCAATGTTTGGGTTTGTGATCATTTATGGATACAAGTGAAAATAATATTTTATTAGTAAATGTAAGCCATCTAAGTGGACCGGGAAGTCTGACATAATTTAGTGAATGATTAGAAACAGGCTCTTAAATTTAGGAAGTACATTCAAATCTCGACCCTTGAAGCCATTATCACTTAACAATAGATACCACTCTAGGATGCTCTCTCAAAAGACAAGTACATTCCAAATGAGTTTTCATTAAGGTCTTAAAATAGTTCCTAAAGAGAATGAAATACAAATGGGTCAATTTACATACATGTGGTTTCAGGTGTGCAGTCTTCTCAAAACCATGTCTGTCCAGGATCTTTGAGTGCTGGAGCTTCTGAGACTCAGCTGTTAGACTGGCAGTGTCCTTGAGCAGTGGAGTCCTTGCTTCGGCCACCTCTAGAGCGTCCCTAGAGAAGCCACATGTAGCTTGTATGTATGCATGTGTGTCTGCATGTGATGTTTATGTTTGTGTGTAGATACGTTCGTAAGTTTGTAAACAAATATATTTATGTACATGTTTTTATGTGTGTGCACATCCATATATTTATGTGTGTACATGTGAACACTTATGTGTATACACGTACATATCTATACGTGTATATATGTACATTTGTGTGTACATTTGTATATTTATGTGTATATCTTTCACCCGACAATCTGTATTCTAGTCATCTGTCATTTATGTTAAAAAAAACCACCATGCTTTGTTCTTCTGTATGGGGCATTTAAATAACAAATGAAACATTTCAACAGTAGGGAAACAAGATCTATTGCAAAGAATCATAAAGGGCTGGAGAGATGGCTCAGGGGTTAAGAGCACCAGAGGTCCTGGGTTCAATTCCCAGGACCCACATGGTGGCTCATAATTGTCTGTAAATCTAGTTCCAGGAGACCTGACACCCATGACAAAAACACCAATGCACATAAAATAAAAGTTAAGAAAAAGGTTGACCCATTATTTAAAAATAAAGAAAAAGAAAAACAACCATAGAAAGCCTATCTCCAAAGGGAGGAGTAGTGGGTGGGTTTCCCTCCTGTTCTCCACCGCAGCTGTGATGCTTGTTGGTCAGGAGTGGTGGGCTGCTGGTCTCTGACAGCCTGACTCTCTGCTGATGTTTCGGGCATTTAAGTGAGTTCTCCAACGATCACAATAGTTGCTTATTGTGAAGCTAGCAACCTCTGCCTACCACTCTGGCTGCCAATTCACTGTGCAGAGCGCTAATTTTAGTAGGTATCTCGTGTGTGTTTGTCCTTCAGCATTGAGGTCTTTTCTAAGTGGTGACCTTTCTGATCGCAGGCACCTCTGCAACAGATCCGGGTTAGGCTCCTCCATGACAACGGAGCACAGGTGTGTGTCCCTAATTTTACTTCAGGAGCTGCTCCGGTCTTCCAGACCTGGACCGGCAAGGAAATAGATATGTTGCCTTAAGCCATACAGTTCACTGGGGCTGTTACAGCGGCCATGGAAACCACCAACACATCGCTCCACGGACTTGGTTTCCTTCCTGACTTTTATCTTGATTTCATTATCATACTGATCTGTACATAAGACAACAGACTCGACCACGCGGAGACATCTCTTGTCTCCTGACCCCCAAGACAGCTGAATCCAAGTGCATTTCAGATGAATGCCCAACACCAAACCAAAAAAGTGTTAATTAAAAAAATATATTCTTGTTTTTCTCCAAGATTTTAGACAAAGTGTAAGAATTGCGATCCCATTTTACATCAAAACCATAGAAGTACACTCAAAATTTGTTTCTTCTCAGCAGCAGGGAGGAAGCATCATAGTCACGTGAGGACAGTGGAGCCGAAGCCCCCCCCCCCTCCCCCCGGTTGTTGGTTTGGTCACTTTGGGTTCTGTCATCTAAAAACGTACCTTACAGTCATCTTTGTCCTATGGTTTCTCTAAGAAATAAACTTGTTTCTGAAAACACATGTCCTGGAGGTTTAAAGACTGGTACGGTGGGCAGAATGCTCTGAGGTGTTTGAGAAGAGCTACGGCCCCTAAGCCCAGCGGTCAGTAGCTAATGTCAGCTGCAAAACCATGAGTGTTTTGGCTGCCTCCTCTGATCTCCTGCTGTTTAAAAAGGTCTGTGGATGAAGGGCGAAGCGCTCTAGACTTGTAGCCTAGCATGGCTCACCCGTTACATTGTTTCCTCAGCAAGCAATCACTATAGTAAACAGGCTTGATGGGGAGATGGCTCTGGCATGGACTTTGGTTGAATACGCACGGTTCAAATGTCAGCCCAGTGCTTCTTTGGCAGGACGGTGCTGTTCACTGGAAAGCCGGCTAAGTATTTCCTGTAACCTAGCCTAGCCAAGGGAAGAGTTCACCCACATATGCATCTGCTACATAAAGCTAGAGTGTGCTAAGATGTGCTGATGGCGAAGAAAAGTCAAAACACGAAAACATCACCAAACTAGTTATGCATTTTTGCAGAGGGGTCCCGTCCCACACTCCCTGGTTCTTCCTTCTGACCCTTGGAGTTTTTGTGGTAAGTAGAAGGAAAGGTCCATCATGTTCCATGAAGGATGAAGGAGGAGGAATCCCCGAATGGCACCAGACTTGGTTCTTCAGTGGGGCTGCTTTCCCCAGGAGTTGCTCAGCAGAGCCTCATGGACTGCTTTGGACAAAGTCTAAAGCACTTAAGGGAAGGGCACCCACCACTAGGGCATTTCCTCTCTGCCCGGACTGAAAGGAGGATCTGACCGCAGTGGGAAAGCTACTATCTGGGTACCTGGAAGGTAACCCCAGGGGTGCATTCTGACTGTGTGGGAGGGTAGACACCACCCTGACACGCACCATAATAAAAATGCCACTGTCCTAATCCCCAAGGCTACTGCCTTCCTTATATGAGGCATGCATGGAAGGGACAGAGATCTCCCCTCTGACTGGAGATTCAGTTGCTCGTTACACATTCTGCACATTGCCCGGGTGAGAGTCTAAAAAAGAACAAAGTTCACACTTGGCAAAGAAATGTAAGCAAATTCACTCCATCTCTACCCAGTGAAAACAGGTAAACGATATCACCTGCTCCCACAGTATCCTGGACTGCTCCCCCATCGCTCTGATGCTGCTCCTGCTGCCCCCCACAGTATCCTGGGCTGCTCCCCCATCACTCTGATGCTGCTCCCGCTGCCCCCACTACCCTGGGCTGCTCCCCCATCACTCTAATGCTGCTCCCGCTGCCCCCACTACCCTGGGCTGCTCCCCCATCACTCTGATGCTGCTCCCGCTGCCCCCCACAGTATCCTGGGCGTGTTCCTCCATTACCCTGATGCTGCTCTCGCTGCCCCCCACAGTATCCTGGGCTGCTCCCCCATCACTCTGATGCTGCTCCCGCTGCCCCCCACAGTATCCTGGGCTGCTCCCCCATCGCTCTGATGCTGCTCCTGCTGCCCCCCACAGTATCCTGGGCGTGTTCCTCCATTACCCTGATACTGCTCCTGCTTGAGTTCTCTTACAAGGACTAGCCCTTGATAGTTCCATTTCTGCCCTGTTTGTATTTTGTTCCTATAAAAGGCCTTTTATACATCACCCTGACTTGAATGTCTGTTGGTTTCCTGCTAAGAGTGCTACTCCTGAGAAGGCAGAGTTCAACATGGTACCTGGACCTCTTTGTCTTTCATTTCACAGAATAAGGAACAGTTCGGCTGGTCACTACCATTGGTACTAAGTCTTGACCTCATTTGCATAATTGTGTACAATTTCAGTGAACTATGTTCACCTCCTCTGGCAGAAGGTAGAAGGACAAGGGTGGCATCAAAGCCAAAGCCACAAGCTACCCCACCTGGGCCAGAGTTGGAGGAACGAGAGAAGGCTGTTTGCTACATTTCAACATTGCCCTGCCCTAGAGCTGTTCCATTTTTCCCAAAGAAATACAACTTAAAGCACAGGACCACTTTTCCGTTCCCGTGGTGGAAGACCTTTTGGAGGCTGGCTGTGGGTCAGCACACAGGACAGGCAATGTTTAGCTGCTTCAGAGTGGGCAGGGTGTTATGTGTAGCATCTGCCGGAACTACACTTCTTTGTTTTGGAAACTAAAGTAGACAGAGGTCAAGCAAATGTGTCCTACACGTGATGCACAAAGAGTCTAAGGGGATGCTAATCTGCATTGTCAAGTTGGTTTTATTTAGGACTACATCACTGAGTTAAGCACGATTAGTAAAAACTCAAAGACAGAAATTGAGGTTCAACCTGAAGATCAGAAAAGCAAAGCAGTCACTGGGCTCTTGCCTCAACCTCAGTTCAAAAATGGTTATCCTGCCTCCAGGAAACCTCAGAATGAGACTGCAAGTTATCTCTTCCAGTTTTATATTCCTCTCTAGTTCTGGGATTAAGGGTGTGTACCACTACTGCCTGGTTTCTATGCCAAGCTAGTGTGGCTACTGGGATTAAAGGTGTGTGTCACCACTGCCTGGTCTGTAAGGCTGGCCAGTGTGAATGTTTTACTTTTCTGACCTCCAGGCAAGTTTTACTTATTAAAATACAAATGAAATGCAACTATAACTGAGCACGTAAGGGCTTCTCCAGAGAGGTTTAACTCAGGAGGGAAACACACTCTGAATGTAGGTGTCACTAACTCATGTCTGTGGTCCTGGCCTAAATAAGGAGGATGTGAGCTGAGCACTGGCGGTTTTCTCTGCTTCCTGACTGTAGACACGATGTGACCCCCTTCACATTCCCGATGCCAGGACTCTCCCCATCATGATGGACCAAAACACCACCTCAAACTGTGATCCCAGATAACCTTCACTTTCTTAAGCTGCTTTGTCTGAGGTCTTGTTCCAGCACTGAGAGAGTTCGCTAGGACAGCGTCCAAAGCATTGTGATTTAGTCCTTGGTGCCTACTGGCATCATCCTGGCCAGGCTCTAGAACTAGGTGACTCTTAGCGTGACCCTTATTTGCTCCAGGTGCTTGTTACTTAGTTACCCTCCCCACCTCTACGAGTTTTGTGTGGAGTGTACAATTAAAGACTAATATAGGGTATGGACTTCAAGGAGACTAGCTCAGCCCTAGCTGTGGATTAGGGCATACTGGTTGATCCCATCAACTGTTGACAGCCTCAAAACCAGCTTCATCTCTAACCCCTAAGGTGATGGTAGGGACAGAGATCAAATCTTTCCTGAATGGGCGGGGAGGTGGTGGCGCACACCTTTAATCCCAGTACTTGTGAGGCAGAGGCCAGCGGATCTCTGTGAGTTCAAGGAACTCATTTACATGCAACATCAACCAGCCTGGTCTACAAAGCAAGTTCAAGAACAACCAGGGTTATTACACAGAGAAACCCTGTCTGGAAAAACAAACAAACAAACAAACAAACACCAAACAGACAAATCTTTCCTGGATGAGCTCTTGTCCAAGCCCTATTTTCCTTTAGTTTTCTTTTTTAGATTTTTATTTATTTACTTATTTGATAATTTATTTTATGTACATTGGTGTTCTGCCTGCATGTATGTCTGTGTAAGAGAGTCTGATCTTGGAGTGACAGACAGCTGTGAGCTGCCATGTGGGCGCTGGGAATTGAACCCGAGTCCTCTGGAACAGCAGTCAGTGCTCTTAACCGCTAAGTCATCTCTCCAGCCCCCAGATTTTTATTTTTACGTGTGTGTTTGTGTGTGTGTGTTTGTGTGTGTGTGTGTGTGTGTGTGTATGGCAGGGGTATGTTCATAGGAGTGCAGGTGCCCACGGAGGACTTTGGATTCCCTGGAGCTGTAGTTACAGGTAATTGTTCACTGTCTCAAGTGGCTGGCAACTGAACTTGGATTCTTTGCAAGAGCAATGTGCAATCTTAACCAATGTGCATCTCTCCAGTCCCCTTTGGCGTGCTTGTTTGTTCTCTTTATAAGTCAATCAAAAGCTTAGACATTGGAACAAAGTTCATGGACTTAAAAAGAGGTCAGGATGAGCCAGGGGTGCCAGTGCACACCTGGACTCCTAGCACCCTGGAGACTAAGGCAGGAGGGGTTGAGTTAGAGCAGCCTGGGGAGACATCGTCATAACTTCCACGACAAAATTAAAAAGACGAAAGCGAGACAAGAAAGGACTGCGCTCACACCAGCCTCTGCTGGAAGCCCAGCGTTTCTCCGCTGGAGTCTGCCAGCCTGTTGCTTGCTGAGTTTTCCTCTGTGGCAGGATAATAGGTAGCAACTCAGGAGGACCTGTAGCTTGTAATAGTAGGAATTGCAACAAACTGTGATTCTTTCTTATAAGTGCCCTTTCAAAGTCCATTGGCTTTAACAGCCAGATTGCCCTTCACTCAAAGGAGAAACATCGTTACAAAGTACGTTATTTATCTTCTCTTGATTTAAATATAGCTGTGCTGTTCCCTCTGTGCGCCTCTGAGGCATACTAGTAGCTGAGTGTTTTCTGCCTGTGCAATTTTCTTTTAGCAAGGCAAGATTGCATCTGGAAATATTCGTCTTCCTTGTTTTTTTCTTCTGCTTCTAACCACATGGCATGGCTCTCACTGAGACAGTGGCCACGCTGCTATGAGAGGTGGGCACTTAGAGAGATGAAAAGCAACCGGAAAGGGGTAATGTTTCATTCCTTAAGCTTCCCAGCCAGGAATAAATAAACAGGAGGAAGTAAACCCATGCCCAGGAACTCAGCAAGTTGGGTTTTGTCCACATACGGGCACTCCTGGGTCCATTGCCTCATCACACCCAACTTGCTCTCTTCGGTCCTGAACTTTGGCATTTCAACTAAGTCCCCTACCAGTAAAGGAGTTGTAGGGCCGCTCCCCACGCTCAGGTGGAACTGGGGCATTCAGAAGCCAGCCCTGATACCACGGAGTTCTCATCTGGAGTCCTGCTGGAGAAAATCCAACTTTTTCTCCTCAAGTGTGTCTTTTAACATGGTAGGGATAGTTAGAGAAAATCCTCGCACCCGTGTGGAGCCGTCAGAGTGTTTGTCTGCCCATTTCAAGGTGGCCATTGGGGGAACCTAAGATATGTCCTCACGGCTCTGCAGATGGTCAGGGAACAGAGCATATTGTGACATCAGTGCCCTGTGCAGAACCAATCATATACATTTTCTCTCCTTAAACGTGAGTAAGTATGGCTTAATTTCCCAAAATCATGTGGAAATAAAATCCAAGAAACTGAAGATATCTTGTAGCTAAATCTTCCTGATGGCTAGAGGGAACTGCCACCTCAGTCAGTGGCTAACCAGATGTGCAAATGGCTTTAGGTGCATTAAACACAAAATTAGGCAGTCAACAACAGCAGCTGTTACTTCATGCCCCTGTTGTGAGCATGCTATGTCAGAAACATAGACACACATCCCGTCTTTCAGCAAGGTTAGAATTTATCGGGTAACAAGACATTCACAAGGTACAGCAGTTTCAGTGACATCCACTTGCTACTTCATCCTGCTTTCCTTTTTCAGAGCTACTGCGTGTTCTTTTATTCCACTCTTAACGTTAACTCTCATACCGCATACCGCACAGCAAACGCATCTGTACATATGTGGGGGATGGGTTGGGGGGTGGCTTATACAATGTATGCCAAAGGTTAAGAAGGTTCCTGTCAAGTTTCAAGTGGTTTCAGTAGTGAACTGAATAGTCTGTTTGGATAATAAAATAAAACACGCCAGCTGCGGCGAAGAAGCTGCTGCTGTGGAGTCTACAGGCTGCTCCAGAAGCAGAGCTGCCAAGTTTAATATAGCTGCAGAGATCAAAGGGAAGGACCTGGACCAAATGAATGTACAGACAGAAGGATGGATGGATGGATGGATAGACAGATGGATGGACAGATGATGAACAGATAGATGGACGGGTGGATGGGTGGACAGACGATTTATGAACAGATGGACAAATCAACGGATCAGTGGTTGAACAGAAGAATGGATGGATGGAGAGACAATGAACGGACAGATAGACAGATCGATGGATCAGAGGATGGATGGACAGATGGATGGATGAATGGAGGTCCAGATAGGAAAGTAGAAAGACAGGCAGATAGTGGTTGAATAGGCCACATCAGTAGCATGGTCCAAGAACAGCTGACTGGTGGAAAAATTCTGAAATGTTCTAACAGAGAAGCCACTTCTTATTGGTCTTTCCCAGCCGGACACACTGGACCTCAGTAGTGATGCCTTCGGTGCTGGACTCTATTGCTTATATGCACTGGATTTTACATTTGGGACAAAAATAAAAAGACAAAATTGTTGACTGCTGCGGGAGCTCCTTCCGCTCCTTCAGCCAATTGCCACTGAGTTACCAGCCCATTGGGGCGTGGTCTCTCTCTCTTTAAAAAAAGCAGCGGTTGTCCTCCTCTCCCTCTCTGGCTTCCGGCTCCGCTTCTGGCTTGCCTGGAGGGGCTGTTGTCTGGGACGGTAATCTGTAAGTTTTTTCCCCTTTGAATAAATAACCATTCTATTAATCATAATTCCAAACTGGTGTGGTATTGTCTGTGACTTACGCCTTCAGTTGACTTCTGGCTTTTTTTTTTTTATTTCACTTGTGCACAAGAGGTGGATCAAAATACTTAGATAGTGGACTATGGACTTGAGGTGGAGGGTTGGTTGCCAGGCTAGAAATGCCTTCTCCATGTTATTTGCCATACAAACTGAATTTGGGTCCTATATGCACTGAAGGAAGTTCTGGCCTCATTAAAAAACAAAAAAACAAAAAACAAAAACCAGCAATAACTTTAGCCACAAATTCCAACCCAGGGTGCCAAGAAACTCTATGTGACAGGAGAAGGCTCTATCACTCTGGGATGGGTGGCCACAGGGAAGAACCTGGCTGGCGTATGCAGGGAAGAAAGGCACATTTGAAGTCCAGACTCCAGGCCTTACCAGGCTGCTGTCCCTGTACTATGTACCCACTAAGCCAGGAGCTTTTCTGCCACAAGGCTTGCACTGTGTGTCAATTGCCCCTTTCAGTTCAAAGGATCTTCTGCTCCTTACTTTATTGCTTGTATCTCAAGGTAACACAGTAACAAGGTAAGTACATCACCATGGGAACAATCATAAATGCAAGTGAACGCTGATACCATATTTGATGTGACCTTGAAATCCAGACATGTTCTTGTTCCTGGCATTTCAGGAACAGGTGTGGTTTAGATGGGGTTTCAAGTTGGTGTCATTAGCTAAACATCTCTCAAGAACCCCAGTATGAGGCACATGGAATATGCCCTATGCCCTCCCCCCCACCGCGTCCCATGTTAAGGTGTCAGGGTCACATTGGTGGTTTATTTCTTGCCACAGCATTAATGCAATGTGGCAAGATGTAACCTCTGCATGCTGAGTAAAGACTCCATTAAATACGCTTTGCTCTGAGTCCCAGAGAGGAAGCAAAGCAAAGCTATTCTGAGACCAGATGGTACAACCCCCAAGGACAAGGATGTGCATCTGCCTGTGTGCAAGAAAAAGGCCAAGAAAGGTTGGTGCAAAGTCACCCTCAGGGCACACAGGTCCTCAGCGTACCACCGCACCACGTCCTGGAGGCTTGAACACCAAGACACCTGTACCCAGCAACAGCCACCTACCCCGTCACCATCCTGAACCATTACTGTGGGGAGGGATATCAACCATCAGGTTAAGTTTGCCCAGCTTCTTGACAATTGTCATATTGGGATTTCTTTGGAGAAAATAAAGACACACGCCCCCCCCCCCCCAAATCTCTGTTGAGTACGTACCTGCCTGCTGCTCCCTCTGACCTCCTGCCTTCAGCCTGGCAACTTCCTATTTCCTATCTCTACGAGTGGCTTTCCTTCTTTCACAGGTTGAACTGCAGAGGCACCAAACCTGCTCATCTTCCCAAGGACAGCCAAGTGTAGAGACTATAGCAACTTACCCAGTGTGTGGTGATTTCCCAGAAGCCTCTAGCTTCTGCCCTCACTCTTGGCTTCTGAGGCTGTTTTGGGTCCCCTGCTATCACTGCTGCTCTACTTCTTACTCTGTAGACTCCTGCTGTGACCTCATGGAATCCGTGTCCTGCTGCAGAATCCTGCTACTTTGTGGTGCTCCGATGTTACTCTATTTTACTGCTGTATAATACTAAGTATATGCCTGCATACTATACACTATGAAAGGCCGTGTGCTATTGATTGAAAGCTGAGTCTGGGACCCATGTCTCAGACCCAAGCATGTCTACTTCAAGTAGTCTCCAAAACCCTAAACTGGTTCAGGATGGGAGACGGAAAAACAGCAAGCAACTGACAGCATCAGAACATTGCATCCTTGCGAACAGTTAAAAGATAAACTATTGCCAACCCAAGGTTATGATCGTTCCAATGCCCTAATAATGCCTGGGGGCGGGGAGGGACCTCTAGTTTGTCACACAGACATAAAGGCAGGCAAAGCATCAATGCACATAAAATAATAAATAAATCAGACATTAAAAAAGATTCATAACAGTAGCAACATTACAGTTATGAAGTGCAATGAAATGAGTTTTTGGTTGAGGGTCCCCACAACATGAGGAACTGTATAAAGGGTTGCTGCTTTGAGGAAGATGAGAAACACTGTGGGATGTTTGGAGCACCAGATGTGGTATTTTGTTATATAGCTGCGGCTTCTATCTGTCTGATATTTCCTAATACTTGTTCTTTTTGTTTTCTATGTATTTAATAAAGTTGTTCATTTGAAACCAAAGACATGGCTGTTGTAGATGATCCTCTGGACTGTACTGGACATGCTGTTACTCTGCCCATTCCTGCTAGCATGGGTGTCTATTGTTACTCTGCATTACTGGGGGCTGCTATTGTTTTGTGGTTTCTCAAATTAAAGGGTTACTCTATAAGTTCTTTCCTCTCCTTTCCTTTCCTCTCCTTTCTCCTTTCCTCTCCTTTCTCCTTTCCTTTCCTTTCTTTTCTCCTTTCCTTTCCTTTCCTTTTTCCTCCCCTCCCCTCCTCTTCCCTCCCCTCTCTTCCCTTCCTTTCCCTTCCTTTCCGTTTCTTCCCGAGACAGGATTTCTCTGTGTAATAGCCCTAGCTGTCTTGGAACTAGCTCTTGTAGACCAGACTGACCTCGAACGCACAGAGACCCATCTACCTCTGCCTCCTGAGAACTGGAATTAAAGGTGTGTGCCACCACTGCCTGGCTGTCTTATGGACTCTTCTTTATGGGTTCCTGTAATCACTTGACTCTTAATACAATTGGTAAAATTATTTTTAAAGAACCATGCGGATGCTGCTAAATTTGGCTAAATTAATACAGATGTTCTCTGAGTTACAAGGATTCAACTTAAGATATTTAACTTTTCTACAGTGTGAAAGCATTTTCGTCTACGGCCATACCACCCTGAACGCACCTGATCTTGTCTGATCTCAGAAAGCATTTTCTTACCACCAATCTATTTTTCACTTTCAGCACATTATTCAATAAATAGATGAGGAGGAATTTTTTGCATGACTTTTCCTGGAGATACATAATCAAATACTCATGACATTGCTATCTGACCAAAGAAATTATTTCACCCACATTTAGCTTAGTGAGCCAGTGAGTTTCTTTACTGGGGTTGCAGGAGCATGGGTGACTCAAAGGCCCCTATGTCACTGAAAAGCTCACAGCAGCATGGCTGAGAATTCTTCTCTGGAGTTCCCTGACATTGTGTCTGTTCATTGGGCAGGTAGGGATTTTGTGAATCTTCTCTCAGGGGCTTCCCCAGCCCTTTAAGTTTCCTGTGCCT
This sequence comes from Myodes glareolus, assembly GCF_982192425.1. NCBI lineage: Eukaryota > Metazoa > Chordata > Mammalia > Rodentia > Cricetidae > Myodes > Myodes glareolus. The sequence goes on along the minus strand of NC_142048.1, from coordinate 54,966,629 downwards.
CTGAGTATAAGGTGCTCTGTTCCCTTTTCCAGGAGGGAAGATTTCAATTTGGAGGAACTAGCTAGCTACAGAATACAATCAACACACTTTAAAAACTAGCCTTTTAATCTCTCTCTCTCTCTCTCTCTCTCTCTCTCTCTCTCTCTCTCTCTCTCTCTCTCTCTCTGTGTGTGTGTGAATATGAGCATGTGTGAGCCAAGGTGTACAAAGACCAACTTTTGGGAACCAGTGTTCTCCTTCCATCAATACCAGGATTCCAGCATTGAACTGAAGTCACCAGGCTTGCAAAGCAGGCACCGTTACCAGCTGAGCCATCTCATAGGTTCTAAATTCAGTTTTAAACAGCTCTCATTAAATAATTTTGCATGTTCATAGGTTTATATGTGTTCTGAGAGTGTTTATGAAAGGCTAGGTACAACATAACCTATATTGCTATTTGGGTGTATTAAATGCATTTTTGACTTAGTATTTTTACCTTGTATGACTTATCAGGATGAACCCCATTTGGAAGTTGAGCAGCTGTATCTTATTGCCTCTGTTCTGGCGGTATCTTGGCTTGGTAACATCAACAAAAACTCCATATATTCTGAATTATGGTTATCCTTTGTTTGCAAATACACCTCCACAAGTTCAATCAACAAAAACACAGAGCCATTGGGCATGGTTCAGAAGTGAGAACCAAGTGCCTACATTAGGTGTTGTGGCTGGAATAATGCTGACTTCCACCTGTAACTGGTCTATTACTTTTAAAAATGTGTAATGAAAAACACTACTAGAATAAGCAAGCACATTAGAAGTGATTTACATAAGTATTTCCCCAATATGAGTACCCACATCATTCAAAAGACTAAAACTGAACATGATGCTTGCTTACTACACACCAGGCACTTGTAAATACTTTGTGCTTATTTACTCGGGTAAGAACCATTCCTAGTTTTCTTTGCTATCAAGGGTGCACACAGGTGGCTGAAACCTTTCCCAGCAACCCTCCTGGGCAGCAGTCCTAGTTAGAAGCTCTAGCTTCCCGCCCCTCTAATCCTCCGCGGTGTACTTGCCCTTTTCTTAGACCCCACACTACCTGTTTGGAAAACTTTGCGCCCGTTGGCACTGCTTTTCTAGGGCTTTCCCAGCTTTCTAGGAATTGAAAGCTGTTCTAGGCCGCAGGTCAGCCAGATCTTCTTTGAGCCCCAGGGCTACATGCAGTAAGTCAGTGGCCATGTAGGAGATGGGGGGAGACCAAGCCAGGCCTCGCTAGGCAGTCAGGAAAATGGGGTAGGGAAGTGAGGCGTCTGAGTGTATACAGGTCGGTGTCCCTGCTAGCATCAGGCTGGCGGTCTGTAGATCCGGAGCGGGCGTCCACAGACCGTGGCTAAACCAACCGGTTTCCGTCAGACGACCCAGGTAACGCCAGCAGGGCGAGTCAAAAAGTCCCACCGCGGGCCCGCAAGCGACTAGGACGGGTGGGTGGGGCTTGCGTTCACTGAGCACGCGCGCAGGAGCCTCCGAGCTCGGGTAGCAACACGATCACGTGGCTCCACCTCGGCCAATCAACGGCATCCCAAGGAGGGGCGTCCAGCGGTGCACCTCGGCGGGAGGCGGACGGACGACTTCCGGCAATAATTGGAGGCTGCAGCTCGGTGAGGTTGGTGGCTGCCTCGTCGGAAAGGGACCAGCAGGTGAGAAGGGACTCGGGATGGGCTGGGGAGGGGCTGTCAGGCGGGGCGCTCCCGGCCCACGCGTCGTTGGCCGCCGTGCAGTCCGCTGGCCTGTGCAGGCGGTGGGCTCGCCCACCTCCCGGGGGTCCAGGCGTCCGCCCCCCACCCCCGCCGGCCTGTCATCTGCCGGTCCGTGCCTCCTCCCGAGCACACCTGGCAGGGCAGCATCCTTCAGGCCTGCGCATGCTTTCTCTGCCAGACACAGGAGATTGGCATCTTTATCCTCAGCTCATTTCTGCCTCTCTTCCAGTGGAGTTCCATCTCTGTCCTTGGGCCTGTTCAAACTCCCCTGATCGCACATCTGGAGAGCCGTCCCTGTGAAGGGTCCTTCTGCCCTGCATGCAGCGCCAAGGCTTAATTTCCCACCGTTCTCATTCCATTTTCCTTAGCTCCCGGGCGTGCAGTCCCTACCGCGTCTGTGATGATCTCCCTGGACTCCTGAGGGCAAACCCGACTTCTGACGTTTGGCTTGAAATATGCAGTGCGTTTGTTCACGATCTTTCACAGTCAAATTTACCCACGTTTACAAATTTCACATTTGATCCCAGCTTTTTGAATTTAACTTGCTTAAAAATTTTAAAGAAAACTTGACCAGCGGCAAAACTGAATGCTTATTAGCTTGTAGACTATTCATTCTATTTTAAAAAGGGTTTCAGTATTGTTAATTCCATGTGTGGCATGTGCACCAGTGCCCAAGAACAACAGAGGCCTTAGACCTGTTGGACTGGAGTTACAAACAGTTGTGAGCCGCTTGCTTTGAGTGCTGGGAGCCAAACTTGGGATCCTCTGTAAGAGCAGTTAGCAGGTGCTCCTAGCTGCTGATCCATCTCTCAAGAACAATGGAGATTATCTTTCTCAGGTTTTAAAATGAAACTTTAAAGTGAAGCTTTTCTCCCCTTTCTGTTTTTGTTATGATTTGTTTTATTTTGTGCCCTTGCCACACACTAAACGCTCTTGTTGTTTTGAAGAAAAACATAACTGATGTATATTCTAATTATTTTTTCTTGTAATTTGCAAACAGAGCATCACACATGTCAAGTTAAAAAAAAAAAAAGACAAACAGCAACAAACACCCGAACCTGTAATTTCCTGGAATCTGTTTTAATAGGCTGTTAGGATTCCTGTAAATATAGTGGCCAAGAGCATGGACTGTGGAATCAGAGTCCATAATTTTGAATTCTGCCCTATTGAATTCTTTGCTTCTGTACTCTCACGTATAGAAGAAGTTTTTGTTGTGATATGGTGGGTGAACACGGGGCCTCGGGTGTGCTAGGCAAGTGCTTCATCGCTGAGCCTTGAAATGGAGAGTGAAGTTTGTAAAACGAGGATGTTCCCCTCTTTACAGGTTAGTGTGCGGACCAAACTGGGTGTCATTCGCCTACTCGTTCAGTTAATGCCGAGCCCATTCTGAGTTCTGGTGTTTCTTGTTGGTGTTTTCATTCATTAGGAGCACCTGTGCTTGTTGAAGAAAAAGCCATATATATATATATATATATATATATATATATATATATATATATATATATATATTTGTTAATTCAGGCTCTTTGGTCTTAGGAGATTCTAATAGGAAATGAATTTGAAGAATTCATCCTGTTCTTCTGCAGTACCCCATCTTCATGTTTTGCCACATGAAATAGAAACCCAGAAAAGACAAAGCTGTGCAACCCAAGTGCTTTCTGGCGTTAGTTAGCAATTACTGCGCTTAAATTCTAGTGCAGATGGGGCCTGGATGGGTGGCTCAGCGGTCAAGAGCTCCTGCTGCTCTAGCAGAGAACCAGGTTAGGTTCCCAGCACCCACATGGTGGCTCCCAACTGTATGTCACTCCAGTTACAAGAGAATATGACATCTCTGTCTGACCTTTACTGGGGACTGCAGAACGCGCTGCACTTACCTCCGTGCATACGGGGAAGACTCTCATATACACATAAAATGAAAGTAAATACATTAAAATACATGTGCAGGTTATACAAGCCGTGTCACGGCTGAGCAGACTTTGAGACGTTACTCATACACGTATGTTATTTTTTCAGAACTGATTTATGGTTTTTACTTTATGTGCTGGCTAACCTTGGTGTCGGCTTGGTACACCTGAGAAGAGGGAGCCTCGCCTGAGGATTAACGCCATGTTGTCTCGTGGCTGTTTTCTCGGTTGCTACTTGTTGTAGCACGGTCCAGTGTGCTGTGGGGTTGTACAACCCTCGGCAGATGGGACTGGGCTGTCTGAAAGCAGCTGGCTTAGCAAGCCACACGTGGCAAAGCCCTAAGTAGGAGTCTTCTGTGACTTCTGCTGAGTTCCTCCCCTGCCGCCCCTGGATGAAACAAACCCTTTCCTACCTACATGTTTTACCAGAAAACAGAAAAGAAACTAGATTTCCTTTAGCATTTGCAAAGTCTCAAAATAAAGGTAATTTTAATTTTAATTATATTAATGAAATTCTAGGAATTCATGTGTTTTAACCAAGTAGATAAATTCCTGTAAAAGGTTGGTTGTTGCCTGGTCTACAGAGTGAGTTAGTTCCAGGACAGCCAAGGCTACACAAAACAAAACAAAACAAAACAAAACAAAAGTGGGTTGTCATCATTTAAGATCTTTTAGCAACATTATTTTCTGGTACACAAAATCAGATGCTTCACACTGAATTTTTAAAAAGCTGATGTATAACCTTTTAAACTGCAGCTTGTCTTCTGTTATATGGGAAGGGTTTGCTCTGGAGCCCAGGTTGGTCTTGAATTCTTACCTCAGATACTTGAGTGCTAGGATGACAGGTGGATAGGCAGACAGGTGGACAAGCAAACAGGCGGACAGGCAGACAGGCGGACAGGTAGACAGGTATATGCTGCCATACCTAGCCCCAAGTGCTTGGGACTGAACCCAGGGCCTCATGAGCACTAGGCAGGTGCTGTACTACTGACCTATATCCTAGTGGCCCTTTATTGCTGTTTACCGATAAATCGCTTCTAGAACCTGTGCCTTAGTTTATGAGCTATGTAGATTCTGCTGTGGAACAGTGAACTAAGACAGCGATCCCATGATTGCGCCCTGTCAAGTCTGAAATAAATCTTGAAACAAACATTTTCCTCTAGGTTGTAAAATCTGAGATGTAAGGTTTTTATTTTCATATTTCTGTGATTTACTTGCTACCGAGCCTCAGCTTGCAAGGGTTATTTATATTATACCAAACTATTTTCTCACCAAATAGTTCAGTCGGTGAGTCACAATACGCATAGGATTGACAACAACCAAAACGTAATGAGAAATGCCACAACGGCTCTTTTTATAAATGCTATTAAATTTTTTTTAAGCAGAGAGTGGCTTCCTAGGTTAGTGCAGTGTTTGCATCTTATCAAGCGTAAGACACTTGTTAGCTGAGGACATGGGTCTACATGAGACATGGGTGAGGAACTGCAGGTTCAGGGGTTACTTTGCTTTTTCTGTTCTCCCTTTGAATTTTACACTACAGACCCTAGAAAATTATCTTTCTAGACTGGGCAATGGGACTATAACACAGAATAAGACATTGTGATTATCTTGGAGGAAAATTAATGTTGAATACATAAGTAATTTCAGATACTGGATGGTGGCAGAGGCTGGTTCATGGGGTGGAGAGGTCTGAAGGGAGCTGTTTGCAGGGAGCCTTTGTAGGAGGTGGCAACCTGACTTTGTAAACATGAATATCTGGAGCTGTTCCTGGCATTTGCTGTGTGTGAGACTCACCTTTGGACCCAGCATTCCTTCCCGTGCCCCTCCCAACACTGCTGTTCTGCTGTGTCCCTCCTCAGCACTCCCTCGCCAAAGACCCAGGTTTGGTTCCCGGCACCACCTGCATGGCAGCATTTTGCCCTATGTGGCTGCGGCTGCACCGCCAGTCCTCTGAAGGTTCACTGCCTTTATGCCCTGTAATGCCACAGTCTGATCAAATCATTTGCCTCCTGGTTGTTCTTAGGACAAAGCCCAACCTTTTCCTCGTCAGGTCATCGTCCTCCCCTCCCCGTCTTTGCCGACCGTATTCCATTTCCATTCTCCATGCTTTTCGTCCACAGTGGGCTCTCTGCAGTCAGGTCGGACTGTGGCTCAGTTACGTCGCCTCCTACTGCTGGAATGGGTGGGAGGTGGGGAGAGCTGTTTGGAGTGGTTCCTCAGCTTGCTTGCTTCTAGTGATTCAAATGCAGGTGTTGTCTGGGGTAAACCTTTCACCACACATTGTTGTGCAGTAAGACCCACCTGTGCTTAACCTCCTGGTTATTGCTTTAGTGCAACCGGAGTGTTATATAATCATCACCGTGTGCATACCACGGCTAGCAGCAGTAAGCGATACATGTAATTTACATGTTAAATAAAACTGGTTCTGTATGAGAAGAAATTTATGTTTGCTTTGTTTTCCTTTTTTTTTTTTTTTGGTGATAGGGTCTCTTTGTAGCTCTAGCTGTCCTGGAACTCACCCTGTAGACCAGGCTGGCCTCAAACTCAGAGATCTGCCTGCCTCTGACTTCCGAGTGCATCACCACCACCCAGCCAGAAGAAATTTGTGTTCGTTATGTGTATATATACTTTTAATGTAAACTGTTTATTTTTATTTTTTTTCACAGGAAAACTATGCCATTTCTGGGTCAGGACTGGAGATCCCCTGGATGGAGCTGGATTAAAACCGAGGATGGGTGGAAAAGATGTGACTCCTGTAGCCAAGAGCTCCGGAGCGAGAATAACCAGTACTCCCTCAACCACAGCATGTACGTCTCAGTGAGGAAGAATCGCTGCTGCCACCTGCGTGGCCTCATGGTTGTCAGGTCACTGTAGAGCTCTGTCGCTTACAGTTGTGCTCACGATTTTGGCTAGGCCTGCAGTCAGACTGCTCCTGTGGTGTGCCTGTCTCCATCAGCAGTCATGATTACAGGGACAAGGGACACTCAGCCATACTGGGTTTCACATGGGTGCTGAGGATTTGAACTCAGGCCTCCCTGCTTGCATAGCAAGAGCTCTTAGCCACTAAGCCATCTCTCCAGCACCAGGCTTACATCTGAAACATGCCTGCATTCCTTGTCCCTAGTAAATAGTAGCTCCCTCCCTGTCCTCTAACTCTCACACCACTCGTGATCTCTGTCTGCCCTTTTGTGATGAGATGATCTGTTTTATAATAATGTCCTCAGATCCGGGTGCATTCAGCATGTACTGGTAAAGTCCCTTTGTTTTTTAAGCCTGACTATTTTGTCTGGATTGTCATGTTTTGTTTGTGTGTGCAGTTGTTGATAGACATGTCAGTGTTGTGACTGGGGCTGTCACGGATGCAGGAGCGTGGGCGTCTCTTTAGACCCGCTTTCAGTTCTTTCTGTTCACACGGTAATCAGCTCAGTATTTAAGGGTTCACTACTCCCATCCACGCTGGCTGTGCCGTTTATATTTCCACCACTAGTGCATAAAGGTCCTCGTGTTCCACATCCTCGCCAACACTTACTTCCTGCACTTTTGGACGGCAGCCATCTTCGGGAGGGTGAAGTGTTAGGGCAGTTTTCGCTTGCATTTCCCTAAGAATTAATGAGGTTGCACACATTTTCATACGTTCTTAGCCCATTTGCATTTCTTCCTTCCACAAATTAAAGTTTTCTGCCTGCTCTTTGGGGGAATTTATTGTAGAAGATTCTTTTGTTTTTAAAGCAGGATGAGGGATATTTGTATTGCTCATAAGACCAAAGGCCATAAAAATAGGAACTGTTTGCTCTGAAGTGCAGTTGACTAAGTTTATTTGCATGAAACATGGAAAGGTTTGTACAATATTTATGCTTTTATTAAATTCATACATGTTAAATTTTAATTCTGGAAGCATTTTTTTCCCATCAGTTTTACATTTTTGTATATCTGGCGGTATAAAAATCATTACCCAAAAGTATGACCTTCCTACCTTAAAATACCTTATAAAAATAGCAACTAGTTAATAATTTGCTGTTGTGAGGTATTTGATTACACTGTGTGAAGATATGTCATTGTGATTGGTTTAATAAAATTGGTTTAGTAAATGGCCAGTATCTAGGCAGGAGGTATAGGCAGATCAGTTTTCCTTTGATAAGTTTGTGATTTTAGCTAGAGCTTTTTCTGATTCAGAAGAGTCTCCATCTAGTGTCTGAGTCAATGATGACAGGCTAGGATAAGAGTGACCCTGGAATTGTAAGAGTCAGGGATCTGTGTGTTCAGAAGTTGGGTCATTAGGTGCCTGTGAGAGGATGCAGTTGTGAGGTTTGGATGCCCCCTGGCTGCCTGGAGGATTTACTGCAGTGCGTATGCTGTTTAACTGTGGCAGCAGTAAGCCAATTTCAGCAGTAAACTCAGCTCTCTTATGAAAAGTGCACACTGGTGGCGGATAAAAGCGATTTTTACACAGTTTTCTCATCAAAGAACAGTGATGGGGAGCTGGAAAGATGGCTCAGCGGTTAAGAGCGTGAACTCCTCTTCCAGAGGACCTGGGTTCAAAACCCAGCACCCACATGGCAGCTCACAGCTGTCTGTAACTCCAGTTCCAGGGGTCTCGACACCCATGGCAAAGCACCAATGCACGTAAAATAAAAGTGAATAAATTAAAAATTTGAAGATGCAGTGCGATCGGTAATGAAAGGTCCCCAGACTACCTTACAAAAGATACAGCTTTAATAAAACAGAAGGAAAAACTTACACCAGAATCCCAACCGTCCAGAACGCTGGATCCAGGCCAGAGTGAGAGAGGGCGGGGCGGGGGGATGCACCCTCCAGGCTTATAGGTAAACTTTTGCATTAGGGCAACACGCCCCACAGACAGAATGTGATTGGCTGAACTCTCCTATCATCTCCCCTTTTTTTCTAAAATAAGACAGAACAAAACCAAATACCATTATATACAACAGAAACAAATAATACATATAAAATTATAAACAACAAACAATATTAAGCAAGAAGCATATAGCAAAAGTTTTACTAAACATTTTATTTCAAGGAGTCTAAATAATGTAGAGGGTAACTACAACTATGTAATCTTCAACTCCATCAAAGATCTGAGAAGGGAAATAATTTTACTCAAGCAGCCAGGAAGTACAAGCGGGAAACTTCCGAAATGTACAACAAATGGAAGAGACAACTGAATACCTGGGCAATCACCCAAATTCTCGTTTGCAATGTTGAGTCAACCAACTTTGGCTAAGGCCTGATGTAACTGACATGTCATTTTTTAAAGGCAAAAAACCTTTTAGGACTCTCTCACCCTGTCTTGGCAAGATAAGACAATCTTGCTTTTATCCATTTACGGATATTTTGTAATTCTGTCAGTGTTTGAGGTATGGGCTTTTTCTTTGCCCAAAGGCCAGTTCTGCCAGGAAGAAGACAAGCTCCATGTGGAGTGTCTTTGGTACTCAATGTTCTCTCGGGAGTAGAGTGGTGATGCCAGGAGCGATTGAGTCTCACTACTATAGAACTATGAGTTAGATTAAAGGCCATTTTCTACAGCTCTTCGAAGAGGTTGAAGATTATACTATCTATACTAAGTATGATCTCTATGCACCTAAATAAGCTGATTAGCCTAAATATAAATATAACAAACATATATGACTATTGATTTCTATCTATCTAACTTGAAGACTAAGAGAATGAACAACTGTGCAATGAGTGAGGACAATGACCTCCAAATGTAAACAATGTATATCATTACATATATATTTTAATCAGAGGTAGGAATGTAAATATATATATATCAATACAAATAGAGGTAGAAGCATACTCACATACAATATTCAATATATCAATGTACAAAAATCAACACCAATACAATTTTCTAAAAACAATAACTCACAAATACCAATATATTATTATCCCATCACCAATCAGTCCCCCTTTTTTTTTCTTTATGATAAACACCCCTGAGCTTATAAAATACCTCCCCCATTCCCTCATCCCTATATCAATTATAACCAACCCCTAAATGATGTCCCTAAACCTGAGGGCAAATTCTACTGGGAGAGGGGACGTCATCCTCTAAAATTGCTTCCAACTGTCATGGGGGCGACGTTTCTCTTAGGGGGCCCTGTGAAAATAATTGATGGTAAAATTCCAATATTAACATTTGGTGTGAGAAAGTTGCAAATAGTCTCTGAGTAGTTTAAGGAGGTTTGGCCAGAGTGTTGTCAAATTTTGTGCATCATTCGGAACTGTCTTGTGTAGCTGGTACCAAAAAACAGGTCTAAAAGTAGCACTATCAACATTATGACGTCATAGTAATGAGGTGGAGTTGATGTTGTGGGGCCCCATCTTCATCCTAGAAGCTTTAAAGATTACTGCAGGAAAATTTATTTTTTGTTATGGGAAAGTTAAACATTATCTACGAAGACATATACAGACACACACACACACATATATATATATATATTAATAAAGACGGAAACAGATGTGGGGAAAGGCAAAGAAAATTTATCAATTGTAATTATTTTGTCCCATATCTTGGCTCTTGACATAATACAGAAACTCTGGGATATCTCTTATTAACAGGCTTGGAAATGAAGAGGGACTGAGCCATAGTCCAACTCCAAAACCAGCTCTACATATTTATAAATAAATGTACAATAGTACATATTAAAAAAAATAGTAATACTTACCTAAACTATTTGGTTTCATTGTTGATCCTTGTTGGGTCGTAGATGGTTTCTATCCATCATTATTTAAATATCCAGGGAGAGGGCGGGGAAATGCACCCTCCAGGTTTATAGGTAAACTTTTGCCTTAGGGCAACACGCCCCACAGACAAAATGTGACTGCCTGAACTCCCCTATCAAAAATTCAAAACCCATTGATAAAATCAGTGATGGGCTGAAAACTAGCTTTTAAGTGTGCCCCCTCCCAAAACAAACAAACAAACAACTCAACAAACAAAAGCATATTTAGTGTTTAGGTTGTGGATTGCTTTTTATACTTTTTTCTTTTCTTTCTGTCTGTCTTTTTCTTTTCTCTTCTTTCTGTCTTTGTTTGATTTGTTTTGAGACAGGGCGTCTCTGTGTAGCCCTGGCTGTCTGGAACTCAACCCTGTAGACCAGGCTGGAATAGTTTTTATTACAAAGAGAGAAAAAAAAAAAAGAAAAGAAAAGATGTTTGAGCTGCTAGTGCTTGATTTGAATTCCTTGTCTCATAAAAATGAAAAAAAAATACTAAAGTACTTTAAATGTGTTTGAATATTACAAATGTAGCGTTCACTTGCTGGTTCCTCAGCGTATTTGGTAGGAGCTTATTAAGAAAAGGCACAGTGCAGCAAGAGTGAGTTGGAGCCAAATATCTGGAAAATGTAGATGATAAACAAGGGCTAGCGTTATGTTTGCTCAGCTTTGGTTAGGGACACAGCAAGTTTCAGCCCCGTAGTCATATTGCTACTAGGGTTCAGTGCTTTTATGGTTTTGTTTATAATGTTCAGGCTTTAAACTATTTTGATGTTTGGAAAGTCTAAAGCATGGCTGGCTTTCTGGAGGAACATTTTTAAAAGAAAGAATAAATCTTAGTTGCTTCAAAATAAAAAGAGAATGTAGCTATTACCCCTGAGTTTCCAGTTCGTGCCTCCCTGAAATGTAGCTAGTCCTCACCAGGGTTTAACAGGGTCTTTATTTTCATCCCCAGATTACCAAGTGAATACTTACTTTCTTAAAAAAGAAAAGCAAAGTGAAGTTCTTTGTGAAAAATTTACTTTAATGAACTGTCTGGGTTTTTTTATTCATTTGTTTAGTTTTGTTTTCTGAGACAGGTTTTCTCTGTAGCTTTGAAGCCTGTCCTGGAACTAGCTGTTGTAGACCAGGCTGGCCTCGAAACTCACAGAGATCTGCCTGCCTCTATCTCTGCCTCCCTAGTGCTGGGATTAAAGGTGTGCGCCACCACCACCCAGTTTAATGAACTATCTTTGTTTCAGTATCTTAAATAATGGCGAAGAAGAAATATTCAACAATGAGTGTGAATATGCAGCCAAGAAGAGGAAGAAGGAGCATTTTGGAAACGACACAGCCACTCACAGTAAGAGTGCTTTCGCTGGTTTTATCATCTTATTTGATATTGCCGTAATGGATTGCTTGGCAGTGCTCTCTAACAAGGTGCAGGGTGATGGAGGTGTGCGGACAAGCTCTGTGCTCAGTGCTGCCCGTCTGTCCAGTGAGCAGACTGCCTGTCACTCAGCTCACTGTTGGTAAGGTCTAGACAATCAAAGACGGCAGGCCTGAAGCATGCCTCTGCATCTGAGGATGCTGCCCACAACTGAGCTCCTCCTAAACAGAAAGGCCCCTAGGAGGGTTGGTTTAGATATGGGGTGACTGGGGAGTGTGGACAGGAGCCAGAAGTGGGCAGAGCTAGGACGAGAGGCAGTGATGTGCAGGTGGAAGGGCATAAGGAGTCTGTGGGTTCTGTCACAGCCCTGCCCACCTTGGCCCATGCTGGGAATACCTGCTAGAATGTGAGGAGGGCAGACACAAGAAGAGGCTTCATGATCTTGGTTATGTGTGCCATGTGTGGCCATAACAGCTAATAAAAGGCCAGTAATGATATAGAGATAATATTACAGAATTTTATAAGCATGTATATTTGATATAACACTTTTCTTGTATGTTAACAAGATGCGTTACTATCAATTTATTTTTCATGTAGAGGTGTCTGAGCACTTAGGTGATGTAGCGCCTACCCTTCACTCTTTGAGCTACGTGCTAGGGTACTGTTCACAAGCTGGGAAAGGGGCCTGGAGATTTAAACACACAGAGACACGGGTCATCCTTGAAACAAGAATGCCCCCTTTAATTGTCAGCTTCTATAGGGCTCTGTCCACGCCCCAGCTCTCGGGATCTTTCAGCTGCAGGTCCATCAGAACCCACTCCCCTGCCATCAGGGTCTCGTGCTCAGAGCAGCTGCAGGCTCAGAGCAGAGGAAAACAAATTGTTTACAGGAAATTCAGGGTCTGGGGGGCCACAGCCCCCAACAAGGTGATGTTAGGAAACAAAGTGTGCTGTGTACACTCACCAAGCAGAAGCACCTCGCACCTCTTGGCTGGAGCAGTGAGGTCATCTTGCTAGTCTGTCCGGCCTTCCAGTTTCCTCAACATCTTGAGGTTGAAAGGATTTGCCAGATTTCAAGGGCCTTTCATCTTTGTTCTAGGTTTTTATCGTGAGAAGTGGATCTATGTTCATAAAGAAAGCACAAAAGAAGTAAGTATGCTTTAGAAGAGTGTGCGCTGTATTGTTTGTGCTGAATATGTCCATTAGTTTAGTTCTTTAGTAATGCTATAGTGAGTCTATAGCTCACATTCGAACAGATGAATATGTATGTGACAGCTTTTTGAATCAGTGACTATAATTATGTACATGTACATGTGTGTATTCATTGATATGTGCATGACTGTGCACTGGGTATGTGTGGTATAAGCATGTGTGGTGTTAGATGTATTTGTGGTATATAGTGCATGTGGTATGTTTGTGTTCTATAATCTATGTGGTAACTGTGTAATATGATGGATATGTATATTTGCATGTGTGTGGTGTGTGCATATATATATATGGCATATGCTGTGTACCTGTGAGTGCTATGTTATATATTTGTATATGTAGCATATATGGGATGTGTTTGATATATAATGTATATGTGATATCTGCATGTGTGTGTATATGGCATGTTTATATAATGTGTATGGTGTACATGCACATGGTATGTACTACATATGTGATATGTTTGCGATATGTTTGTGCATGGACTGTGTGTGCCACACGCACGTGTATGCTTGTGATGTTTGTAGTGTGTGTGGTCCATGAGTTTGGATATGTGTATGTACTTTTGATCCCCATGCGTCTCTAAATCAGCAGGGGTTCATTAAAACCAAACATACATCCCTGTGTGTTTGATCCATGTTCTGGCAGTGTGACCTGTACCTGCGGGTGAAGTTTTCCCTTTACCTCGTGTGTTTGGGGAATAAGATGCCCATGGACCCCTCCTTCCAAAATGCATAGCGACTCCTAGGAAACCACCCAGGTCGGCTCTGCAGGACACTGCAGAAGTTCCTCTGCTTCTGATTGCAGAGCTGACCAGAGCTCTCTCGTGAGTCATCCCACAAACCACTTGGCTACACTGTGTTTCTTGTTTCTCTACTTAGTTTTAAGTAAACCTAGTTCCTTTTATAGACCTAGAACATCTGCATTTGCTTTATTTTACAGCTGTTTGGGAAAAAAACTAATGATGCAGTTTCGTATTACATAATTATGAGATTAGGATTAGTTAAGTGTTCCAGAAATGTTAATAATACCCTTATTTTTTTAATATACCACACTTATTTATTTAGTGCGTGTATGTGTGTGCGTGCTCTGAGCTTTGCTTCCCCACAGCTCACAGCGGTGTTTTACATGTAGTGAATGCTCAGAAAACATGGGTATTGATGTTCTGTGTGAATGTGTAACTGGGTAGTACACGTTAGGATTGTTAGAGTTGTGTAGTTTCCCCACGGGGCCAGCAGACACATTGCTGCCTCTGCTGCTCTTCTGCAGCCCCACTAACCTGTTTCAAACTCAAAGTCACTTGTCACAAGGAGTCTTGTGGTTCCGTACTGTCTTCTAGTTCATCTGCCCCGTGACTCAGCTGAAAATCCATGCATAGATTTAGGTGTTTCAGATGCAGAAGGTAGGGCTTAAAATCCTTCCTGACCTGAGCTCAAGTCTGTACAGACCGATACAGAAGATGGAAGACCTCTCAGACAGAGCAAGCAGCAATATCTATGACCCTTAGGAGAAATTACATCTCCTTTTTGGTTCCCAGATCTGTGCATTTCATTGTAGCAGTTGGCTTTTTGGCTGCTCAGCTCCCATGATGCCAGTCTGGAAACCAGCCGTTGTCAGACTTGGGTCATGGAACCTCAGGCATCCACATAGCTGTTTTTCAGAGCTGCCCCTCTAAGGCCACTTGGTGGTTGAGCACACTTCCCCCAGGGCTGTCAGAACTCTCTGTGGAGACACGCTGCTGGTGTCCAACACTGGCATCCTGTGGCCTTGTGTTCACCCCCGTCCCCCACTCCCGTCCCCAGCAGCAGAAAGCAGAATGGTGTTTCTTGAACTTCTCTTTGCCATTATACCAGCAGTGTGAACAAAGTGTCAGTGCCTCGCGTCTCAATTGCACACAATTGGCTTCAATTCAGCGTTGCTATACTTTATTCTCATTTATATCTGACGTAAATCTTTAGAACCAATACAATGCCGTTTATGCTCCCTAGCTGACATCACCTGTTAGCTCATTGTGCTCGGCTGGTTGAGCTCACTGCTTGTCTTTTTTCTAGAGGCATGGCTACTGTACCCTGGGAGAAGCCTTCAACCGGCTAGACTTCTCAAGTGCAATCCAGGATATTAGGAGGTTCACCTACGTGGTCAAAGTAAGTGGCTGTTTCAGAAACAGCGTTCTGTTGAATAACCGTCCTGCAGGTTCCAGAAGCGAGGTAGGCACGGTGCTGTGGCCGCTGCACTAAGGTTCTCCTGAGAGAAGGAAAGGGACAAGCGTGGGAGAAGACGTGGGGCTTGCAACACCGAGGTCTCAGTTGCAAGTCTCAGGCTTGGTGAGACCTTCCTGCCCGGAGGCCATGGGAACTGGGATGTTCCAGAGCCTCTTTCTGGGGAACACCTCAGACAGTTGAGCTCAGAAGGACCCCAGTGACTCCATCTGCGTTTTCTACTGTATGCATTCACTTAGAATGGGCCTTGTTAGAATGTCTGTTCACGAGGGTGAACAGACAAGAGGAATCTTACACAGAATAGAGGTCCACAAGAGTCTTGCTGCATTACTGATAGTTTGTCAGAAGTTTCTGTTTTGGGATATGTTCGGAAGGAAAAGATCATTGCTGTATAGAGTTTGCTTTTGTGGCTCATTCACTTCTCTGCATTGTATGTAAAGTACATACAAAGGGTCTTCACACCTGCTAGCCCTCCTTCCAGTGGTGCTTAGAGACCCTTACTGCTTTCTAGGTGTTTCCAGGTGTTGACACAAGGACAGAGATGGATTGCTCTTGGCCTCAGCTGGTGTGATGTGTGACAGGATTCTAGGTGACTGGCGGATGGCAGGAGAAGCGGTCACAGTTCTTCTTGTGCCCAGTAGACTTTGGGTATGATTTCCTGAGTTCTTGAGAGCATCTGTCTGGGTGACTCTGCTCTGGTGATGGAACCGAGATTCACTCTGGCTTGTTCAAGTGTTGGCTTTGGCATCCAGGGAAGACAAGGCCGATTCTAACAGAACTGCTCCTTCCAGCTCTCAAATACTTCTGGAAAGAATTTTTTTTTACAAAGTAGAAGTGACTTCCTCTGTTTCTAAACAACAAGTTTTCTTAATAGAGTTGGTACTTATATTTGTCCAAAATATGATTAGCCTAGCCCTGGAGGCCAGGTGAAGTCTCCTGTTGCTCTGATGAAGTCCTCTAGCAGAAGCAGTGTAAGGGTTGAGGCTCTGTTTGAAATAGAAAGGTGAAGTGTCCTGTCTCAGAGCGCAGTGAGCTTCTGTGTTTCCTGTTCGCCGTGGTGGCAGCTCTGGGCTTGCTTCTGTGTCCAGCTTTCCTCCCTTTGTCCCTTCTGTATTTGTTATCGTAAGAGGTTGGTTTTGAGCAAATGCTCTTTCATGTTCCTTGAGATGATAGGCCGGTTTCCTCCACTGTTGATGCGTGGAAGGCTCAGGGGTCAGCCTGTGTTGAACTGTCTTGAAATGACTCTCACATGCTGGTGAGCTATCTTGATGTGCAGTTGGTTTCTGTTTCCTGGAATTGGGCAAGTGAACATATTTTAGCATCTGCCTTTTGTTTGTTTGTGTTTTTCAAATCGTGGATTTTGTCCTGTCATGCTTTGTTGCGGTGTCCTGATTTGCTTTTGGTATTGATACCACTAGCCCTATGGTGTGCATTGAGAAGAATTCCTTCCCCTTCTTGGAATACTTTGAGAAGAAATGGGTTCTCTGTTTGGTAGGATTCAGCAGCGAAGCCGTTTGGTCCTGGGGTTTTGATGAGCACCTTCATCACGGCTTCAGTCTTGCTGTGCATTGCCCGTCTGTTGAGGTTCTGTTTCTTCATAATTCAGTCTTGGTCTAAGATGATAGCAAACTGTGGACCAGGGTGGCCAAGCAGAATGGGCTGAGTGTCCTCGACCCTGGGGATAGAGAAGTAGTGTGGGCAGCTGCGTCAAGGAGTGGGGAGGAGAGACCGTGCGCTGACTGCTCTACCTGTAATTATAAATGTTGTTCCCTAACATGGAGCTGTGGAAAGGAGGGGAGAAAAGGAGGTGGCGGGTTTATCATGACTTAGAATAGGCAACCGACAGCTGGGTGTCTCCTCTGAGGCCCGAGAGGGTGAGAGAGTGATGGAGAGTCCCAGTTACAAAAGTATCGGGGCAGGATAATGTTAGCCCACCTACGTTCTGAAGGAACTATTGGGAAAGAGTGAGGAGTTACGTTGTCATTTTGTTTTTTAGTTATACAATATGTCAGAACTAAGATCAAACCTTTATTATGTCAGTAAATGCTTCTCTGTTGGGTCAAAGAGCACAGCCAAACTCCAGGTTATACACACTTAGTACCCAGATGTAGAGATCTGTAGTTGGGAATAGAAGGATGGGAAAGATACAGAGGAAAATAGAAACAAACCCGAGAGGAACAAGAGGCATGGAGGGACACAGTCCTCAGCAGTGCCAACAAGGGTCAGTCTGTAGCAGGGCTGAGGGAGGCCAGGCATCAGGATGAGCCTCCATCTCTATCAGCAAGGTTGGCATCGCTTAGATTCCAGTGCAGCGATCGTTCTTGGTTCCTAGGTTTTCTACAGTGTGTCTGAATTGTGTTTTAAGAGATTATATGTGGTGATCTTTTTAAATTTCACACGGAAGGAAGGGCCTGTTGACTTCTTGATTGTCAGCGTTAGACAGTGGATCAGAGCATGAAGGAGCGTGAGGAAAGTCTGTTGGTGACCAGGGTGCTCTGCAGCTCCCTGCTGGGGTAAGGTGCGAGGCTAGAAGGCTGGGCATTTACTCATCTCACCGGCCTGCAGCCTGTGGAGATTCTTGTGCGGAGTGGAAAGCAGGCTGGCTCCAGCCTCAGCATCCGGAGTAAGGTCCCCTCAGCTCACACTGTCCTCCTGCAGCCACCTTATCTAGCGCCACACGTCAGCCCGTTTCACACTGCTCCAGTATGTGACTGTGGTGTTTCCGTCGGAAAGGGACTCACAGCTTAGCCTTTCCCTTCTTATCTTGAAGCTGCTGCAGCTGATTGCGAAGTCCCAGTTAACCTCCCTGAGCGGAGTGGCGCAGAAGAACTACTTCAACATTTTGGATAAAATTGTCCAAAAGGGTAAGGTTATTTCTCAACATTTGTTGATAGATAAGTCACATAGTATACACCTAGGCCGTTTACACAACTTCGTAGTTTTTAGTGCAGTGTGTTCATAGGATTGGGAAGCCATCACTGCTTTTAACTGTATAACATTTTTGACAAGTCCATGTCATTACCTTCTCCCACCCCTTCTGTGCTGGAGGGTTTATGTCAGTCATCTGAGAGGAGGGAACCTCAACTGAGAAAAAGCCTCCATACGATCAAGCTGTACACAGCCTACAGGGCATTTTCTTAATTAGCGATTGATGGGGGAGCCCACTGTGGGTAGCTCCACCTCTGGGCTGGTGGTCCTGGGTTCTATAAGAAAGTAGACTGAATAAGCCATGAGGAGCAAGCCAGTAAGCAGCACCCCTCCATGGCTTCTGCATCAGTTCCTGCCTCCAGGTTCCTGCTCTGACTTCCTTCAGTGATGGATGTGACCTTAGAGTTGTAGGCAGAAATGAACCCTCTCCTCCCCAAGTTGCTTTGGTAACAGTGACCCTAAGGCACCTGCTGACCCCTTTTTCCCAACTAGTCTCCCTCTTCCTTAGCCATAGCTGCTGTGTGTCCATGACGTGTGTTCATAGCAGGGGCGTGGCTTATCCAGGATAGCTGCTGTGTGCCCTTGACATATGTTTATAGCAGTGGTATGAACACTTATCCAGAAGGCAGCACTTCATAGCACACTTTCCTCTTTTCATTTAGGTTTGAGCACTTAGTTACATATTCTCATCACCTTGGCTGGTGAAGAGTCTCTATTCTAACTACTGCCCACTGCATAAGCTTCTCCACCAAGGCTGAGCACAGCACTGGGCAAGGGCTCTAAACAAAATATTAGGAAACAGTTTGGCATGTCCATTTAGCAGAACAGCAGTAGCGGGTTCCCTACCCAGGGCTTATTACCTCCCTAGCCACAGGCTTTTGGGCAAGTTTACAGCACCAGGCATGTATCCTTTGCTGTGGAACAAGCCTTCAAATCGAAAATTCAAATCAGAAAGGAGTTGGTTATCCCCAAAAGATAGCCACGCCACTATTGCACAAGCATCACCAGAAATTGTAAGTCTAATGTTAACTGGAAATTTGTTATAAGGAGAGGAGCTTTTTCCTATCATCTTTCCAGTGTGTACATTCACAAATAATACTGTGCACACTGTGGTAGCCGGCCAGAAGATGACCCTTCAGCTGCTGAGTGTGCAGATGTGCTCAGGGCGGAGAGCTCGCCCCCCAGACCCAGTTCTACAGATGTGCTCAGGGGAGAGAGCTCGTCCCCAGACCCAGTTCTACAGATGTGCTCAAGGGAGAGAGCTCGTCCCCAGACCCAGTTCTACAGATGTGCTCAAGGGAGAGAGCTCACCCTCAGACCCAGTTCTACAGATGTGTTCAAGGGAGAGAGCTCGCCCCCCAGACCCAGTTCTACAGATGTGCTCAGGGGAGAGAGCTCACCCTCAGACCTAGTTCTACAGATGTGCTCAGGGGAGAGAGCTCACCCCCAGACCCAGTTCTACAGGGATACTTTGTTCTTTCATGGCCAGTCAGTCACAGTTCACTGGACCGCTGGGTTCTAGAATCAGAAAGATTGCAGCTTTTTGACTTAAGTACCACATAAGTCATAATTTTCCTTTTAATTTAATAAATTTACCTTTACCAGTTAGTGGCTATTAGAAAAAGGAACTTTTTGTACGATTAACTTATACACTTCCAGTAATTTGTGACCATGTATTTAAGCCATTTTAAACATTCACCATATCATAAGTACAAGAGAAATTGTACACTGACTACTTTCAAATTGTAGACCCAACCAAAAATTTAGTCAGAAAGGATTTTAAAACTTTAAAAACTTGCCAGGTGGTGGTGGCGCATGCCTTTAATCTCAGAATTCTGGAGGCAGAAGCAGATGAATCCCTGTGAGTTCAAGGCCAGCCTGGTCTACAGAGTGAGTTCTAGGCTCCAAAGCTACAGAGAAGTCGTGTCTTGAAAAACAAAAAACAAAACAAAACAAAAAACTTTAAAAACTCTTATTAATAGTTTTGATGTCTAAAAAATTATGCCTCTTTTAAATTGCCATGAAATTAGATCCTTGGTTTTTAATGTGATAAAAATCTATATGACATAAAATTTATCATTTTCATTGATTCTCAGTTCACTGTTCAAAGCACTGTGTGCTTGTCCATTGTGCGTTCGTAACTGCCGTCTCTAGGGCTGCTGCCCTAACACACTGCACCCCTCAAACACAAGCTCCCCCACTTGCCAACCCCATCCTCCTGTCCCATCACTGCGTCTTTGTCTGCAGACTCTAGAGACTTGCTGCATGCGAATTATACTGTAGTTGGCTCCTTCCAGTCGGCTCCTGCAAGACTCCTCCACGTGGGGCAGGTCAGAATTTCCTTCCTTCTCTAGGTTGAGTGACATCCCAGTGTATGAAGGGATCTTCAGTTGATGGACACTGAGAAGTGGTCTTTGCTCTGTCAATCTGTGGCTTGTTATTTATTTCAGTTCTTGATGACCATCAGAACCCTCGCCTCATCAAAGACCTTCTCCAGGACTTGAGTTCTACCCTCTGCATCCTCGTCCGAGGGGTGGGGAAGTCAGTGTTAGTGGGAAACATCAACATTTGGATATGCCGCTTGGAAACGGTTCTCAACTGGCAACAGCAGCTGCAGAATCTTCAGATGACTAAGGTAGATTTCTCTTTGCTTTCTTGTTTTTGTTTTTGTTTTTTGAGACAGGATCTTACTAGTAGCTCTGTCTGGCTTTGTAGACCTGACCGGTTTTGAACTCACAGAAATCCGCCTTCCTCTGCCTGTACAGCACTGGGATTAAAGGTGAGTGCCACCACATCTGGTTAAATTTATTTTTAATTGACACAGTAATCATATGTACTTTAGAGGTGCTGTGTGATACTTGACATATCTGTGATGTAAGGGGACTCGGTGACCATTACCTCAGACGTTTTGCCTGTTCTCTGAGATTTTCAATGAATTGTTGTCAACCATCGTTATATACCACTGTGCCATGAGCAATAAAAGTTCCTCCTATCCAGCTGTCTTCCTGGACCCATTAGCCATATATTCTTGACCCTCTTCTCTATCTACTTCTTTACTGAGACCCACCTTTTCTTTTCTTCTCTTTTCTTCTCTTTTCTTCTCTTTTCTTCTCTTTTCTTTTCTTCTCTTCTCTTCTCTTCTCTTCTCTTCTCTTCTCTTCTTTTCTTTGGTTTTTTGAGACAGGGTTTTCCTGTAGCTTTGGCGCCTGTCCTGGAACTAGCTCTTGTAGACCAGGCTGGTCTTGAACTCACAGATATCCACCTGCCTCTGCCTCCCAAGTGCTGGGATTAAAGGCTGTGCATCACCACCTGGCTTCCACCTTTTCATTTCTACATGTAATTTAGAACATGATTTTGTCTTACTATTTTTGACTTCTTTTGCATAACCTGTGGTTCCATCCTTATTGCTGAAAATGACAGTGTTTCATTACTTTTGTTGCTGGATCATATATAACATATTTTCCATATATATATATAACGTATAAGTCATGTGTCAGTGGACACTAGGGTGGTTCCATGTCTCGGTTACTGTGAATCCCGCTCCTTAAACAGTGATTGCAGTTCCTTTGGATGTATATGCATTACAGCCTTGCTGGGTCATATGGTAATTCTGCTTCTATTTTTTCAGGAACCTCAGGGCTGCTCTTCTCTTTGCTAATTTACATTTGTATCAACAGTCTATGAGAGTTCCCCTTTCTCTCAGTCACTAGCATTTATTTTGCTGTTTTAAGAATTGCCATTCTAACTGGTGTGGGCAGGTGCCTCATTATGATTTTGATTGGCATTTCTCCGATGATTAGTAATTTTGAGTGTTTGCATATACTTGTTGACTATTTGTGTATCCTCTTGAAACATGTTATTATTAATTCATCCTTTTTAAATAGGATCTTTTGGGGTCCTTCATTGCCGAGTCCTGTGATTTCCTAGCATTTGTAAATTAACCCCTGTCAGATGAAGAGCTGGCAGCAATCACCTCCATGTTGGGCGTCCTTTCCATCTCTGCTTTCTTTGGGATACAGAAGCTTGTTTATTTTATGTTAATCAGACATCACTTTATGTATCATAAACATATGTTAAACTGTCAGTGAAGAGAAAATTCAGATTTAAAGGTGAGTGCATAGTTGGGCAGTGGTGGCCCATGCATTTAATCCCAGCACTGGCAGGCGGATCTCTGAGTTCAAGGCCAGCCTGGTCGACAAGAGCTAGTTCCAGGACAGGCGCCAAAGCTGCAGAGAAACCCTGTCTCGAAAAACAAAACAAAACAAACAAACAAACAAACAAAAAAACCAAAAAAAAAAAGAAAAGAAAAAAGGTTGTGGAAATAAAGCCAGGGAGACCTTGTAGACACTGTGCCTGTCGCAGATGCAGCACGGTGGCCCACTCCGTGACCCTTGTTCCCATTGCTGTCATAAAGTATGACCATTGTCAGCCACAGTCAGCATTTCAGATCCGCCATTTTCTGGGTATTTGTCTAGTTAGGACAGAGCTGGGCTACACCCAAGGGTTCAGCTTCGTGAGCATGAAACTGCACGTGCCAGCCTTCTGAGACCACCACGCACAGTAGTGGGTGGCACCGCAGTGAGCGTTGAAGGACAGACTTCTTCCCTAGAGTCACACCGAAGGTGTCAGCCTAGCATGGCCACTATTTCTTGTTGAAGGAAGCCACTGTGTCCTCTCCTGTTTGACACCGTTGTGTTTCCTTTTAGCAGGTGAACTCTGGCCTCACACTCAGTGACCTGCCCTTGCACATGCTGAACAACATCCTGTACCGTTTCTCAGATGGCTGGGACATTGTCACCCTGGGCCAGGTGACACCAACCCTGTACATGCTCAGTGAAGATAGGCGGCTGTGGAAGAAACTGTGTCAGTACCACTTTGCAGAGAAGCAGGTGAGTGTGCGGTGCAGTGCCCTTGAGTCATCGGCTGGTCCCGTCCAGGTCCCTGGTGCTCCAATGATCTTGGGAGAATATGTATTCCATATCCACAGATTTGATTATACTACTTACTATATAGAGAGTGTACTAGAGTATACTAAAGTTACTTCTGAATTCTCCTCTACCAATTACAAGACTCATGTACCATACTGAAAAGGAATCATGATTCTAAAAATGGCCTAGTACCGAATAATTACCTGAGCTATATCACACCTATTGGCCAAAGGTCATGGTGTTCATTTTACCTAATAAGTCATATTCTAGCTCTGCCCAGCCTGTTGTCCTGGGAGAATCAGCGGGTCCTTGTGGCTTCACACTTCCCTCTTGGTGCCTACTTGGTAGTACGGTCTCGAAGTCCTCCATGTCTTGTAACTCCCATGTTTCCCACTTGGTGGCACCATATTGAGGTTCCCTGTGTCTTGTAGCTCTAATATTTCCCATTTGGTGGCACCGTCTCAAGGTCCTCCATGTCTTGTATGGCCTGTGCTTCCCACTTGGTAGCACTGGCTAAGGTCCTCAGTGTCTTGCTAATTGACTGTCTTCTCTAGACTGACACCCCTGGGCTATTGTGTAGAACAATGCCCATTCGATACAGGGCTAGGAGCAGGCAGGCATTATGTTGTGTATCTTGTAGATTTGGACATGACTAAGATAGAGGAGCATTGTGATGTTGGGGGTAAAACTGTGCTTGTTTCATGGCAAGCACAGAAAGCAGGTCCCATCTGAAGAAGGAATCAAGAGTCTTAGCCACACTCAAGATTCCATCCAGTTAGCTTAGAAAATCCAGTGAATGATCTGGAACACATGACACCTTTTGTTGTTGTTTATTTGAGACAGGGTTTCTCTGTGTAGGTTTGGTGCCTGTCTTGGAACTAGCTCTTGTAGACCAGGCTGGCTTTGAAGTCAGAGAGATCCACCTGCCTCTGCCTCCCGAGTGCTGGCATTAAAGGAGTGCGCCACATGGCACCTTTTAAATGACCCTCTGGATCTTGCTTGAGAGAAGCATTGTGAGGGCATAAGGAGGCCATTGAAAGACTTCCTAGAGAGGAAGGTGGGGTCAAGGATATGTATGTGTCCAGCCAGGGTCCTAAGTGAGGCAGCTAGCTCCTCCCAGGGAAGGTCTGTAATGATGTTTACTTATATTTTAATAAATAAAGCTTGCCTGAAGATCAGAATGCAAAACAGCCACACTAGTCAGCCATACAGGCCAGGCAGTGGCGGCACACACCTTTAATCCCAGCAGCCACATTAGTTAGCCGTAAAGACGGGGTAGCGGTAGTACACACCTTTAATCCCAGAAATAGAGAGGAAAATAAGGCAGAATGAGACAGGAACTCTCTTTCAGTCTGAAGATTTCATAGAGTTAAGAGCTCTCTAGTGGCTTGGCTGCTTTGCTTTTCTGATCTTCAGGCAAACTTTGTTTATTAAAATACAAATGAAATATCACTACAAGGTCTGAGCAGGAGAGACCTAAACAAAGCCCTGAGTGGGGAGATGCCTACAGGGACCTCATGCAGGTCTGAGAGAGCTCAGAAGGCTCTGGGTCCTGACAGGGAGCAGTCCAGTATGGAAGACGGATGAGGATGGCAGATGGTGCATTGCCTGGGAGTTTGCAGAGGCTGCGCCTGAGGACTGCTGGGTGGGATCTTTGGGAGGGAGCGTCCACTGCACCCCTGAGTTGTCAGCCATCCTGTCTCTTGATACTCCCGTCTTTCCAGCTTTCTCAGCTGGCAACTATGATTCTGCCCTCTCCTCTTTGAAACTGGATTTGGGTTGGCATCAGAAATTCTGGAGAGGCTGAATAATCCTTTGAAGGGAAGATATAGAACCGTGGACAAATGATGGATAAAAGTATGTTTGGGATGGGCCTTGCGTGTCACACAGTTGCTGTGGAGCCTACACTGAAGGATGCCCACAGGGAGAGAGGCCAGGGCTCCTAGCAACCTGCATCCTCTGTTCAGGCTGGGCTACCAGAGCTCCTGGTAGGTGTTTATAGAAATACGTGTTTAGGATGTCTGCTGACTATTGTGAGCCCCGAGTTCCTTGACAGACGCTTTAAAGAGGTTACGGATCTGGCTGCACTAGTATTTACATTCCATAAGAAGTTAGGTTAGAATCTGTGCTTAGCACCTACGTGTACATCTTCTGGTGCATATTTCCTTGATCGAATCACAAAACTGAATCTTTAAGATGTTGTTATTAGTTCTTCATAAGTGACTAAGAATAGCATCCTGATTTCTCAGGACTAGCATAGGTCAGAGTTACCTTCAAACCAACAGTATAGGTTAGGAAGCACCTCAGCGGGAGCTGAAGGCTGTGTAGGCCTTGGACTAACAAGGCCTAACTGACATAGTGACATCAGAAGGAGCCATTGGTAAGACACCTATGCTTAACGTAAGACACCTATGCTTAACGTAAGCACTTGTGTGAATGTGAAGCCTACAGGAATGTGTGTGTTCCTCCTGTGAACACTGCGGGGCATGAACAGTGAGCCGGAAGAGAAGACAAGGCAGAGGTGTTTTGTCTCTAGAAGCTGATGTTTCTGTGGTACTTAAAGAGCTCAAAGATTGCTATGGCCAGGCCTCTAATTGGTCCCCTTTGCTTTTCAAACCATCTTCTTCTCAAATTGTAGTAGAAATAAGATCCCCTCATGGCTTCATTACCATTTCCAAGCGGAGCCCCTAAAAGGTGTGGCTGGTTACATGTTGTGTAAGTTATTATTTCCCGTTATAAAAAGCAGAACACTCAAAAACTGAAGCAAACTTAGACAAGGGCATCTTTGCATAAATGAGCAAGGACAAGGCCTATCAAGCACACAGTTCTTTATGTACATAGCACACACATAGAACTGCCCTGGCTGTGTGCTTTATTTTCTCTGACCCAAATTATATGGCTCAAATTTTTTTCTGGTAACACCTTCATTAAGATGCTATCCAGTTTATGTCACCGTCACTATGGCCCCTTTTCAGACATCATTGTTGTCTCAGAAGGAGCCAGGTACCCTCAGCTGTCATCTCAGCCCCATTCACCCTCAGCTGTCATCTCAGCCCCATCCCAGTCCTAAGCAAGCTGTCTCTGCCTGGGCTTCCTGTTCTGGGTGTGTGGTGTGAGCCGACTATGCAGCGGTCAGGCCCTGTGACTGCCCCCTTCCCTCAGCATAGCCCTTCAGGATGCATCTGTAGTAGGAATCAAAGCCTCATTCCTTTGGGGATCACCATATTTTGTTTACCCACTCATCTGGTCCTGGCCCTGGCTTTCCTTCCACCTTGTGGCGAGTAGGATTGTTGCTGTGGAATCCATTGCTGAGTTTGTGTGTAGACGTGTTTTTCATTTCTCTAAACTAATTTCTGAGTAGTGGGATCACAGTTCTGTTGCTCTGTAGTCCTTGGGGAGGCTGCACTCTTTCTCACCCATTTTACGTTCCCACCAGAAGTTCACCAGGCCTCTGATTGCCTGCACCCTCCCCAGGTGCTACCTCAGGTGATTGGCATCTCGTCATAAGAACATTGACCATTTGTGTGTCTTGGCAGTGGAAGTGCTTTTTCAAGCCCATAATCCATACTCAAGTTAAGTTGGTGGTGTTCTTTATTTATCCTGCATGCAAGACTCTTAGCAAATATATGACATCTACAACTATCCCAGACCTCATTCCAGAGCTGCTGTCCGTCTGCCTCTGTGTGGGAACACCATGATTTGCTTGACTTGTTCCTCACTGATTTAATCCAAGTGAGTTTAATATCAGATCATAAAATATTTCATGTATTGCTCTGCTATATATATATATACATATACATATGTATATACACACACATATATATATATATATACATACTTAATGCTTGTTTTCGAAATCATCTGATATTCTGAGCAGAGTTTTCTGTTTCAGTTTTGTAGACACTTGATCCTTTCAGAGAAAGGTCACATCGAGTGGAAGTTGATGTACTTCACCCTGCAGAAGTACTACCCCACTAAAGAGCAGTATGGAGACACTCTCCATTTCTGTCGCCACTGCAGCATTCTCTTCTGGAAGGTAAGGGTTCCACATGTGCTCTGGGGACGCGAGGGCTGGAGTGCAGGAGGCAAACTGTTCGTCTGTGTCTTAAACAGAAAGATGAGGAAAGAACGGGAAGTGATGTTCGTGATGGGAGCATTAGGAATGCATCCCTCTAGTCCCGGGGAGGGGTTGGGGCATCCATAGGAGCGCATGCTTGTGCTGTGACCCCATCACTGTTAAAAGGTTCTGAAAGGGGCATGCTTGTCCTTGCTGCTGATGGAGGTCTAGGAGGTCCGATGGAGCAGACAAGGCTCCTGAGTATCCCGTCCTGTCTGGGGCTTTGCTCTCACCTTCAGCTTGAGGAACCTGCACTTGTCTACCTGAGAGGCAGGCCCACTCTGCAGGGGGTCAGGGCCAGCCTCCTGCCTCTTCCTGCAAAGCTGAGTTCTTAGGTTAAGCAGTGTGGGCACAGAAAGCACAGGCTTCAAACAAAATGTGCAAACCTAAGACTGTGATTTTTACACACAAGACTGAGCCTTTAGTGAGAAACTCAGATAGCCAAACAGTAGATCAGGAGCCCTTCCTCCAGTCTCACTGCCTGTTTTGGGATCTCCCCGCCCATCTTGTCTTTGGTCACAGTAGCATGTTTTTCTCAGCCACAGGAGGGCCATGTGTGTCACTTTTTCCCTCTGGTAGCTACCGAAATGTTCCTAGAGATTTTGCTTCATACCTATCTAAATTTGTTAGCAAATAGGATACAAGGCAAGCTCCAAATTGTTGACAGATTTTTAATTTTTTTTTCTGTTCAAACTCCATTTATAACTGCATAGCTTTTTATTGTGATGGTTCAGAGCTAAGCAGAGGGGTAAAGATGCTGAGGTCACTGTGGATTGTCTGACAGGCATTGAGCAGTAGTTGTTGGCGTCCCCAGCAGGACAGCTAAGGAGGCTGTTCCCCCCTTCTCCCCAACTTTGTTCCCCTCTCTCTCAGGAGTAACAAATGCCAGTTGTGTGATTGTCTCCGCAGCAGGCAGTCTCCTCTCTAGAAGACTTTCTCTTGAGAACAGGGTTCTTGTTCAGTTTGTCCTCAGTTCCTTGGTGAGTTTATGCATACAGACAGCCAGCCTCTAGTGTCCCTCTTCCCCACACATGCCAAGTCCAGTAGGATCCTGTCTATAGCATATCTGTATCTCTGTTGTTCTGAGAAGGTGAGGACAGTCTGTGTCAGTCAGAGCGGGTGAGGCTGGTAATGTTCTGTGAGTTAATACATCGCTTAGAAACTGGCTTCTCATGTCCTCCCGAGAGTATTTATATTATAGAGATATTAAATGTGTGGATACTTGCTGAGGGAAGGTACTGATCATGGGATTGAAGACTTTTGCATGAGATAGTTGGTGTTTTTCTTGGCCTAGTATCTAAGAATATTTGGCACTAAAGAAAACAGCACAAAGAACATTTGCTCTCTGTGGACCATCTCTGTTGTTGGGCAGTGTGAGAATGCGCTGCTCAGCTTCCCTGGAATGTCTAAGTTCTGGTTATTTTTACCTGAAAGATGACTTAGTTTTCCAAAGAATTGGCCTCTCCTGCCATAGTGATCTTGCTATGAAAAGTCAGAACAGGCCATTAAAGGGCAGACCCCTGCTGGTCTTTGCCGTTCTGAGAGACAACTTGGTGGAGGGTGGCTCCAGCCCAGCAGGATGTCTGAGACTTCAGGAAGTCATTCATATTAGCACAGCTTCCCCACCTGCCGTTCTTCCAGAGCCTGCTGCGTGGAGGGTCTGTTTCCCAGCGTGTTCAGTGAAAATGTCAGGAGGACCTCCTTTCCTAAACCCTGAGGATGCCACTCCAGAACAGCATAGCATCCTCCTGGGGAGGGCATGGGTGTGCAGTCAGGGAGGCCCAGCTGACCAGCGTGCTGCAGGTGTGGCAGAGTGTGTCCTGACCGATAGAAATGTGTTGTGCCCGATGTTAGTGGTGTCTGCCTCAGCTTCCTGGGAAACACTGCCGACTGGGACACTATGGGAGCCTTAGGTTCACTGGGAGTGTGAAGAGGGATGGGTCGTCCTCACCTGAGCTGTGTGTTCCACAGTGGGGATCCTGTGCCTCCTCCCTAGCTGGTTTTCCATCTGTTCTAGTTCACTACACTGAAGGGATTCTTGTTAATTATTCCAGGTACTGCTCAAGACCCAGGCGGTTGTTTCCAGCCTGGTTGTCAGTACCCCGAGAAGGCCATTCAGTGTGCGTGCTACGTGGTTTCCCTACTGGGAAGCCTGTCAGAAACTGTGTGTCCAGAGAGAGGGCTGGGGGCCAGGCTGGGGACTTGGCTTTTCTCTGCTCCCTTTTTGTCTCGGTATTTCAGGAGCCAAGAGAGGGCTGGACACCTAACAGTGACCCTGAGTCCTCTGAAGGCAGCAGAAGCAAGATGACCAGAACTAGTGTTGAGGCAGAGTTCCCAGACCCTCTCTATTGGCCGTCTTTGTGAACTGCCCCCCCCCCCCCCCCGTGAGCAGAGCTAAAAGGCCACCGCGCTCCTGAGCAGGGCAGCGGACCGTCCAGTTAGCTAGCTCAGGGCTGCTGGCCACATAAGCTCCAGCCGACCTTGTGGACTGTCAGAGATGGGGTGTCAGAGGCAGGTGGGGTGCCTTGCAGTGGCTCAGTTGGCTCCATAGTTACTCACAGAGCAGACCCCAGAACAATAAAAAAAGATGAGGGGCCTTCCCCCAGAATCTTATATTTTTCATGGAAATATGAGACTGCTTTATGCATTTTTTTTTAAAAGAGTAGTATGGCCTTCCAGATTGTCAGTTTGGAAAACTTAAAGGGAAATGGAATGGTTTCTCTTACCTTAGGCTTCTCTCTCTCTCTCTCTCTTTCTCTCTCTCTCTCTCCTTATTTTTTGAAACATATTTTTCACTATGTGGCCCTGGCCAGCCTGAAACTCTTCCTCTAGACCTCTAACTCGCAAAAAGGTCGGGCTGCCTCTGTTCCCCAAGAGCTGGGGTTAAATGCACTGGCCGCCCTGCCTGGCTTTGCCCTAGGTTGTCTCACTTGTATAAATGTGATGCTGTCTTTTCAGACTGTTTACTATTGATCAGATTTACTCACAAGTGTCTCGGTTATTTTCACAACATATGCTTCAAACCTGAATGCCCGGTGACACCTTGCTCCGTCTAACCCTGACTCTCCTTTTCCTCCCTCTGCTGCTCCCTTGCTGGCTCTTCACGGTGTCCAGGACTACCACCTTGCTTGGTTGTTGAAGGTACTTCCTGTGGCAGTGTGCTGGTCCATCTGTGTACTGTCCTTGCCCTGTCGGGTGGCAGCTTTGAAGGTTCAGCTCTCGCTAACCACAGTTAGACTTATGTCAGAAAGCTGACTGACAAACCATCCTGCACCTCAGCGTGGTCTGATGGTGCCAGTTTTCTGCACATCTTAAATTTCTCTCATTGCTTCTACTAAATAATTGTACCAACTCTGCACCACTACCCGTGGGACAGTGCTTGTGGCGTCCCATCCTTTGTGTGGGGAGACTACTCACCCATCCCAGAAGTCTGCAAAGGGAAGAAGGAACTGGGAGGCAGGATGTGGAGGGGTGGGCAGGGGGAGGCAGAGGTCTGCAGCTTCCACGTCTTACAGGGTGACCACAGAGATGAAGCATTGCCGCCTGTTGTTAGTCTTCCCCTGGGGTCACCCAGGTACTGATTCCTGGCTAAGTCATTTGTATAGCGTTGAGAGGGACTGGGATCCACTTAACAAAATTCAGGTGCTAGTTCTGTGAAAGTGTAATGATGTGTCCTGACCCGCCTCCTCTTCCTCTCCTCAGGACTCGGGACACCCCTGCACCGCGGCTGACCCCGACAGCTGCTTTACGCCCGTGTCCCCTCAGCACTTCATTGACCTCTTCAAGTTTTAATGGTGCCCTCAGCCCTGGACCCTCGTCCACAGTTGTCCCTTGTGCTTTCTGTGTGTCTTGTTGGTGTAGGTGTTCTGTGACACGGGCGATGACAGGGTCTGTGGCTGGCCGTGCCAGTGCGAGGACCCGGAAGACGCTCTGGCGGTCCTGCAGCACTGGCGAGAGCGGAGACCACAAAGCCATTTGTACTTCTTTCTTCCAAGCAAATGCAGTTTGCAGTTTTGTATATTTTTAAATATGGATCAGAACTGACACGAACAACGGGGTCATGTTTCTTAGTTGTCTGCTGAGTTTTCCATCGTCTCGTAATTGGGATGAAGGGCAAAACAGTTGAACCTTGTAAATACGTTATGCAGAATATTTATTTTTCTTAAAATGTATTTTCACAACCTCTGTGGCTGTGCCCAAATGATTCCTCATTGAACGCAAGATAAGCCGAGGAACTTGCTTGGCATGCTGTCTCACTACAGTGGGTAGGGCTGGGAACCCTATGCTGTCCATGGCTAGCACCGGTCTTTGTGTTCCTGGGAACCCCTGCCTTGTGGCCATCATACATCCATACATGGGATGTGGGCTCCAAATCAGAACAGGGCCTCTGCCAAGGAGCTGGAAACAGCCTAGGGAGGCCTGAACTTGACATGTAGATATTACTTTCACGAGTAAAGTAATAAACCATGTTTATCTACTGATTCAGCTTCATCAAATTTACATCTAACTGAATGGTGTTGTCTCTAAAATATTGCTGTTTTGTTTTAAAAATAATGCATGTGCACTTTAAAAATTTTTGAAAATAAAGGTATATGAAAGAAAACGAAATAGTTTCTCCCCAGAAGATAACTGTGCTTGATGAAAGGGATGTGCAGTGTTGCCCCCAGCAGTGGTGGCCGCAGTGCATTGCTGTGCACTTTCGTCTCCAATTGAGTCGGGAGCCCCAAGCACTTTCCAAGGACATGAAAATTCATAACTGCATTTTTATAGATATGGATCGAAAATTTCCCTTTCTAGCCTCATACTGTCCCCAGCTGACAGCGCAGCCCAGAACAGCGTCTGTAGTTGCCAACCTAGTTGCTTTGACACCCAGCTGTCTCATGCACACTGAAGTCAGCATGTTTTAAAACCGTAAACATCCTGCCTGCCATTCATAACCAGAGAATCCAGTACTGTCTGAGAACCTGGCTTCTATCAATTTCACAGACCCACGTGGATGGAGCAGCGCTCACACAGCAGGTGGGCACGACCGATTTTTCTGTAAGCAGCATCCTCAGAATGCACCTTCTGCATAGTTTTTGGATGTGTTTCTTGTGGCCCTCTCTGTTTTCTTTGGGGACTATTTTTTATATATTTCTTTTTGAGACAGGATTTTTGTGTCTGTGTAACAGGCCATGCTATCCTGGAACCCACAGAAATCCTGTCTTTGGCACCTGTCTTTGCCTTCCAAGTGCTGGGACTAAAGGTATGCGCCCCTACTGCCCGGCTCTATATCAGTTTCTTGACAAGGATTACAAGTTACTTCTCCTGTAACTGGGGCTGTGTGCATGACAGATGACGTGAGGGAAGGAAGGCTGGCTTTGGGTCACAGTTCTCGTCCCCCTGAAGCCAGGCACTGCAGTCACCTCACAGCCAGGGAAAGAGCAGTGCCCATGGTCTCTTGATATCTCTGTAGAAACATCCGTTCTCCGAGCGTTCCATCTGCGTCCCTTGATCCCATTCCCCGTCCTCCTCCAGGTCCACCCCCAACTCCCCACACCACCCCAACTTTGTGTACTCTTTTTCTTTTTTCAGTCACCCATCAACTCTTCATTTGTGCTTCTCCTGTACCCAGGGGTGGGCTGTTCACTGGAGCTCTGTCAACCTCCCAGGAGCTGCAGCCTTAAAGAAAACTGACTCCCCCCAAGCCATGCCCTGTCCATAATTCCTCAGATAGGGGTGGAGGCCCAGGAACCCCTTCCCACTGCATGCTGGGATGGTGAGGTCCTTGATCTTGTGGAAGAGCACAGCGGCTGGGTTCATGAGTACAGGGGTTCTCTTCTGCCCTGTTCAGACGCCCTTGGTGCCAGGTCTCCCCAGCCTCTGTCCTTTCTGCCTCTGCTGTGACGGTTGTGAAACAGGTTCCACCTGTGGCTGAGCTCTCCACAGACACTTGTTCTCTATGTTTTGACCAGTTGTGTGTTCCTGTTTTTCACCTACCTCCTTTAGTAAATATTACACCAGCATTTAAACAGTATCAGTGTTAAAAATATCCACATTAATATAAAGTGTGCCTATTTAAAACCAAAGAAGCATTTATTTCATTAGCATAATTTTCATATAATGTTCTTGCTTATTAGTACTAAATTTTTTAGCTGTTGAACTCACAGGCCACACACAAGGATTTGGATTGTATATTTTATTCAGTATCATTATAAATATCTACAAAATTGATTTTAAATTAAGTTGCCTTTGTACATAAGCACATAGATGGTCAGATTTGGATGTAACATGCATCTACCCTGTGTTTAAAAACATTATATAATCCCACCACATTGGGAAACTTTAGTATAATTTATGCAAAGATTGAAATAAACCAAATACACTTTTCAGTTTAGCGATACACAACCTATAGTGAGAAAATACAGATCTCTGGTGTTTTAATGACGGCCCTCATAGGCTCACATATTGGAACATTTGTCCCCAGTTAGTGGAACTGTTTGGGAAGGATCAGGAGGTATTAGAGTGGATGTGGCCTTCTCAGAGGAGCTAAGAGGTGCGCTTTGAGGTTTCACAAGCCTCTGCCAGGGCTGTTCTCATTGACTCTGCCTGTAACTTGTGGTCAGATGAGCGCTCTCACTGCTCCAGGGATATACCTGCCTGCCTGCTGCCATGCTCCCTGCCAGGATAATCATGGACTAACCCTCTGAGACTGTAGGCAAGCCCCCAGTTAAACGCTTCCTTTTGTAAGTTGCCTTGGTCATGGTCTCTCTTCACAGCAAAAGAATGAGATAAGATTTATCAAAAAACAGGTTTGGGGCAAAATAAATATAAACTTTTATATTCTTTAATAATAAGAGTTTTGAGTTTCATGTATGTTTTGATTGTATTCATTCCCCGACTCTTCCTACCCACCCCCTCCCTGTCCTTGTTTGGACTCCAACAGCTATTGAAGTCCACGGTGCCACTATTGTAAGTTGCCTAACACAGCATTTACATAGTAGGACTATCCAGCAGCTGTGGCTGATAGAGAATCCTCGGGGAGTGTGCAGGTGGGACTATCCAGCAGCTGTGGCTGATAGAGAATCCTCGGGGAGTGTGCAGGTGGGACTATCCAGCAGCTGTGGCTGATAGAGAATCCTCGGGGAGTGTGCAGGTGGGACTATCCAGCAGCTGTGGCTGATAGAGAATCCTCGGGGAGTGTGCAGGTGGGACTATCCAGCAGCTGTGGCTGATAGAGAATCCTCGGGGAATGTGCAGGTGGGACTATCCAGCAGCTGTGGCTGATAGAGAATCCTTGGGGAGTGTGCAGGTGGGACTATCCAGCAGCTGTGGCTGATAGAGAATCCTCGGGGAGTGTGCAGGTGGGACTATCCAGCAGCTGTGGCTGATAGAGAATCCTCGGGGAGTGTGCAGGTGGGACTATCCAGCAGCTGTGGCTGATAGAGAATCCTTGGGGAGTGTGCAGGTGGGACTATCCAGCAGCTGTGGCCGATAGAGAATCCTCGGGGAGTGTGCAGGTGGGACTATCCAGCAGCTGTGGCTGTTAGAGAATCCTCGGGGAGTATGCAGGTGGGACTATCCAGCAGCTGTGGCCGATAGAGAATCCTCGGGGAGTGTGCAGGTGGGACTATCCAGCAGCTATGGTTAACAGGGAATATGCAGGTAGGACTATCCAGCAGCTGTGACTGATAGAGAATCCTCGGGGAGTGTGCAGGTAGGACTATCCAGCAGCTGTGGCTGATAGAGAATCCTTGGGGAGTGTGCAGGTGGGACTATCCAGCAGCTGTGACTGATAGAGAATCCTCGGGGAATGTGCAGGTGCGACTATCCAGCAGCTGTGGTTAACAGGGGATATGCAGGTGGGACTATCCAGCAGCTGTGGCCGATAGAGAATCCTTGGGGAGTGTGCAGGTGGGACTATCCAGCAGCTGTGGCTGATAGAGAATCCTCGGGGAGTGTGCAGGTGGGACTATCCAGCAGCTGTGGCTGATAGAGAATCCTCGGGGAGTGTGCAGGTGGGACTATCCAGCAGCTGTGGCCGATAGAGAATCCTCGGGGAGTGTGCAGGTGGGACTATCCAGCAGCTGTGGCTGATAGAGAATCCTTGGGGAGTGTGCAGGTGGGACTATCCAGCAGCTGTGGCTGATAGAGAATCCTCGGGGAGTGTGCAGGTGGGACTATCCAGCAGCTGTGGCTGTTAGAGAATCCTCGGGGAGTGTGCAGGCTTCACCAGGCACCCTGAGCTCCTACACTGAGGAACCATTTTCTGAAGTACACACTTCCAACTATATTCCGTCCAGGTTCCGTTTGAATCTTGTGAATACTTCAACTAGAAGAATGTAGTTGGTTAAGCAGTAAAATAAACATAACATAATCCCTGATGAATAAATCTAAATCCAATGCAGTCATGTAAGAAGCATGAAAACCAAGCCAACTTAAGCCCTCCAGAAATTGCTCAGCCTATAATAATGGCGTCCAGTAAAAGTGAGTTAGATGATATTCCAGGTAGAACTCGAAAAAATGGTTGTAATTAATTGTGTTTAAAGAAGAGAATTTTTTTTTGACAGGGTCTCACTCTTGCAGCTCTGGTTGATCTGGAAGTCACTATGTAGGCCAGGCTGACCTCCAACTTACAGAGATCTGCCTGTCTGCCTCCCAAATGTTGGTATTAAAGATTAACATGCACTACAGCTGGCAAAGATGAGCTGAGAACACAAACAGCTGAATGAAATAAAGATGACACAAGATGTGAAAGAGGAATTCAGTACAAAGGGTTGCTGAAGAAAGACTGAAATGCTGCACATGAAAATAAATCAAAGCCCCGCGGGAAGTCATAACGGTAGCATGGGCCGAAGGTGGACTGGAATAGCGGAGCCTGAAGACAAAGTAGGGAACCTGACTAGGCAACAAGAACAGAAGTCATATAGTGGGAATGTCAAGACAATACACAGTCTTGTAGAAGTCAGACCTACGCGGTATGAACACACAAGGATAAGTTTACTTGGCATAGAAAGCATTTCCCAAAGAACTGTAGCCAAATTTCCCAGAGTTAGGAGAAATGGACCATTCCAGAGAGAGGCACTTTAGGACACCAAGCCCAAGAGACCACCAAGAGAGCCTATCTTCATACTAAAATTAAAACACTAAGTACGCAAAGCAAAGCAAGCATATTGAAAGTGGCCCAAGAAACACCAAGTCACATATAAGGGTATGCCCACCGAAAGAATAGCGAGATACTTGTCCTTGAGGCGCTGAAAGCCCAGAGGGCCTGGGAAGATGCATTTCAGGTTCTGAAAGGTAACCGCCAACCCTTACTACTGTACCCAGCCAAGCTCTTTGTCGTGGTCAGAGGAGGAATAAACACTTCCCATGGGACCAGTGCTGTTACTCTGGGTTTCCCGGTGCTGGGCCACCCCGCACTTCATATTTCTGAAGCTGCATATTAGTGCTTAGATTCAGTTTGCTGGCTGGCATGCTCATTTTGCACATATGTTCATAAGAGGTTTTATGTGAAAAGTTTATTTTTAAAAAAACCTAGTGTTTTATAGTTTTTGGTCTGGTTCTGTTTGGTTTTTTGAGACAGGGTTTCTCTGTGTAGCCCTGGCTGTCCTGGAACTAGCTCTAGACCAGGCTGGCCTCGAACTCACTGCGATCTGCCTGCCTCTGCCTCCCGTGTGCTGGGATTAAAGGCATGCACCACCACCACTTATAATATTATTTTATTGTGATGTCTTTGTCTGGTTTTGTTATCAGGTTAAAAACAGCCTTGAAAGGATGAACTTAGAAATTATCACGTCCCTGCCTTGTGTGTGTGTGTGTGTGTGTGTGTGTGTGTGTGTGTGTGTGTGGTGGCGGTCTGTTCTGTTTGGGAACTTGTGATAATTTCTGCTAATTTATCTTGTTGAAATTGCCTGAAGAGCTGCTGTTTCCCCTGTCAGCTCTGTCAGAGCCTCCCTATGGTGATTCCATTTTGTCCTGCTCCCCTTTAAGAGGGCGAGTCTGCTCTTCCAGGTGGGTAATAAAGACTTCTGTTCAGTATGAAGGCCTAGTGTGGGCCCTAACTATCAAAGGAGGGGCTGTTGCTGACACCCTCCTGCCTCCTCTTTACCACCACATGCCCTACTGGCACAGTCATGCCTAACCATACTCATCTCACCAATTCTACACCAAATCCAGGATCTAGGATTTTCGTGGGTAGAAAGCCAAAGATGGATGCACGCCCGATACTTAAAAGCCAGGATTAAGGCCATCTCATGGCCCCAGAGTCTCGGAACCCATGGGGCTTCTGCTGCTTTACCCACACCTGTCTGGGCATCCCTGCTTCTGTCTACTCCACAAGCCCACTCCGTGATTCACTTGCTGTTTTTCTACAAAGAAAATAGACACCCAGCTGTGGAAACAGACACCCCACAGTGGCACATGCCAAACAAGAGTGCAGATCTGACTAAATTGGACTTGACTTGAACCTGAGGGACAGAGCCACTGTGGGGTCACCTACCCGCACTTCCACATGGTAATCCTCCGAGCACCTGCATGTGCGTGTGTGTGTGTGCACGTGCACGCGTGTGTGTTCATGCCATTGCAGGTGGAAATTAGAGAACAACATTTGGGAGCTGGCTCTCTGCTTCCACCACTGTTTTTAGGAATCGGGTTCAGGTAATGAGGCTTGTGCAATTGGCGTCTACCAATTCGGCCATCTCAGCAGCTCTGTGGGCTTATGGTGAAGTCTTTGATCTAGAGGCAGAGAGGTGACTCTGTGGTTAAGAGTGCATACCGTTTTTTGCAGAGGATGTGGGTTCAGGTCCATGCACCCATTATTGGGTGGCTGGCTCACAACTGGGAAGCCAACGCCCTCTCTGGTCTAGTGTACATACCCACACGTACACCTGCATATGTGCACACACACACACCACGAGTTTTAAAAATTTTTGTTCTGTTTTTAATTTTTTGTTTTTCTTTTGCATATAGTATAAAAACGTTCCAAAGTCATCCCTTGCACGTGGGCTGCCGGTTTCCCTGGCACACCTTGAAAGACGGTTGTGCCTCACAGCTTTGACACCTTTGCTGACCCCTGTTGGCCACTCGTGTCTATTTGTAGGTCTGTATTCAGCTGGCCAGTCCGTCCTCAGCGGCATCACGGCCTGACGACGCTAGCATTTCAGTTTGTTCCGAAGGGCAGTGAGAGACCTAGACTTGATCATGTTCAAGATTGTTTTGTTTTGCTTATTTGGGGGCCTAAGATTTCATAAGTTTTCAGAACAGATTTTTCCATTTCAGCCAAATATGCCCCTGGAATTTTCATCCAGATCGTATTAAATTTGTAGATTGCTTTGGAATAGGATGGACATCTGGGCAAAGACATCCAATCTATTTCAAGTATTTCATTTTTTAATTACTGTAAGTGAATCTTACTTCTGATTATTGCATAAAAAGTGAAATTAATTTTTTCAGGTTCTTTTATCCGGCAAATTTATTCATTCTTTTAATTGTTTGCTTTGTGTGAAATCAAGGTTCTTAAATATTAAATCGTGTTATTTACAAATAGAGCGTGGTGGTCAGTCTTGGCTGTCAGCGTCACTGGACTGATTATAAGTGTACCTGTTTCTGTGGAGCATCCTCCAAGAGAGTTAGAAGGGAGGGAAGGACCCTTCTAATTCTCAGTGCGAGCTGAGAATTCCATTGAATGGCCTGAAAGAGGCTGAGAATAAAGGGCTGTGCAGTGTAGCTGTGCCGTTTTTTCTCTCTCCTTCCTTCCTTCATTCTTCCTTTTCTCCCTCCCTCCCTCCCTCCCTCCTTTTCTTTTTCTGTCTTTCTTCCCCCCCCCCCCCGTCAATTTTGTTTCATTTTGAGGCAGGGTTTCTCTGTTTAGCCCTGGTTGCTCTGTGACTATGCAGACCCCCCTATCCTCTGCTTCCCCAGAGCTAGGATTTAAGGCGTGTACCACTACTGCCCTCTAGTGACACATTGTCTGAGTGTGCTTCTCCAGTGTGCAGACGACCGTCGCTGGACGACTCAGCTCCTATCGTACAAATCATCTGTCTATACAGTCACTTGTATAAAACACACACACACACACACACACACAAACACACGCGCGCGCGCGCACACACACACACACACACACAAACACGTAGTGTGATATTTTATTCTTTTAGCTTTTTGAGGGGGCCACCACCCAGCTTTCAAATAAATCATACATGTAGGCTTATTATTACTTATTAATGCCCGGCTTTAGCTTGTCTTCTTTCTTTCCAACTTTTCTTAAATTATCCTGACTACCTTTGGCCTCTGGGCTTTTATCTTTCTCTATTTCTGTATATCTTTCTTTACTTCTCTCTCTGTGGCTTGCTGTGTAGCTGGGTGGCTGGCCCCTATGTCCTCCTCTCCTTGTCTCATTGCTACTTCTTGCTTTTGGTTCTCCTTCGGTTTATCCTCTCTGCCTGCCAGCCTTGCTTATCCTTGTTCCTGCCCCGCTATTGGCCGTTCAGCTCTTTATTAGGACCATCAGGTGTTTTAGACAGGCAAAGTAACACAGCTTCACAGAGTTAAACAAATGCAGCAGAAACAAAAGTCACACACCTGAAGGTAATATTCCCCAACACACGCACACACACACACACACACACACACACACACACACACACACACACACGCACTGGTTCTTTTCCTCTTCAGAACTCTGATACATATATTGATGCTGAGATAAGTGTGACCACGTGGTCTGTGGGGCTGTGGAACTCGTTTGCAAGAAGACTGTGGAAGAGCGGAGCCTCATGCTCCGGAATCCCAGAAGGCTATAAGCAGATCCTGAAGAGCCGTCCTTGTAGCTGTACAGAGGATATGAATGCTGACAGAGACGCGGAGAGTACAGGCCAGGCTCATGTGACGTGAGGGGAAATGGGGACTCTATCAGGAATTAGGCTAGAGGCCATGCCTGTCATAGTCTGACAAAGAATCTGTATTCTGCTCATAGCCTGAACTTTTCAGATGAGACCAAATTTAAAATTTTCGTTTTTCATAGGAATTTTTTTTAGCACAGCACAACACCTAAGCTGTGCCGCTGTGTTTAGGTAGATTCATAGATTCACCGTAAGAGGAAGGTGAAGAAAAACGGGGGGAGGTAGCCAGGGAGGCCCTGGACGGGCAGAGGCCGTGAGAAGTGTGGCCGACAAAGCAGCTCTGATGGTGAAGAGATGGTAGGTGTTGGAATCACACACGTGCACAGACAACAGGGAAGGAACCTTGGAGGCAAAGCTCTGCTCATTGAGCTCAGGATATTAGAACACAAACTCCTTGGCAGAGGACCTGGGTTTTCTTCCCAGAACCCACATGGACTCTCACAACTGTCTGTAGCTCCCGTTCCAAGGGATCTGACGCCCTCTTCTGGTCCCTACAGGTCTCTACCGAGCACAAATCGGTACACAGACATACACCAGGGAGACTATTCATATACATAAAAGTAAAATAATTTTAAAAAGTGAAAAAAAAAGAGAAGTGTGACTGGCCAATGAGACCTTCCAAGGGCACCCCGCTGTGGGGGGGTGTTCTCTAGAGAAGTTCATCTGGATTAGTCTAGAAGACACAGAACAGTTGCTGCAACTGAGGTCCTGGGTTACAGGATCATGGGGCTTTCACTAAGGGTTCAGAAAGCTGCTGAGGCCAAGGTCGGATTCCCAGCACTGTGTGACTCTGACAGCGAAGCCCAGGAAGCAGAGAGGACGACAGCTGGAGGAGGCCGTCGTCACCTAACGAAGCCAGTCCAAGAGAGAGGCCACGGCTGCTGCAGGCGTGCCGACCCCTAGCCCTTCCTGAACCCAGATGCCAGACCGAAAGCTGTAGGGTTTACTGTTTACCCTACTGGCTTTTATTTTTGTTTTGGTCTAAGCTTTCCTTGCTATGTCCCAGTTCCTCCCTTTGAGAATGGGAGTATTTCATCTGTGCCACTAGACACCAGAAGTCTGTAGCTTGTTTTTCATTTGTTTGTTTTGTTTTGTTTGGACTTTTCAGGGACTTGCAGTTCCGAGACTATCTTGACTCACAGAGGAGTGTTTCCAGGCTTCTGTCCTGAACTAAAAACCAGTGAACCTTCCAGGTTTTTGGTGCCAGATTGGGACTGCTGAGGCACCTAGCTTTGTAGATTGAGCAATCATGGGGTTACCTCCCTGAGAGACAGCTACCGTGGGAGTTAGCTCTACTGCCGGGGCACGAAGCTATAAAGACTGAGCAACTACTGCTTCCTCAGCCTCCAGGTGTGATTCAGCGGTTACTATTTTAACATAAGCTGATTTAATAAATTATTTTATGTTTTTTTCTGTCACATTGGTCCTGTTCCTGTAGAGAACCCTGACTAATATAATTTTAGTTTCCTTGAATGTAGTTGATATCTAAATTGCTTAATTTTTAAAATCACAAAAGCGTCTCCCTAAAACTCCAATACTAACTCTGACTTTGTGAGAAAATTAACTCAAACAGAATTCCAAAAGGACAAATGCATCCGTTTGTTTTAAGAGCTAAAATTCTACCCCGTTTTTATGACTAAGAACATCTCATTTGCAACTGAAATCATGCTAAAATATTGATTTCTAAAGACACAAGCCCACCCCTCCAGACTGATGGCTCCCAATCATAAACTGGGCAAGGCAAAGCCAGCCAGATCTGTGGAGACTCTAGATACCCAAAGGGAAACGAACATGGTGGTCCCCCAGCAACATATCGGATCACCAAACCGAATCCCAGGGAGTGGCCAGTGAGCTTCAGAGCTCTGTATATAGAATGTAAAACATCTGTGAATCTCAGGGAGTCAGCAACCTTGATTTGGGGGAAGGCAAAGGGTCAAGGCAAAGGTAGTTCTTTTCCCCATAGTGGACATACTCCTTACCTGTCTAATGGTAGGAGAAGAACGGGCATGTGAAATCCTAGACAGCACTGTACACCTTTAACATTCGCCAGTGTCCCGAGGGCCATTTGCCACACTCTGCCAACCCAAAGATGCAATACAGATGACAGAGAAACAATCCATGGGAAGCTGGCGGTGGGCACCCTTCTCTCCTTCCTATACTTGATGCCTCCTAAACAATCATTTTATGGAACACTGGTGTTTCTTACTTGGTTTTGTTTGGCTTTGGTTTTTGTTTGTGTATTTCAGATAGGCTTTATGTGGTACAGGCTGGCCTTGAATTCATAATCCCATCTCAGTCCAGTGAGTCATTTAGATAGGAATATCCCTGGAGTTGCCACATCCCCAAAAAGCTTAGGACTGGCTGTGTCTGATCTGCTGCTGATTTCCTGCCGTATGACTGGCTTATGTCACTGCTGCTATGCCCATTCGTGGCTGGCATCTCCACACAAGGCCACAAGGGGAACACAGACCTCAGCGGTTGGCCTGCTGGCTTACCTTGAACCTAAACAGGATCCATAGCAATTATGTCTTGCACCAATGCCCACACGCCACCGCTTATTGTGAAGACACGCTGGGCTTGGTGGCTTGGCACAATGCCACATGCAGATGCACCTCTCTTCTGGACCAGGCAGCTGGAGGAAGTGACATCAGATATGGTGGTTAGTGGAGTCTCTGCAGCGTGAGGGCCGAGGGTTTCGCTTTCCAGGGTCTCCTTCCCTGGATGTGGCTGGATTTCCCAACTTCCAGAATAATTTTTACTTATACCCACCACAAAAACCAGTGTATCTAAGAAGAAATAAAACAGTCTCACGGCACTGGGTCAGTCCAGAGGGTGCGGTCAGGATGCGGCCTGGTGCAGGGTACTGCCTGGCCTGGAGGGAACCCTGCATGTAGGATGCAGAGCTCAGCAGAGGCAAATGGGAACTCCTGGAGAGATTAGAACATGATGCAGCTTCCACGCACAGCCGTGGTGAGAACACAGAGCGAGTTAGGCGTGGGCCCTGAAGAGGCAGCCAGCCCAGACGGACCCAGCTCTGTGCAAAGCCTTCTGGGACATGGACTGATCTTTGTAGGTGATGAGCAGGCTGTGGGATTGTGTCTCTAGAAGCGCTGGGAACCTGTAACCTCTTCATTCAGTCACTTATTGTTTAAGTGACAAATGTCACATTTAAATAAACACCCCATGTTATGAACACATTGCACTTAATATTTTCTGTGCTCTTTTCTAGGACACTGTTAGCATATTCGAGGAAACAAAAAAAGCAGGAAAAAGTCATCCCATGATTCTACATCTTCATGTGTCACTTGCCATATGTCCAGTGTTGTTTTAACATGTGTGGGTCTAAGTGGGGGGCTCTTGGTTCCAACTGTGAGGTGTCCACATCAGAGCATACTGTACATAAGAAGGCAGAAGCAAAACGTTGGATTTCCCATCAAACCCCACCAGACACCGGTGTGCTCGTTGCTATGGGATCAAGCTGCAGTAAGATCACTAAAGTCACCTCTCACTAGCATTTTTCCTTATGTTCTTGGGCCTCTGTGTAGTAGAGAAGTTATAGGCTGGTGACACCTACAGATGACTCTGTCATCCTTAGGCCCTGTGGCTCTCCTCCATCTGCTGATGACCCACCTGTTGAGGACGAGACAGGGCAGTAGCAGCCCTTGGTGGCTGTCAGCTATTGGGAGAACCTGGGGCTGCTGAAGATGTCGTGGACACAGGCAGTGGGGGGATGTACTCCCAGGGTCACTCTGAGAGCTGAGGATTGTCGCAGGTTGTCTGTACATGTGATGCCTGGCGGCAGTTCACATAGCTTATGTCTCCTTTACCAACAGAACTGGAAAAACCATAACAGAGTAGAAGATGCAACTCCTCCCTGCGATTAAACCGGAAGGGATCCCTGTGATGCCCAAGGGGATGCTCAGCACCAGACACCTTCCTGGCACACTGGGGTGCCAGGACATGACCTCGCAGCGGCAGATCTTCCCTGGCATCCACATTTCTGGGCTTCTCTTTAGAAGCCTGAGGATAGGGTACCTGTAGGCCTGTCCCTTCTATCCCTAGGGGGCGGGGGGAAGCCAGAGCAGTGGAAGCAAGGAATGATGGGAATGAAGACAAGCCACGCAGACAGGCTGCCCACAGACTGAACACACACTGCTGTGATGTCTACCAAGGATTCCCCACGCCCTTACCAAAGCACAGCGTCAGAGGAAATATCCAAGGTAAAAAGCCAACCAAAACTCAACCAGTGAGTTCTTCGTTATCACAGCGGAGGCTGGCAGGTATGAGCTGCGTCCTCCCATACTACAAGGGCTTGGCCCTAGCGGTCAATATTTAGTGGACAAAGCCATTGGTTATAGTCAATATTAATAAAATAAAATATTTATTTATTTTTGGTTTTTAACACAGTATTTCTCAGTGTAGCTTTGGAGCCTGTCCTGGCCTTGGCCCTATAGATCAGGCTGGCCTTGAACTCACAGAGATCTGCCTGCCCCTGCCTCCTGAGTGCTAGGATTAAAG
This sequence comes from Myodes glareolus, assembly GCF_982192425.1. NCBI lineage: Eukaryota > Metazoa > Chordata > Mammalia > Rodentia > Cricetidae > Myodes > Myodes glareolus. The sequence continues at coordinate 54,922,090 of NC_142048.1, read as the reverse complement.
GTGTGCACCACCACCTGGCTCTTTATGACTAAAGCTGGGAAACATCCACAGCTTCACCAGCCTTAGGTTCTGCTTCCTCCGTGCAGGCCTGTATAGGCCTCCTGTTCCCAGCTCTAGGACCTTAGGCCAGGGCTGGAGAAAGTGTCCCTCAGCACCAGGGCTCTGGAGAAAGCATCCCTCAGGCCAGGGCATGCTCCTTCCCTTGCATTACTAACACAGCTACCAACTGGGAGATATATTGTTTCCCTATTAGGTAACAATGTCAGCATCTTCCCGCTCCTCAGCATCCTCAATTGCAGAGTAGAATGCTCCACTTGAATGAGGCCTTTGCCTGGCTCTGAGTGAGCCTCCCTAATGGTTACTGTATCTTAGGACCAATGCCAGGGAGAGGAAGGGGTTCATCTTCTCCTGGGCGTTCCCAGAAATCCAACACAGGAGCCAGCAGCTTCATCACTGAGATAAGGAGGCCACTTGCTGGACCACCATCCCGGGGTCACTTACCTGAAATGAATGAAGCACAGGTCTCCTGAACAGCGCTTACAGTAGTCTCCATTCTGTGGTTATAATCCTAAACCCTGGAATTGACTCGAGCTGAGTCTGAAATAGTCTGGGTAGGAATGAGTTCAAGTCAGTGGGCTGGTGACCTGGGGCGGTGTGAGCCTTGGTGACCTTGCTGGAAAAGGCCAGGCACACGAGGCATGTGCATCACTTCACACCCTCACATGAAAATGAATTCTTGGAGTTCTTCCTCAAAACCTAAGGACTAATTTTGAATGTGTTGAAACACTGATCAGAATTGGAAAAGCCGTCTTTCCTGTCAGCATTGTCTCCTGGTGATTCTGGCAGTTGAATCTCAGTTGATGAATGGCCAGCTGGGAGTCTCCCGGGGCCACCGAGGCAACCCTTGAATGCAAGCCTGGCCACAGGTGAGCTGTGAATGGCAGAGGTGCTGGGCTGGGAGAAAGGGGGTGAAACCCAATGCCCCACTTCTCCAAAGCATCTATAGCCAAGAAGGGACACGGGCTTTCTGAAGCTTTCATGGGGTCCAGTCCCTATGGACAATTTTTTTTTTTAAGACAGGATTTCTCTGTGTAGCTCTGGCTATCCTGGGACTCACTGTGTAAACCAGGCTTTGCCTTAAACTCAGAGATCCGCCTGCCTCTGCTCCTGAGTGCTGGGATTAAAGACATGTGCTACCACCACCTGGCTGGCATTAATCTTAATAAAGGTCACTGTTTGGAAAAAAAAATCCAAGGGATGCTCTCTTTTGTTAGTGTTTTTTTGAGACAGGGTTTCTGTGTATAACAGTTCTGACTGTCCTGGAATTCACTGTGTAGACCAGTCTGCCCTAGAACTCATAGAGATCCACCTGCCTCTGCCTCCCAAGTGCTGGGATTAAAGGTGTGCGCCACCACCGCCTGGCCAAGGGTCATGTTTTAAAAAGAGTGGGTAAGTAAAAAGCGGCACGCTGTCTCTGGTATGCTCATGTTTCTTGGATGGAGACCAAGTTCCTTAAGGGAGTACTTAACTCATTAACTAAGGGCAGCAGAACAGACGCAGCCCAGGGCATCCTGTGCCCATCACTCCCCAGGAAACAGCCTAATATTGTTAGCTCAGATAAGACCCATGCGTGTAATTTCAGCACAGCACAGCTGTTAGTGTTCTTACGCACCGAACTGGTGGACTGCCACATCTTAGAATGAGGATTACAAGGTCAGGGAAGCAACTGTCAGCTCTCACACATCAAGGAGACAGACGCAGCTTTTCTTTTTTTTCTTTAATCCTTAGCTCTAAGGAAGACTCTATCCCTCCCGGAGAGCCAAACATATCCCTGTTAAAAAGACCAGAACAAATACTAGGTAGAGACTGTGCCTTCCCTGGACTGGCCCCAGGAACACAGCTGCATCACACACCGCATCTGAACAGAGCAAATTTACTTGAAGAGATTTTCTCCTGAAAGCATACCAATAAATATTTGCACTAAAAATCTCAAACACAAGATATTTTAATTCGATACAACAGAAGAAGAGTTCACTTTAGTTAATCTTTCTATATTAGAAAACACCAAGTCTGGTGTACAGTGCAGCTTCACCTCCCGAGAGGCGACAGTGTTAAGGTCCCCGTGCCAGCACACGCCCTTGCATCCAGGCACACGGGCACAGTGAGCTACAGGCACTTAGTCCTCGACACAGGCCCAGCGAAGGCAGAGGCTGTGTGTCCGAGAGCTCGTTCCCTACATTCTCAAGGCTTTGGATTCCTGTGCCACACAGGCAGTCAGCCAGACAACCCAGGGGCTGCTGCTGTCATGGGCTGCGTCAGCATGAGCCGCTCTTTTGTCCTCACCTGTGGTTACCCCTTTCGGAGACAAGAGAGTCAGAGCCCATGCCCTCAGCTGTTTTCCGGAGAATGCTTCAAGATGTTCTAGCCCACACGCTACAGTAGAAATTATACAACTGTGCATTATGAATCAAAATCTCCATAAGTTCACAATCTCTAGGTGTTAACAATTTTTTATTTGAAACCATGTAAAGCCCTCTCAAAACTCATTAGGTAAACTTATTCTATTTTTTCGAAAATGCACAGCTCAGTTGATGTGTGGACAGGTGGATGGAGACAGGTGACTGGCTAGCGAGGCGGCGGACAGACATGTAGACGGACATACCTAGCAGACTTGTTCCATTAGAGACACAGATGCTCTGACACCGCGTATGCATCGGGCCACAGGAAACATTGAGTGGGGCACCCAGGTACATGGGGCAACACACTGCTCACACGGACAAGCTCAAGGCAGAGGCTGTTCATTTTTAACCCAAACGAAGAGAAATACACCGCCTCTGTCAGAGCACTGTTAACTGAACAACAAGCACGTGCACCAGCTGTTGCTAAACGCCCCCTACGGAGGTACCAACCCTGTCAATCCACAGGCCCACAAACAAGGACAGTCAGCAGTGTGAGACAAGCAGAGCAGGTTGGGGGGTAACACTTCTTACAGGTTTAACGTCAATCATAAAAGTATCTCATTTTGCAAAACTAAACATCTGAGAGTAATAGAAAAGAGGCACTTCAGTAAGTTATACATAGTCTTAACCCTACAGGGAGCAGGTTGGTGTTTTCTGGGCAAAGCTAAGATTATTGGGTGACCGGAATTCACTCATAGCATTTCTTTCATCTTTAAGTTTAAAAATCAACATGTTTTGAAGAAAATAAAGATCCCGTATTTAAAAGTTCAAAAGTAAAAATAAAATTCCATAAGAGAACCCGTTGCCACCCAAGCTCACACTGGAGGTTACTCCGCCTCAGCAGCAGGTGGGCCACTCAGAAAGCCCTGACATTCTACTTCAAGCCACCTCAGTCGCTTCCAGCATCCAGATTCTGTTTTGCTTCTGTCTTAGTAAGGGAGAAATGAACCTGTTGTTAAACTGAAGGGCTGTCGCCTTTGGAAGATGCTCTTGTGTTCTGACAAAGGGAGAAGGTACCACTGAGGCCACGTTCACACTATGTCATCACACGCATGTCACATGCAGGGACAAGATGACCGAGGCTGGCGGGAAACTTAGAGGAGGCTGCGAGTCATTGTTCTGTCTCACGGGACAGTGGCAGCGATGCACACGTCCTTTCAACAGACACACACCCAGGGGGTGGGTGTTTCTGCGGTCAGGCTACCGGATGTCCCCAGAAAGCCGTGGCGCGTGTGGGTCACTGAGCACAGAACACAAGTGACTCAGTGGATCCCTTTCTTTGACTATGAGAGGGCTCAACGAATGAATGGCGCACTAGGAGGAGGCCACCAAGGCTTGGCGAACCCTAGAAGCAACACGATGTCATAGTGAAGTTCCTTCCGCTCACTCCACCTCCTCACAGGTGTCTGTGAGGTGGCCCTTGCTCTGTCGCCTGATGCTGACCAGCTTCCCTGCTGAGCGGAGGCTCCAACGGGAGCTGCTAGCCGAGTTGGCCAGACTGGTGTACTTGGTAGAGCCCTTGGTATCATCCTCCCAGCCGGACCACGGTGGGCAGCCGCTGCTCCCGTCCTCCACGTCGGCTGCCACGTCCTCAGCAGTAAGTTTCGGGGGCTCCCAACCTTCGATCTGGTCTGGTTTTTTAGGCTGGGTGTTCTGCTTCAGAACCAAAGTGTCCCAAAATCCTGATTTCTTCTCTGCCTTCAACTCTTCTTTTAGTCGTAGATTACTTCTGTAGGTGAAGAGTTCAGGTTTGGTCACATGGTGATCTCATCAAAATGTTACTTTGATAAAGTCCTTTTCTAAAAACCTTAAAGTACTCAGAAAGGCAATAGAAACCTGGGCCTAACTTTGAGATAAACATTAAAAATCACTTATAGAAGCCACACTTCAACTTTCCATGCAAATGGTCCATGAACAAAGGACCAATTCCCAGATAGGAGACAAGGAAGCAGCTCTCGGAGGCTGTAGGAGGGAGCACACAGGCAAACCAGACATGAAAAACCAAGGACCAGTCTAGGTTATAAATAAAGGAGAACTCTATTCACAAAGTGGGTTTTCAGCAGGGTTGCTCCTAGAGAAAGCCACTCTCAGACATTTAGTAGAGATTTATAGAAGACTTCTGTCGTGAAAAGGGAATGGCAGGTACAGAGAATACATCAGTGTCCTGACTGACTGTATGTCAGCATCACGCGGGACACAGGGGTCCGAGACCTAACATCACATCACCAAGAGGACCTTTGGCGAAACCACGGCTCCAGCACTGTAGTGAGAAAGAGCTGACACCCACGGTCATGGTGGTCCTCTGCCAGGAAACACAGCGACAGGTTTCCAAGGCGGCCATCTTACTATCAGCAGGAAGTAGTCCTGTTGTATTTCTACCCCCAAATGCACTTCTAACATTCTGAAGAATTTATAGCACAATAATATAACAATATCCCCTCTCGGTACTTCCCAGCACTCTCTTTGCTTTGCTGGTTAGGTTACCCGCTCAAGATGTCTGCTTGTGACTCACCCTTTGGACTTGGGAGATTTGGACGTCTGGATCAGATGCTGTTCATCATCTTTATTGAACAGAGAAGTTACTTCTTTCCAGCCTCTGAGACTTGCTCCCTGAATAGGGGAAAGGTGAAGAGACACGTCACACCTGATGCCACGAGTCCACAGATCTCAGTTTCCGACCCCCACAGGTCAGTCTATGGCTCACTGATGGCGATCCGGCACCAGGCGACTTCATCATCATGGTAATAGCATAGAGTGGCTGTCTCACACCTAAACAGTATAACCTATGACAAACTTAGGCCACACCACACACACACACACACACACACACACACACAGCCTCGATTAGTACCCTAAGGGTGTGGATAACCCACTAAAAAACAAGACCCAAGCACAGTAAATAGTTAATGGGCGGCACTTCTGTGCCAGGTGCCAAACACGACTGGCCCTGCATTCTGGGCTTTGCCACAGTGCACTGGGCCATGTGGTTGCTCACACCATCAGCACCAACATGGAAGGAATGTGTTCTGCTGGTGACCATGGCTGAAACATAGCTGCAAAGGGCATTTCCAGCCCCGTTACAATCTCATTGGCACGTTGACGGAAACACCCGAGGCCAAGCACGCCTCTGACCCTTCCTTAGCCACACACACGATATCCTACCTGCTCATCCGTGTTCCAGGAAACCACATCCTGGAATGTGCTAGCCAATAATCATGTTTTGCTTGTGGAAGGTTGTGTTAAAGAAGCGTAGTTATGGCTGAGGAAGATTACAACACAGGAAGGAATCAGATAACCTGGCACTGAAGGGAACCAAGGCTATTTACAGGGGGTCACCAGCCCCAACCTCCACAAAGACAAGCTTTGGCAAAGAAATGATATGTTTTATTGGTTCTGGAAATATCCTGTTATACCATTTCATTTATGAAACTAGGATCTTACAATGAAAATCACTGTAGATTTATTTCTTAAGTAACTCACTAGGCAGAAAGGAATAGGCAGAGCCCGCGTTCCCTGGGAGTCTAACTGCTGCCCCCACATCATCAGCCCCGCTGGTTTGAGTAAAGGGAACTGTCAAAGGGCTCGGTAGGCTTTAACATTTGAAATGTTAAGAAGGAAATACAGAAACGGGAATCATGAAAATGGAGCTGAGAGGCTGTGGAGACCTCTGGTACGAGACAATGTAATATAAGAATATAAGTGAGCCCATCAAGGCAGTGTATCCAGGAACCACGGCTCCCCTCTCGGCCCTTTGTCAGTCTAGACCTTAGGAATCCCCTCTTGGCAGGGGTCTGTCTCCAACTGTCAGGCCCTCCGCCAAACCCATCGTGTTAGGATCCTAAGTGGTGTAACCACGCCAAAGGAATCACTACAGCAAACAATGAAAAGAACCTAGGAACGGGATGCCAGTTTGCCATTCCAAGTGCCTATGTAGACACCCAGCGAGCAGCGAAAGTGGCACAGTGCTGAGGAGGCTGGTGTTGTGTCCTGTGCTTCTCAGCTCTGGGTGAGGGCGCTACATTAGTCTCCATGAATCAGGAATGGAGTCCAGACCTGATCCACTGTGCCCAGCACCAACTGACCCCAGAGTACCTCTCTGGAATCGAGTCAGAGAGCCACAAAACAAACCCTGTGACTCCCAGTGAGGACACGAACTGTGAGGCCTCAAGTCACAGCTACAGCACACAGGGAGCCTGCAGCAAGTTTTGGGGGTACTATGGTCACCAAGCCCAGACCCTCCCATGTGGACCCCACAAAGCACAAACCTCCATCAAACCAGGCCAGCTGACTCACTGGCTTGGCCGTCCGCAGTTGGGGCTGCACATTCCACTGCTCTCTGACCATGGTCGCCAGGGAGCTGCCCTGCATCGGAAGACAAGCCAGCAAGAGAGGGACCTCAGGAGCTTTGCTTACCACCCAATGCGTGCTTCCATTGGCGTTATTAGGGTGGAGCCTGCAGCCAATGGGATTTAAGCGAGTAGCCTCAATGAGGGACAGTGAGCGAATGCAGGGAAAATATACCCAGAGAGGAAAGCTTCCTAGAGACAAAGTGGACGGAAAAGGCACTCTTCAGGAAGGCTGAGTGAACCGCGGTCAGAGAACTGGAGGGCTAATAGAAGGTCGCAGCTGTAATGAATATAGATAGGTTAAGGAGGCCAGTGGCCAGCTGTGGGGCAGCTGTGGGGCAGCTGTGGGGCAGCTGGAGCCTGCGGTGTTTCCTGTCCACCTGCCTGTTCAACAGCTAAAGTTTTCTGACAGCAGGCCTTCCCAGATCTCTCTTGGTGTGACTTCAAGTATGCACCATGCCAAGGACAGCAGAAATTACAATGCAGAACAGAATGGCTTAGGCCACACTGGGCTGGTTTCAAGGCCAGAAGTCTCCTCCCACTTCCTCTGGCCTGTTAGCATTCTTATTTATCAACTCTACAAACATTAGAAAACCCCCAGTCATAGTTTTCTCAACTCTCAATCAGAATGCCCGAAGTCTTAGGGATTTGGACTTTGACATTCTCTAGTCTCTTTTCAGTGAGGGGCGCCCTTGCCGTGCCGCTGAACGCTGTCTAAGATTGCCAGCTGGCACACTCAGGGTAGTGTCAAGTCTGCCCAGGCAGAAGGGGTTATCCATGTTTATTAAGGTCATACATTTTCCTGGATTTGGACCGAAAGGGACTCCAGGACTCACTGCTGATGTTTTTCCCGCGGGTTAGTTCTGTTTTTTGGAGACCCTACAGCAGCTGGCCACATCTACACCACAAGTAAGCCCTTACGTAAAACCAAGGATACTGAGAACACTCTGGGAAAGAGTTGACCCTGAGGCTCAAGCCCCATCATTGCCCTAGACACCTGAGGATGCAGGGCAAGAAAGAGTCTTCCAGGAGTCAGGAGCAGAGGGCATCCTACAAGGAGTAGACAGAAGCTTGCAGCCGGGTCATACCTACTCTGCCCCATGAGAAGATCGGTATTTACATTAACTCACTATGATCAAACATATCAGACAAGAACTTATATGAAGTTACCAAGGGTCCCTGTGCAGGGCGCATCCCTCAAGGAGTAAAGTCTGGATCCCGACCCCAGTCCGAAGGCTAAGTACTCTATATGGTACAGCAGCCATGAAACCACCATCATAGCTTTTGCAGTGGGGCATTAGCCCACACACTTTCCACTCTGAGTAAAGAGCAAATGGCTCTAACCACACATCAGTACCCAGCATTCCTGCAGAGCAGAGCAGGGCGACGTTTCTGACTCCCTGGTCCTGAGCTTCTCCAGAGGGTGGAGGGATATATGGGAGAACAGCTCTTTCTCCTTCTTTCTTCTGAGTTCCCCCACTACTGTGGTGCAGAAGTTTCTGAATCCCTCAAAGGCCTTGCTCTCTAAAACAGCACACTCCAACCTCCATCTAGCACAGAATACTTCCGTCTATAGCACCGTTCTCACCTGTCACCTGCTGTGGGGAGTGGGGTGGCCCTCATCCTCAAGGGCTCTAGGCAACCCCATCCCTTGGATCTTGTGTTCTGTGGATCTATGAATCCTCCCTCGGCTTATGTGAATATCAATGACCCAGTGTCCACAGCCCTGCTGCAGCAACTGTGTGTTCTGTGAGTCGGCTCAGCCACCGAGGCTCCTCTCAGTCCTGCGATACTCCTCCTCCACAGTCCACACACAGCCCGAAGAGTTTCTGAGGTGATGGATCTTGACCCTTCCCACTGCTGGGGCAGAGATGACGTTGCAGTGTCCTTGATCAGGCTAGTGGAACCTGTCTGCACTGGCCCAGTGATCCTGGAAGAGCAGGCCAAGCCCAGACACCTCCCCTCTGTGAGGAGCCTTCCCTGGGTTTCACTCAGGGGAAACCTCACAGGAACATCCCACAGATGTGATAGAGCAGGTGGCCTTGGGTATCAGAAGATGTTCAGGGGCTTAAGACGGTGGACATCAGGTGGAGCTGGCCTTGGTGGGGTAGGTGTATACCCTCTACTGTGTGGGCCACTAAGAAATTCTCTTCTGAGATTTGTCCTTTGGCTACTCTTTGGGGAAGACATGACAAACCTAAGAAGCAGCCTCCAAATCAGAAAATCAGTGACAACCAAAACCAATGGTAGTGACAGCCAGCAAGGTAAGAAGAAAGGAAGGCCCCCAAAACAAGGGAGGGAGTCCTGTCGGGGTAAGGGAAGGCTGGTTTCTTCTAGCTAGTCTTCAGTAGGAGTATTCAGCCTGACATGTGGGAAAAGAGGGACACTCAGCTCACTGGGACTCTTGCTGGAGAGGGGAAGCTGAGGCCTTGTCAAAAGATGCAGAAGCACTCAGGGAGAGTCCTGCAAGTCCAAGGGTGCATCATGAACACAGGGCACAGGGAAATAGCCAAGAAAGTTTCAAAACCGACCCCAAGGGAAATAGTGAGTTTCAGTGCTATGTAGAAGCACAAAGCCAGCCAGGACTCAGAATGAGTCAGTCCTCCCCTCCCCGCCCCCCCACCTCTCTCTCACACACATACACACACACATGCAAAACACTACTAACTTGTTTTCCAAGCCATGCTACTTATCACATTTAGTGCCACCACTACATAACCAACAATTTGAAGAAAATATCCCCAGGTTACTCAAAGCTCAAAACAGTTGCATTTCTTTCTGTTTTCCTGCAGACACAAAACTCCAATTTTAGGGGGTCACTATTTCAGTGAAGCATATCTGAAGGCTTCATCTGCCACAGGGGGATCTAAGTTACGCCCCCTTCCTGAGACCTGAGGGTGGCTAGCAGTCCGTGCCACAAGCATGAGAGGCCCATGCGGTGCCCGTCCACAGAGTACCCGGTACCAACCCCCACTGTAGACTATGTCAGGATGGCAAGACAGCGCTGCAATGCACTGGATAAAGACACTGCATAGACACTGTCTCTGAACACGAGCACAAGTCCAAGCGGGACACAGACACGATGCTCTAGTCATCCCGTGAGTACCACACACCTCTCTCATATTATCGACAATGCTCTCGACAAAAGTAACTTCATGTTTAATACTCTGGTGTGTGTGCACTTTGAATCTGGGCCTTTCACGCTAGGTAAGCACTCCGCTGATGAGTTATAGCCCTAGCCATTTTTTACTTTTATGATAGATTCCCACCACCAAGTTGGTCAGGCTGACCTAAAACTCGCAATTCTCCTGCCTCAGCCTCTGAGCAACTCACTCGACAGGTATGCACCAGTGTTCCTAACATAAGTACGTTTTTAAGATACTTAAGTTCAGAGGTCACTGGGAAGTCCTTGTTAAGCCACATGGTCCCAGTTGTTACTATGGAACATGGACAGCCACACAAATGGCTCCCAGAAATCTCTCATCTGAAGTTCTGATTTCCACAGGTTCCCTGGGGTCTATGCAAATTACATGGAGAAATCCAGAAATACAGTCATTGTTTTAAATTATGCTCGACTGAGTAATGCAGTCTCAAGCTGCTGCAATCCATCTCACCGGGGATAGGATCAGCACTTCCTCCGGCACGCCCATGCTGTGTGCATTACCCACTGGTTAGGTTCTCGGTTATCAGGCTGACACAGAGCATGGTATTATACACGTAATCCGTTCTACTTCACTAACCCCAAAGGATATCAGTAGTAGTGCTGCCAACTTATTACATAAATTGATTCTAATCTCTTGCTGTGCCCAATGTGTAGGTTGTTGTTGGACTTTCTTTGGGATCACCAGTCTCCAAATAATGACACAAGGCTTATTATTAATTATGAAAACTTGGCCTTAGTTTAGGTTTGTTCCCACTAGCTCTTAGGACTTAAATTAACCTGTTTCTGTTAATCTATATTCCGCCACATGGCTTGACTGTACGTCTGACTTCCTGAGTGTCTTGCTGGCATCTCCCCCACTCCTAGATTTTTCTGGAGTTACTCAGTCTGCCTGGAAGTCTGGCCGAACCTCTCCTGCCAGCTACTGGCTATTTAACTTTATATTAAACCAATCACAGTGACACACCCTCATACAGTGTAAACAAATACCCCGCACCAGTAGGTTAAACCCTATCACAGGCACCTGCTGGCGGTCTTGGGAGCTCCCCCAGGGACAGGTGTATGAACGGATCACTGCTCACATACTTCCGGAGGATGCGCTGGTCCCACATTCGTGCATGTTACTACACCTCCTTGCATAGATGTCCACGAGGTAGGCACAGACACCCACGGAGCTAAAGCTGCCTGAGACCACACCCCGTCAAGGCTCCTCTCAACTCCAGCACTTTTCTATACAAGGCCTCTCTGTCTGGCATCATGTCTGCAAGGAGCAGATACAAACACACCTTGCAGCTTCTTCTAGGGCACTAAGGCCAGTTGTCCAGTGATGTGGAACATTAGCCTCCAAGAATAACAGCCATCATCTTCATCAAAGCAGCTCTGACTACTTGCAAGAGACCCTCAAAATTGAGCCTGTTGAAGGTTGACACTTTCTTGTAGAAGGAGTCATTGAATGGACTCCCGCTTGAGATTTTGGCGTCTCCCTCCTGCATCTCCTAGTCAGCTGTATGTGATTTTGCCCTAATTGTTCCCAGCCTCATAGGTTCAGAAAGCGCTGAAATATACAGTGTGGAAAGTTAACTGAGGAGGGGCTCCATCTGGGCAGCCGGCCGTGCTGAGTCATCATTCATGCTGGGATGGGACTTCTCTGGAGTCACCCATGCCTATAAGTGAGCTCAATGAAATACTTTTACCCCAAGATGGACTCTGATGGAGTTGTGCCTTGATTTGTGGGTGGTGCAGCATCAGAAGGAGGTAGATGTTTGTTTATATGTCCCTCGAGGAAGAGTCCCCATGCCAGGGGGTGATCTTGGAGTAGGAACAAGCCTTGCTGAGACTGCCTGGGTGCCAAGAGCTGCCAGCACCCTTGTTCTTCTTCATCATCAGTGTGGACAAGATTGTCACTGTGGGAGCAAGGTTTAAACCACAGGCAGGCTGGGTCACCTTCACAGTCAGGCTGTTTGGTCATGATGCAAGAGACATGGCCCAAGTTCTGGATGTGGAACTCAGATTGTCTTAGGCTCAAGGCTCGAGTTAGTGAGAAACGGGTATTCTGGAGAAATTTAGGATTCTAGGTCAACAGTGAAATGAAACCCAAGGCCTTTTTATCAGAACCGGAGTATCAGGCTACCGGAGACTTTTCACGAGACTTTGGCCAGCTCGGAACATCTGAGAAGAGAGGGCCACAGAGTCGCATGGCCCCACAACTGATCTCGCGGAGCTAGGGTCAGAACAAGAGGTAGTGCTGGACCCCAGACGGCTCCCGTCTACTGAGAGACACAAGCACACACTCGTGTCCGGGATCATGGATTCACAGCCAATGTGAGCAGCTCAAGAAGGGAAAGAGCTGTGGCTTCGGATATGAGGCTTGCAGTTAGGATGCTCAACAGAGCAAGCACCTGAGAGTGCTGTCTCCTGCTCTTGTGTTTATGGTTGTGTGTGTGTGTGTGTGTGTGTGTGTGTGTGTGTAAGACAGGCAGATACACACTACGAGAGAGAAAAAGAGAGCAAGAGAGAATTCTGCAGTCAGCCAGTGTCTCTGGGAGATGAACAAGATGGTTAACTGCAGAGAACTGGGGGCCTGAAAAACAGAGATGAGGGACCATGTGATACCCTTGCCTGACTGGAGATCACCTCTCAGGCCATTGTGTGGAAACAAAGTAATTACAGCACTTCTTAGCAGAGGTCTCATCGGGCCAACTACAGAGAGATGTGTGAGTGCTGGCTCTTTAAGGGCAGACCCTGCGCCAGGCTGTCCTAGTTAGGGCTTCTATGGCCGTGACAAAGCAGCATGACCAGAGGGCAAGTTGGGGATGAAGGGTTGATCTGGCATACACTACAGCATGGCTGTTCATCGCTGAAAGAAGTCAGGACAGGAACATGCACAGGGCAGGATCCTACAGACAGGAGCTGATGCAGAGGCCATGAAGGGTGCAGTTTACTGAGTTGCTCAGCCTGCTTTCTTATAGACCCCAGGACCAGCAGTCCAGGGATGGCACCACCCACCATGGGCTGGACCTCACTGAGCACGTCCTCAGCTGAAGCTCTAATGACTCCAGCTTGTGTCAAGTTGACACGCAAAACCACCAGTGCACGGGCACCTGCTGAAATACACCCATGTCTAAACTTTAGCTGCCGGCACGGGGGTGTTCACTCATGGTTACCTACTACCGTCAGCCTGGGGCCAGAGGGGCCGGAGGGGCAGGAGGGCAGAGCAGCGGTAGTTCCTTCTCCTCTGAGGACAGAGGGACACAGGTGACAGCGAGATGCAGTTAGAGATCACCACCCAGATAAACACATCAGGAAAGGACCACATACACAGATGTCCGATAATAACCCACGAAGGCTGTGGCAGACCTCAGGGACGCCTTGCTCCACTGGAAGCAGTGAGATGACTTATGGTTGAAGGTGGACATGGGTAGCCCCCAGGTCATAGCAAGCATCTTCAGACTCCATACTGTAAAGTACTGGCGAGACCACAAGGGTAGAAGGGAGGGCATCTGTACACAGAGAGCTACGAGGTGTCAGGTGAGTACCCTCGGGACCAAGCAGACAGACCTGGTCTATGGAATAGCATTCTATACCACAGGTAGCATGGGAATTAGAGAAAAACAGCAAACAATGGCAGCCGTGTTTGTGATCCACAGAGTACAACCAGCAAAGGAAGCAGACATGCGGCAGCGGCAGTGGCGGCGGCGGCGGCGGTGGCAGTGGCAGCACACACATTTTTTTAATCCCAGCACTCGAGAGGCAGAAGCAGGCAGATCTATGTGAGGTCGAGGCTAGCCTGGTCTAGGGTAACAGAGGTGCTGGGTTTGCCTGAGCCCCTGCCCTGCACTGAGAGACTAAACAAAACCAGGATGTGAACAGATAATCAGCACGTCACGGAGGTTTAGACTGGGGACAAAATGACTCTTCTCCAAGCCCAGCCTTCTGTGTTGCTTATAGAAACCCCATTCTGAGAGTAAATATCCTCAGATCAATAACCCAGGTTGCTCCGGGGCATTTCCAAGGTGGCCTGGAGCAGGAGCAGCCCCACAGGCGGCCACAGACACCCATCATCACCCCAGAATCAGAGGGATGTCCTGAGGCTCAGGTAGTACCTCTAGTTCCTAAGGCACAGGCCTTGGGCTCCTAGCTAGACAGCTCCCAGATGTGGAGGCCCTTCACCAGCGTACAGTCCTCTGTTGGGGTGGGGGGAAACTCTGGTCTTCCTCCTGCCCATCCCTCAACCTCCCAGTAGGAACACTGTCGCAAGTCCTTTCTATTCTTCTATAAGGCAGGCAGAAAAAGAAGATTCAAACTAGCTGCTACCTCCCACCCCCAAGACAGGGTTTCTCTCTGAAGCTTTGGAGCATGTTCTGGAACTCGCCCTGTAGACCAGGCTGGCCTCGAACTCACAGAGATCTGCCTGTCTGTCTCTGCCTCCCGAGTGCTGGGATTAAAGGTGTGCACCACCACCATCTGGCTTACTTTTTCAAGAAACCAGTGTTCTAGATTTCTCTTTCTTTTGTGAAAGGAAACGGAAATTCTCAGTAGCACAGTGACCAAGTAAGATGGAAAAGGATTGCACAAGAGTGCCAAGTACAGACAGACAGACAGATTTAGGCAGATCCAGCATCCCTCTGCTTTTCCCAGTCATTCTTCTCACTACCCAGAACATGGATATAACTAGGAGGAGCTAAGCCTACAGCTCTCACCCATCCTTACAGCTGCCAAAGCTTTGGGAGTTTGCATGCCCTCTTGAGCAAGCGAATGTGCAAGCCCAAAGCCCAGCTCCGGAAGCACTTGCTCTCCTGAGGCTGGTCTCTAGACCAGTTTGGTAAGCAAGTCAGAAGGAACTAGGACCACCCCAGACCTAGAAGGTCTCCTAGGGCTATGCCCCAGGCAAGAAATAAGCCTTCATTGTGTTTGATCTTTAAGCTGTGGACTGTCTGTTTTTCGCTACATTAACTGCCACGGGAGACACACACAAGGAAAGGCAGCCACCTTTCCTTTGGTAGCATGCTGCTAGTGTAAAACGGCAGAGATCTGCAGGTTACAAGGCTTCACAATCAGAGGAAGACCTGCCAGCCTTGGAAGCTGGAGTCAGGCATCTGGAGGAAGAGGATAAATATAGTGGACTCAGGAATGAGCAACACCAAATCTGAAAGGGAAACCCTCAGATGTCCATCACAGCCCCCCATTGCCTAGGGCCAAGGCAAGGCCAGCACTGCCGGCTGGGGAGCTTCTAGTGATCATAAATATTCTCTGAACAAAGCATTACGTAAATAGGTCTGGCTGATTTCACTAGGAGATAAAAGGAGAGAGGAAAAGGATCCAGATTTCCTGGGCTTAAAACAATAAATTGAAACTGCTGGAGGGCGTGGGGTCGGATGAACTGGAAAGGGTATTGCAGTGCCAGGTAAGGCGGAAGCAGAAAGAACAACAAAACAAAACAAAACAAAATAAAACAGGAGCACGGAAACCCAATGGGAGCAGATCCGGGGACCAAACAGGCCTGGCGGAGGAGAGATTATCAGGCAACAATATCAACAATGGGAAGGTTACGAAAGAATGAAGGACCCCAAACTTCTACCAATAACGCAAACTTCACCAGACCGTTTGGTAAGGACCAGCCCACACCTTCAGCACTGATGATGACCAGAGCTCCCTACAGAGTGGAGTCCCAGTTCTCTGGGCCTACCTCCTGCCACTCTGGTAGGAGAGCTATAGTGAGCTGCACACGGCAGAGCTGACCTGTGGATAGCCCAGCCTCATTTGCAGCTCTTCATCCCATGGTCCTGTATTTCTAGCCTTTTTCCACCTTTGCCTGAAGTTGCATGGAGAGTGTTCCTTAGTTTCCATTTTCTAAATTAACTCGCTTTCTTTACTTGCCATGTCTGTGTGAGCCATCCCAGACATGGGCGAGAGTCCGCTCACTTTGCCTTGGCAGGATCCTTCCTTTCCTCCTGCAGTGACACCACTCATATGCTTGGCCAGGACCGCAGTTGCCTGAGCCAGCCGCACTGGGCTTCCTGCTCTAGGCAAAGCCAAGCTCCATCCCGCTCTAGGGTACCCAGGCAGGGACTGGAAAGGAACAGAACTTAGAGCTGCAAACAGAAGGAGGAAGGCACTTACAGGACTCGACACCCACAGCAAATGGCAGAGACCAAACACAGGCTGTGCTTCTTCTCCAGGCTTCCTTGTGCAAGATTAAGCCAGTTTAGAACACAAATAAACTGTACTCTCACGAAAAAAAAAAAAAAAATCTAAGTTCTATTCTCAGTGGCTACTGTGAGAGGTGAAACTGGGAGTCAATTACACTAAAACTTTTACTATTTGCAATGACAATATTATTATAAAGAGCTAGAACATGAACCTAACTGTAATGTAAGTCAAAAAATTCAGTTGAATAAAAATGCAAGGAAAATCATATCTAAAACACAGACCAAAGGTCGCTTATGTTTACAAACCACAGAAATAACCTATTATTACAAGATGAACTCAAAAAGGTAAGGTGCACATATTTATGTGACAACAGAAGAATCAGGGTGATCACACATCTTTAGATAATCCTCCATACCCTTCGAAAACCACTGAACACGGCCACAGCAACCATGGCAACCCCCATCTCCACTTCTTAAGAGGACTATTGTAGATTAAGCATGGCAGCCTTGGATCAGAGCTGTGCCCGAGACATCTCACAGGAAGCACACAGCTCAAATACTGAGGGAAACAGAAGACCTCAAACCAGTAACTTAAGCTTCTACCTTAAGATCTGGAAAAAGAAGAGCAAATGAAACCAAAAGCAGGCCGGATGGAAGAGACAGAGAACAGCACAGACGTGAATGGGTAAAGAACAATGCAGGGAGAGCAGCAAAACCAATGTTTTTTAAAATTGAAAAAAAAAATGTGTGTGAATGCTGGTGACTTGCACCTGTGGTCCCAGTTACTTGGGAGGCTAAGGCAGGAGGATCATTTGAGCCTATAAACTCAAGAGCAGCCTGGCTAGAAATGGATAATCCGACTCAAAAATGTATCAACAAAATGGACACATTAAATTAAACTAAGAAAACGAAGATTCACATTGCTCAGAGGAAGACTGAGAAAGGAAACATTACTCCAGAACACATCAAGTAACTGAGCATTAACAGATAACTGAGACAAAATGGGGAAAATCCTGTACACACACAAAGGACCAAACTCAAGAAGAAATTGAAAATCTGAACAAATCTAAAACAAGCAAAGAGAGCAAATTAGCAAAGACCAAACAAAAACAAACAAACAAAAAAACACTGCCCCCAAAGAAAACACTAGGCCAGACTTGTTCAAATTTGGTCTATCAACTATGTAAAGAATTAACAATAATTCTTCAAAAAATCTAAAATTAAAAAAGGAACATTTCCTAATCCATTCTATGAGGATAGTATTATGTTGATACCCAAAACAAAGAAATCACAGGAAAAGAGAAATACAGACCATATGTCATAAATATAGACAAAAAACTCCTCAACAAAATGCTAGTGAAGTGCCAAGTGAGGCGGCACACACCTTTAATCCCAACACTCAGGAGGCAGAGGCAGGTGGACCTCTATGAGTTTGAGGCCACCTGGTCTATATACAGAGTTCAGTGCCAGCTAGGACTACACAGTAAGTCCCTGTCTCAAAGACAAAACCAAACAAAACCCTAGTAAACTGAACCTAAAAATTGTTAAAAGCATAATGCGTTTGGTCAAGTGGCTATTCTGGAATGTAAAGGTGGGCAAACATCTGGAACCCAATTATATACCATAGCAAGAAAATAAGAAACAGAATTCATATGGCCAGATTATAAAAAAAAATGACAAAATCTACCATCTTTTCATGATTAACTACTCAGCTCTAAGCTTGTAATGAACACTTAAGAAACCCCACAGCTGGTTTCACACTCAGTGGTGAAATACTGAAGGCCTTCCCCTAGGATCAGGAACAAGAAAGAAGGCTAGCTCCTGTCACTCCTGTCCAGCAGTATGTTAGAGGGCCCCAAAGGGCAACAAATCAAAAAAAAAAATTAAAAAAAAAAGAAACTAGGTATCTAGATTGCAAAAGAAGTAAAACTGTCCTCAGGTGTAGAAGCATTATCTTTTTACAACTAATAAAAGAGGTAAGGACATCAGATATTCAATCAAGATATAAAAATATATTGCTCTTATACACCAGCAATGAACAATGTAAAAATAAAATTAAAGCTATTTCTGATTGCATTAAAATAATATAACTAGAAATAAAGATGGCACGATTTCATATTAATCTAGGAAAATCACAAAGTATTTTCAAGTTTTGTGAGATCTAAACAAATGGAAAAAACTCATCTCATATTTTATGAATCGGAAGACTGAAAACACTGCTTAAACAGCAATGTTCCAGAAGCTGATCTACAGATAATACAGTCCCTATGGGGTATCAGCTCCTCTCTCTGCAAACAGTGACCCGTTGCTTCCAAATGCACACGGCATAACAAAGCATTCCAAACAGCAAAATCAGCCTAGAAAAACAAGAATACATAAGAGCTAAGGTTTTCATCTCAAGACGTGCTACAGCAGGAATGGTAATTGATGCTGAGGTCCTGGCACATGTGCCCTGAAGGTCCAGAAGAGGTGGCACGCACGTGGCCAACTGACCTTCAAAACAGTACCATGACAAGTCATTAAAAAAGGAGACATCTTTTTCATAAATGTGACAAGTAGCCACCATCCAAAGAACTCAGTTAGACCCTTACTTCATACCATGGGCAAAGAAGAAAGGACAAAGAGTCTGATGAACAATGAGGGTGACCATGGTGCTGGATTTGGAAAGCGATTCTCAGGAGAGATATTCAAACCAGAAACAAGAACAACAACAACTTAAAATGTGCTTCAAATGATACAAACAGAATCAAGAGACAGCCTAGTGTGGGAGAAGTGGCTGCAGGATTCGATACAGGCAGAGCAGGTGACTTTCATCCACAACGTACAAGAACTTTATAGTTCAACAGCAAAAATATGAGTCACTCCATCTTTTCAATGAGTCAAGACCAAATAGAAAGTCTCAAGAGTCATCAAGGAAACATAAAAAAGACCACTAGGCTTTCAGAATCCTCACACACTGCTGGTGGGGATGGGAACTGGTCCAGCCTTTGGGAAAGAGGACGGTGGTTCCTCAGTGACTGGACAGGGAATCAGCGTAGGGCCTGCGCTGGCTAGTCTATGTCAGCTTGACACACAAACTAGAGTTATCTGAAAGGGGGACCTCAAATGAGAAAAATGCTTCCATAGGATCCCAGTGCAGGGCATTTTCTTAATTAGTGATTGATGGTGGGTGGGACTAGCCCATGTGTTGGGAACTGTGAACTCCCCAGGTCCTGAATTTCTGGTAAACAACTTGTAATACTTGTAGCTGTTCTGAGCACGAGACCCTCAGGAGTTCCTGAAGGCAGGCGAGTGGTTTCTGGTGGGTTTGGCTGGGGCATGGCTATCAGTTAAGAATCTCTATGTAAGCGGCTCTGGTACACAATAAGGAGGGGGCATTCTTGTTTTAAGGATGACCCGTGTCTCTGTCTGTGTGTCTTTGTGTGTTTCAATCGCCAGCCCCTTGCCCAGTTCACGAACTGTAGAGTGCAGATGGGCATGGTGCACTACACCCACGGTGGGTGGTGCCATCCCTGGGCTGCTGGTCCTGGGTTCCATAAAAAAGCAGGCTGAGCAAGCCGTGGGGAGCAAGCAGGTAAACAGCACCCCTCCATGGCCTCTGCATCAGCTCCTGCCTCCAGGTTGCTGCACTGTTTGAGTTCCTGTCCTGACTTCCTTCGGAGATGAACAGTGGTGATATGGGAGTGTGAGCCAAACAAACCCTTTTCTCCCCAAGCTGCTTTTTGGGCCCGGTGTTTCACTGCAGCAGCAGGGACACTAACTAAGACGGGGCCCTTTTTCATGCTTAGGAACATGGCTCTAGAACTGAGAAGAGGTCACCAAAAAATCTTGTCCACAAGTGGTCATCCCAACACTCTGTGTTCCAGACAGTTAGGAAGAAACAACGCAAACGCCCGTCGGAGGATGAAGGACGAAGCAAGCCCAGTGGAGTACTGAGCTGCAGAGCAGATGGAGGCTGATTGCATGATCCACCACAGTACAAGAGGCCAGCCACAAACCCCACAGGATCGCATGGTTCCACATACACGAAATTCCCTAGCAACAGAACTGTGGGGGGAGAGATGGAGAGGCAGGACTAAGGGTGACAGCTACGGAGAACAGCTCTCCTTCAGGTTCTCAGACTGACTGCATCCGTGAACAGGTTAAGAACCACAGCACCGCCATCTTTCACGGGAAAGCAGAATGTTATATAAATGTTATCTCAGCCGTGCTTCTAAAAGAAAACTCAGGCCAGAAATGGAAACGCTGAAGGGTCCAGACCCCCAAAGGCTCTTGCTCCAGAAGTCACACAAAATCTAGAAAGGAGTCCACCAAACAGTCTTGGTGTGGCAGTGTGAGCCAGTCACCCCAGCACCGAGGAAGTGAGGCTGGATGCAGAAAGCGGGAGCAGCTCCAGTCCACCCTGCAGGACATGCGGTTTTAGGCCACTCTGGCCACCTCCACATTTCCTTGTTTTTACTGCCACAAAACTGCGAAGGAAGCGATTTTAAAGTTCGATGCAGTAAGCTCAAGAATCCTGAGAAGAGACCTAATAAATATCGGCACATTTATTTTACAACATTAAGTTAAATGAGAAAAGCAGGTTATAGGAGAACAAGGATAATTATGCCTTGCTAACTTTTTACATGAAGACACATACAATATAAATAGGAAGAATTTATAACACTTTAATCTTGGACTTGGGACTTCTAGAACCCCAGGAAATGAGTGTTTGATGTGTAAGCCATCGGCTTATCTTTTGGTTGAGGCCACCCAGATGGGGCAAGACAATCAATCATATAACACAAAAACAGAAATAGCCGGAGAATGAAGAAACACTTGGCACTAACAGAGATCTTCACCTGGTATCCACAGGTTGACCTGGCACTGGCAAGAACTTGCATTTGCTTCTGTTTATGAAAACAGCTCATGGGAAATAGAATGAAGGGTTAGCTACAGAGACTCAGGGGCAGGACAGAGGGAGGACTGCATCCTATCTTAGGGCTACACTCATTTTGTTCCATCAGAAAGGACCCCAGCATTGGCTTTCTAGACTTAAAAATGGCAAGCCAAGCACAATGCTACAGTTTGCCATCCTCCATCCATCCCAGATCCACGCCAATAAGCGTCCGTCGGCAGAGTCCCTGGAGCACCCAGAAAGGAAGGTGTGTGTGAGCTGGACAAAGACGGCCACGCCGGTTCTTCCCATCTATCAGATATAATTTTAAAATAGCCAATTGGTTGATGGATTTATTTCAATGCATGTGAGTGCACCTGAGCCTTCAAAGAATGAAATGTGTCATAGTTTCCCCAAAGCTTGTTTGTAAGGACATTAATTTATAGGGGGGATGATGGATTCCCTCAGCTCGCTGAGAGGTGGGAGGATCCTGTGGAAGTGGGGTTGATGTTGGACGCTTCTGCATCCCCTTGTCTGTATTGCCACAAAAACTGGACGGAAAGGAGTTTTAAAAACTGACTCAGAAACCTCACAGTCTTTGAGGAGAGACCTGATTAAATAGATACTGGCACATTTGTTTAATGACATTTGGTACCACAGAGTCTTGAGCGGATTTCAGCTGGTGGTGCTAGAACAGGAAGTGTTTCGGGAGGCTGGATATCCTGAGAGAGAGCAATTCAAGACACACATAAGTATCTACAGCCAAAAGTAAATGCATGTTCCTACTTTGCATACATGTTTAATGGATATACAAAAAAACTTAATAATTCATCTGTTGAGACAGAAAAAAGAAGTTATGGCCTGACAACATTCAGAAATCTTGTACTATATGCATCATCAACTTTAATTTTTAAAGTAAACACTAGATTAATTAAAATATATCTCTCTGTATGGAATGACTGCAATACACAATCCTCCTCATAAGCCTCACTAAATTTTATATTGTATTTCTTACATATTTATATTGGATTATATTTTAATGCAAACAGATGTTTCTTTTCTTTTTAATCTTATATTTTCTATTTCAATTATAATTTTTATTTTTTAACACTTCATACATGTAAACAATGAAATGAAATATCACCCATTTCCCCTCTAACTCACTCATAACACCCCAACACAGGCCCCTCCTAATTTTATATTTTTGACAACCCACTGAAGTCCAATTAGTGCTACCCATGAGATGTTTATTTTCAACAACAACAAAAAGCCGCTAACCTAAAGAAGTGCAGAGGGTTTGTTCCCACATGTAAAAACTAGCTGTAGTAGTGAATCTAAGTGCCTCACACTTCACACTTACTCAGAGCATAGCAGTATACTAACTACACCGAGTGTCCACACTTCATACTTACTCACGACTTTTTCTTCAGAGCAAACACGCACACAGTCAGAAGCTGACCATCGTTGCATGCCCTGCTTTTCGAGGAACGCAGAGGACAAACAGGGCTGTAATCAGAATGCTGCTCTCCACGGGCATGCTCCAACACTGAACTTTCTCTAAAGGGAAGGGAGGAGTCAAAGGACTAACGCGGAACATCAGAAAATGTATTTTAAACACGAGAGAAAATGAATGCCAATCCTATCCATTATTAATTCCTATTTCTCTCCACTTTAAACATTTTGTAGGTAGCAGTTTTATGATACATTTGTCATGGGTTTTAAGATTTCATTCTAAGAGAAGTTAGCTTTGGTTTAGATCGATGCTCCTGAGTTCCCAATCTATCTCAGAACGCCAGTTGCCCCTGTCTGGCTGTATAACCTAGGTTGGTCTTGATTTTGTGATCCTCCTGCCTCCGTCCCTGGAGTGCCAAGATTATAGGTCAGCACCACCCAGCCTAGTTACCGATTTTTCTACAGCAACATCTTTCCAACACATAGCATAGGCATCCTTAAAATGCAACAAACAAAATCCCAGGTCACAAGTGCATGGTAACAGGCACTACTAACTTAGATGGATGCTGGACATAGCAAAGGCTCGCACCATGAAAAGATAATTGATAAGCTGGACATAACAATGGTGCGATATCCATGAAAGAAATAACTGGTAAGTTGGATTTCATTGAAATCAAAAACTTCTGCTTTGAAAAAGGCACTGTGGAGAGCATGAGACGATAAGTCATGGAGGAGGAGGAAATGTTTGAAGATACACAGCTGACAAGGGATCCTTATCCAAAAAAGTCTTCAGACAACCAATAACCAGACTTAAAAATGGGACGAACGCCTTAAAGGACACACAGATGGCAAATAAGGATGAGAATAGATGCCCCACATCTTGGTGGGGGTTAAGATGAAAAATCACAATGAGATACCATTATACACCGATTAGAATGTCCAACATCCAGGAGCATTGACATACCAAGAGCAGGCAAAGACAGGACAACAGTGGCTCCTCACCCAACTGATTGTGGGAACCTGGGGAGGGGGAGATGGTGTAGTGGGGAGGGCAGAGGTCAATTTCAGACACGGAGCTGCGCATCTGTACTTCCCGCATTCCAATGGGAGATGGGGGTGGAGACAGGAGAATGGCCCTCAAGCCCTCAGGCCAGCTAGACTGGAGTAAGGGGCTGAGGTGGTAAAAACACGAAGGAAGGCCCTGCTCAAGAAGGGGGAAGCAAGAACCGACTCTCTAAACCCGTCCTTTGACCTCCACATGCATGCTTGCCCGTACTCACACATGTATCATACACACATGTACACAGAACAGAACAAAATGTACTCCTGTCAGACAGCCCATCAGTCACATTCTTGTTAACTTAAATGGGCTGAAATGGTTTCTACAGAAAGCCCGCCCTGCTCGTTTACAGAGGCTTCGGTACCAACTGTCCAAGCTTGAAAGCAGCGGCAACGTCCTGCAGGTAAATGGGGGAACTGGTCTGCAGAGACAACGGGATATTATTCAGACCCCAAAATAAATGTAATATTGAACCATGAAAAGACACACGAAGCAATCTTAAATAAGTATTACTGGCTAGAAGAGAATCAAATATCTAAAGACCACTAACAGATGTTTATTATTGCATTTAAGAGTTGCCGTTCAGCTATAAAAATTTGGAGGCTAAGAAAAAGTAGGTAAGCACTAGGAACTCCAAAAGGTAACTTCTCAAGCGCAGATCCAGATAGAAACCATAATTAAATGCCTAGAGTCATCAACTCGAATGTCTGTGAGTTGGCAATGTTACTAAATTCCCAAGAAATGTTTTAAATGAAACTTCATTCCTAACAAATGTTATTTTGCTCCAACTAGGGAAGAAGCAATTTCGGGACTATTTCCAAGTTCTCAAAAAGAAAGATTTATATCATCCCCAGTTTTCACAAGGTATTTCAAAAAACGTAACAAAATAGCTCTATGCTTTAAGATTGGCTTATTTTTGTGACCTCAATTTCATAGTACATGAAAGGGAATGAAAACCGCACTGAAAAAGTGGGTGGGGAAGGTTCCTACAGACCCACCTGGGATCACCTTAATTAAAAAATTCTAGACATTCCAGGCATATCTCTACACTTGTCGGGCCAAAGCCTTTTCGGTATAAAGGACTCTGATCTCTTCTTCCGGGGGAGGGGGCGGCGTGTGTGTGTGGGGAATCAAAGGCTAAAAAAAAAAAAAAAAAAAAAAAAAAAAAGGGAATACGTGTCGTGCAAATAAATATTTAGCACACTTTGCGTTTGCTACCGCCACCAAAAGCTTTTTCCTGTGAGCGAACCGCCGTCCCGGGGAACCATGATTCAGGGCTTCTGTTTCTCCCACCCCGGAATAGAAACACCTGGCCTGGAAGCGGTCACTCCGCGTCCCTGGAGTCCCAGGAGGAACCCTAGAGCCCTTGGCAGCTGAGCGAAGGGTAGTGCCGCCGGCCAGTATGGAAAGTACCCCGGTTGCGCGCCCCGCGGTTATCCACACATGCTGGCTCTGGGGCCCGCGACCTGCAACGATCGGGCCACTAATCCGAGGAGCCTTGCGGGACCAGTCACCTCATAGCCGCGAGAAGAGTCGAGTCCCTTCCAACTCCGCTCTCGGCGCGCGGCCCCCATGCACCTGCACCTCTCCCCCGTTGCATCCCGCTGCCCGCACCTGCGCCCCCAGGCGTGCCCTCACCGGCGCTGGGGCAGCTGCTGAAGTCGGCTGTCCCCCGCGCAGCCCGTCCTCCTCTTCGGGGGGCTCGTCCAGAAGCACCCGGCCCCGGCTCAGCTTCCACATCTCGTGTGTTCGGCCGCTCCGTGCAGCGTCGCTCCCGGACTGGGGGAGGACGCTCGACCCGCGGCTCTGGGACAGTGCGGAGGACTGGGCGGGGAGGGGCGGTCAGTTGCGGGTGGCCGTCCCCTCCCCGCCCCCAGGCCCGCCCCCAGACCCTCCTCCAGCCCTTCAGCCGGCTCGCTGAGTCCCTCAAGTCCCCTGCCTCCTGGCCCTCCACCACCCTGACACTCAGCCAGTGTCCCCCTCAGTCTCTGACCTCCCCTTCTTCCCCAGGACCGTCCCAACCTCCTTAAGTAGGTCCCCCAGGGTAACCCAGCCAGCCGGGTCCTTTACCCAGGGACCACGAACCCCGGGCCCAACAAAAGCACTTGACATTTCGCACCAGTGACCCCTGGACCCCCGGCCCTTGGCTCACACAGCACGATGGGCGTGGTTCATCTCGGATCACCAAGGCAACGCTGAGGTGGGGCTGCACAATACGCATGCTCACCCGGTTTGTGCTACGGGGGCCGAGGGCGGGGCTTTGCAGATCGCAGGCTGAGGGACTGGATCCAAAGCTGATCCTAAAAGGTCTATGAAATGTTAATGGCTATGGGCCTCGAGGCACCTGGGGTGGCTACTAGGGAAAGAGAACTCTTTCTGGATAGGCGACGGTCACTTCCCGTTGCCATGAGGTCTGTCCTGGGCCTACTCGGATGGAGTGATGAACAGATGTCAACCAGAGTCCAGGAAAGGGTCCAGGGCCCCAGAAGAGATGAGGCTGGTGAGTTGGCAGTGTCAGCAGGACTTGGTCCTCACCCTTGACTTCCCGTGGTTCTCTTGCTCAAACCTTCGTCTTTCAGGGTGCCACTCAACTGCAGCCTGAGTTCTGATCCCCAACAGCAAAAAACAAAACAAAACAAAACAAAAATCTGAGCGAAGTGGCACAGCGGGATGCGGAAGACAGGAAATACCCAGAGCTTGACATCCAGCCAGAGTAGTCAATCAGTGTGATCTGGGTCGAGAGATCTTATCTTTAAAGTGGACACAGGGTGGTGGTGGTGGTGAATTCGAGGCCAGCCTGGTCTACAGAATGAGTTCCAGGACATCCAGGATATCTGTGTACAGAGAAACCAAACTTTTCCACGAACCCCCCCCCCCCCCCCACACACACACCAAAAAAAGCGGAAAGCTTTAAAGACACCAGTTTGACTTCGGGCCTCTCAAACGCGTGTACTCATACCTACCCTCGGTCATACACTAAACACACATAAAAATAAATAAAACTGTCCACAATTGTATGCTTTTGTGAAAAAAAAAACCCCAAGTACTGTAGGTAAAGTAAGAAATTCCTTCTTCATGTTCTTCAGGTACTCAAGAACATTAAAAGTAGACAATAAGTAGTCAATAATAAAAGCAGTCAATAAGAACCTTTTCAAGTCAGCTCAGCTTGTCTAGGATAACTTGGGTCTTGCAGCAGCAAAGAACAAGTAGCCACCAGGGTACTTTCCAGTAAATACAGCAAGCAAGGAAAAAACAATGCAGGTGGTCAGGGTCAGGACTGTCCTGTAGAACTCAGAAGACCCAAAATGCTAAATTAAACAACACTAGGACGAGCAGGACGGGTTAGGAGTGGAGAGGCAGGGCAGTAGTTGGTTGGTCCTGTGAAGGACTTCTCTCAGGCTTCACATCTTGATTTGGGCCATTCATCCCCTCATCTGTGTGCCTTGCTGTTGTCCAAGTTTGCAAGAGGATTATTATACAGCATCATAAAAACAACCTTTAGACATGCAAATTCATTTTGGGATCCAGAAAGATCTTGGCTAAACAATCCTTTCCTGAATGTCCCGTTGGAAGAAGATGTGAATTTTAGACCGAGTTGCCTTTATTGAATAAAATAGAATTCACTGGTGTCGAAATTCTTTTGACTTAACTAAATATCAATTGTGAAGCCTCACTCCGAATTAAAAATGCACAAGGCTTCATTGAGATATTAATAAACTTGTCCAACACAGCCCTTGCTCCAAAGAGAGTAGGGACTTCTTCTGGGTAAATGAGTAGAAATGGCTCAGGATACAGATTCAAGTTGCTGACTGATGTGTCCCACCATGGAAGAAGTGACACAAACTTTTATAGTCATAAAATAAATCATAAGTCAATACAGTTTTTTTTAAAATGATATTGGCGGGAGCGTGAGGTAAAGGAGTACATGCCAGGGAAGAATCTTCTAAAAGTCTTAGGTGTTGACGTTGTTAGCTTTAGGGTTAAGTTGAAGGAGGCTACAGGTTTGCTCAGCTTAATGATACATCTGAGGAAGTTACTTACTAGTCCCAGGAATGTTAGGTCACATACAAGAGGTAAATGATTATTAAAAGGACTAAAATAACCCAGGATAAAGTTGGTTCTCAACCTGCCACACACTCCATCTTTCTACAGTTGGGACACTACACAACAGTTGGAGGCTCTTTAAGATGGAGACAGCACTGCCAGGAGGTGGTGGTGCACGCCTTTAATCCCTGCACCCGGAAGGCAGAGGCAGGCGGATCTCTGTGAGTTCGAGGTCAGCCTGGTCTACAGAGTGGGTTCCAAAGCTATGAAAAACCCTATATTGGAAAAACAAATAAACAAAAAGTTGGAGACAGCTCCTTCAGTGTTCACGGGTAATGGGTAGGGGGAGACAGCCACAGAGGTCCTTTTCCTAGGAGGGTAACCTGAGCGTAATTCCCATAGACAACAACCACCCCAGAGGTGCAGTCACGGAGGCCTTAGCCAGCCTCTGTTTTCATTAGCTCTGAGGGTTACACTGCTTTATTCTTAACTGGAGCAGCGTTCATCCCAGCACTGCCAAAGGGGAAGAGACCCCCACATCCTTTGAAGCCCCCCCTCCCAGTAAGCCAGGGCCAGTGGCTTCCTCCTCCTTTAACTCCGCCTCCCTTTATGTTCCCAGACCAACCAAAGGCCAAGGCCTTTTCATTATTTTCCGTTTCCTCCTCAGGAAATTATATGATTATAATAAAATACCAAAAAGAATAGAAACTACATTTGCCCTTCCTTAGCAGACGCTATTTTTAAAGCGCTTTTGTGTCTGGTGTCTTACATGAATCACTCTCAGGTCTTCACTGCCGAGGGTAATATTTATTCCTTTTTTAAAATTGTCATCGTTTTAAAGGTGTTAAAAATTACTCATGGCCCTTGTGAAAGCAGTGAGGATGGCTGTATTCAGAACCACCTCGGTAGCTTCTAGGACTGCTCAGGGGGCTCTCACAGAGGGAAAGTGTGGGCCCAACCCAATACAGTGAGAACAAGTAGGGATTTAGACACAGAGAGCCTGTATGTGCTTGTGTATGTTTGCGTACATGTATAAAGTCACTAAGAGCAGACGCGGAACTGGGGCTCGGTGGGAAGGCATTCTAGCTAAACGGACCTGATGGGATTCTTGCTGAAGGCAGGGAAGGTGGGAAGACACCACCTGGGGACTGGAAAAGATGACGATGCAGCTCAGGCTTCCTGGATGAGGCGGCTTCTGGGTGAGAATCAACAGATTTTTTTGCTCCAGGGTTGAGGATGGAACCCATCATCTTGCGCATAACAAACACAAACTCCTATCTCTGAGCCCCTCCCAAATTACTCTCCCCACCCCAACACAGGAGCTTTAAAACAGGATTCTTGCTAATATGGGACCCTACAAGGCTGGAGACTGAAGCTCACCGTTTGACCTGTGAAGCAAAGGGTCAGAGATGCTGACGAGTTTGACAAAGTAGAACCCACCATCCAAGGTCCCCTCTGAACATATTTCTCAACAGCCACTTTTATTTACTAAGGACCAGCTAGACATTCCTTGGCACTGTTGTCCGGGATAGATTGTTGTGTGGGATAGTATATGGGATTTCCTAGTGATCAGGCATTTAATGAAGGGGAAGTGTTATCTGAGTCCATAGGGCATCTCAGATTGGGTTTGCATGGCCTGGTACTGAACATCGGAGTAGTCTAAAGGTAGCTTGTAATGTTTGCCTATTCTGTTTATATCCAGGCCCCACTCTGGGGAAACGGCAGCTTTCACGCAATTGCCAAGTGAGGAGGGGGTAAAATAGGAAAAGGAAGCTTTGGTTTGCAGTGATGCAGTGGATGTGGGTGGAAATGGGGGATACCGAGACTCCACACTGTGGGGTGCTGTAGTGGATGTGATAGAAATGAGGGACACTGAGACTCCACAGTGTAGGGTGCTGCAGTGGATGTGGGTGGAATTGGGGGACACCATACTGTGGGGTGCTGCAGTTTTCCCATGAAACAAGATTTTTTTTGTGCAGTCTCCTTGTTGGTCAAAAATAAAGCAACCTCTGCACTTTGAGATTCATCCCAGCATTCTTGCCCAGTCTCGGTTATTCTTCGCTCACAGAATAAACCCGTTCTGGTCAGATTTCGACTAATCATTTACACGGTGCATGTGGTACTTTGGTCTGTGTAGGACGCTACCAAGAAACATCTTCTGCTGAGTGGCCTAAAGGAGAACTCATGTATTTTTTTTCACAGTTCTGGCGATTAGCAGACTCCCTGGTGTCGGAAACTCTGCTGCCTCCTCTCCATGTTCTGGGTGGGAAAGGGCAGGCAGCTCTCCGGTGTTTCCATCTCAGGGCGCCAACACCATTATGAGGCTCCATCCTGCAACCAAAGGCCGCACGTACATCCTCACACCATCTCTTCGAGGATCAGAACTTCAACTTATAAATTTCGGGATAACACAACACATTTAGACCACAGCAAAAGGAGGTAATTTATCAGAAAGCTGCTTGAGTTCGCTTGTTGGAACCTCACTTCCCATCCCCATGCATCTAGGGAAACTCTGAGTTGTCTTTCAGAAAGCTCCCTGGGTCTACAAGATGAAGTCAAGAATTCAGCAGCAGGCTTTGCCTTTGGTACAGCTGACTTGGGTGGATTCCTGTCCTATCTTGGACCCAAGGTCTCCCAAGGTTGAGTTTCCTCAACCTGCCTGCTGGGAAGTGGGTCACACCCAGCTCTGAGACCCTACCCCTTAGACGCCAGTTTAAACATTCACTCCATAACTTCAGCTGAGCTGCAAAAGCCTTAGGGTCTAGTCACACTGGACACATTCCTACAGCCATTCCAGTCAAAGCCTTGATAATACAGTGTTTCTAATTGTGTCCTTCTCCAGGAGATTCTTGGGGCATTCAAGCCACTGTACTGGTACGAGAAGACTGCTCCGGAATTCCTCCAGTGTTGGAGGGACCAGGAAGAGAGAACAGACCAATGTATTGTTTCTTTTTTACAATAGTGTAACAGCTTAACAGAAAGCTTCAAAGAGCTATCAACTGTGCAGACAAAACCATAACCTTCCTGTTGCTGGTAGTTCCTTCCAGGGTAATGGTCTCCGGCTACCAGCTTTGAGAGCCATTAGCTTCCCTGCTACAGTCCTGGAAATGTCAGCTCGGTACAGTGTGGTCTTATAAACGTTAATTTTAGCTGTCAACTTGACCGAGTGGGGCATTCCAGAGAGCTGGAGTGTATGACCTCTGGGTTTGTCTTTGTGTCTCTGTGGGAGTTTTAGGGAGAGTCATATACTAAGGAAGACTATAACTTCAAGCGATGAGCCAGAAGTTACTATCGGTAAAGTGTTTTGTTGTAGCAAGGAGACAAGGGCTACCTAACGGTGCTCCAGGAAGGTTCCAGTGCATGCATGGCTCAAGGCAGAGCCCATTCCTGATCTGCCACTCCTCTGATCATTCCATAGCTCAGGAAGAAACACGACTGGGGTATTAGATACTGACACGCACACTACAGAAAAGTGTGACATCCCTGGATACCTCAAGGTAGAAGACAACATGGAAATCTTAGAACACAGCTGAAAGGACTTTTGTACAGGCAAAAACCAGCCAATGATACCTTGGTGACTTCACTGAAGTCAGTCAATACCGTAAGAAATACTTCAAAGCAAAAAGAGGAGGAGGGAGAAGAGAAGGAGGAAAAGAAGAAGGAGACAGGAAGAGGAACAGGGAGGAGGAGGCATTCCTTTTGCCTCTTCTTCTTTTGACTTACATAGTCACATAGTGTCAAGACAACTTGGTACCCCTATGGTGGAGTTACCCTATCTGAGCTTAGCCAGGCATATGGCTGTGCAGTGTCGTCTCTTTGGATCCAGAGTAGAACCTGAAGCCTCTGCCGATTGCTGTACTGCCCAGGGCTGCCTTCAATAGGACTAGGCGGAGGATGGGGTTTTGATCCTGTAATACCTCCTGCTCCTGGAAGTCACTTGGGATATGCATGCTTGTTGTGTCTGTGTCTAGCATTTGGGTTCAGAAAAGCCATTGCAAGTGTGGGTGTATTTGTTACTTTTCCATTGTGACAAAGTAGCCTCACCCAGAACAACTTAGGGGAGAGTTTGTGGCTATGGTTACATAGCTTCTGCTTGCAGAGGGAGAAGAGGCAGTCATGCAGTGAGGTACGGCAGCAAGCAGCAAGCGTCGTGGCAGGAACAAGAAGGCGAGAGCTCACATTTTCAATAGCAAGCAGAGAGCAGAGAGAACTGAAAGGAGGGTGGGCTCTGTATTCTCAAA
The DNA here is from genome assembly GCF_982192425.1 of Myodes glareolus. NCBI lineage: Eukaryota > Metazoa > Chordata > Mammalia > Rodentia > Cricetidae > Myodes > Myodes glareolus. The sequence continues at coordinate 54,890,303 of NC_142048.1, read as the reverse complement.
GCTTGCTTCTAGTGCCGTACTTCCTCCAACAAGGCCATACCTTCTAAACCAGCCCAAACAGCACCAACTGGGAACCAAAAGTTCAAATGACTGCGCCTCTGGGGGATGCTTATCATTCAAACTCCCACAATAGATAGGCCCAGTGGATTATTTGACATCCACATTTTATTTGACTAATTAAGATAAATAATCCTTTACTATAAGCCCCCTGAGAGAGCAATTCAGATCATATGACTGGGATAGCCTCAGGCTTGTTACACATTTGTCTGGGTTCACCTTGGTCCATACACCAGGACTTCAAGGGGTAAGAATCTGTCCGCCAGGTGAAAAAAATAAAAGCATTGCTGTACTTTGTCATCTGCCTTCTGCAACATCAAGACCTAATCAGGTTGGTAGCTGCCAGTAAGTCTGATGACCAGGCTGTCGTGAGGCCCAGACCATCCAACCAAGGATCATGGACAACAGGAACAGAAGCAGGTTGGTCTTCAGTTGGAACCTCCAGCTTGCTCTGGGAAGCCCCATTTCTCTCTCTCCAAACCCCACCACCTCCAGAGACTCTCCAACAAAGGAAAACCACCAAAAGCCCAGTTCCACATTCTTAGTGGTGGCGCCTTCCCTGAAGTTGCCAGCTGCCCAAGTCCCATCCAAGCACACCCTAGCTGGGCACAAACTCAGCTTGTGGGGGACACGCCATCATCCTGCATCGACAAAGTATTTAAGGTCCCTCCCTCCTTTAGCTCGCAACTGTGGGTTTTTTTTTCTGCCTCTTGCCAACCTCGCCTTGATACCTGGGGGCCAGAGGAGTCACCCGGGAGTTGCTTTGCTCAAATATACCAGTTCTTTTGCTTTTTCAATTAGGCTGGATCAGTCTTACTGCATCGGTGGAGAAACCTATTATCAGGGTCCAGGAAAGCCATTAGCTGGTGAGGGCTGCTGAATGAACATCCATAGGAGAAACCATTGGTCACAGTTTGGTAATAGAATAGGACACACTATTATGGGATGGATCATTTTGTAAAGAGAATTGGCAGCATACCATGAGCACCCGGTGATTTCATCACATAGATGGAATTTATAGCAGCATTCCTTCCAAGAGGGGGGCAGCCATGGAACTGAAGCAGCGGCGTAAGGGAACAGAGCCCGTGACAACCGGGAACACTTCTCACAGGTAAGCGGCCCAAATGGCATGTGGCTGAATGCTCTCCGACTTAGAAATTGAGCTTCCTTCTAAATACCTGAGAGGAAACTGCTTTTCCTTTAGAGGCCTCATTTCTGGAACCGAGAACAAGGTTTTTTGTTTGTTTTGTTTTGTTTTTGTTTTTTTTAATCCTGACTAAAACATCTTAAACCAGGAGCGTCTGGACAATACTTAAGTTTACATGCCTATTTAGGTCAGAGGAATTAAAAAAATATGTAGATATTCATAAGAAAATTTCCAAATTCATGTAATTTCTTAATAAGCTATGACTCCTTGTCCCAATACCAGTACCTTTAGATACTCTGTAAGCATCCACTAAAACTTGTAAGCCAGCATCTTTCAGGAAAAACATCTTTTTTAAAAAAATAATTTATTTATTTTATGTACATTGTTTTTTTTTTTGCCTGCATGTATCTCTGTGTGAGAGTTGTCAGATCTTGGGGTTACAGACAGTTGTTAGCTGCCATGTGGGTGCTAGGAATTGAACCCAGGTCCTCTGGAAGAGCAGTCAGTACTCTTAACCACTGAGCCATCTCTCCAGCCCTCAAACTGGCAAAATTAGAAGTGAATGAAAAGAAAAAGGCAGGATGTGTTTGCTCTTGGGTATGATGAAGGAGAGGGCTTCTTGTAGCTACAAGGGAGAGTATAATCAGAGGCGGGGACATTTGGGAGAGTCCAGCATAAATATGACCCTGAGATGGGCTATGTGAGAAGAGGAGAGAGGGGAGAGCCAGGAGACCAAGGGGCCAGGAGGGTAAAGGATATATAAAAAGACTGGGCAACCAAAATGTCTGGATTGTATAGGGAAGAGCAGCCCAGTCCCTGGGCTGGAGAAGTTCAGGGTAGTGGGCATGGTATGCCAGCCATACCCTGTAACAGGGAGTGAGGGATGTTGGGAGACTCTGGCAACCAGTTCCCCTTTGATCTGTTTAAACAGCACCTCTGCCATTTGTCCCAGGTTTGAGGCCTAAGAAGAAGCTAGCTTTAAAATAATTGCATACTGTAAAAAGAAATAGGAAAGTAGACATTTAGAGGCAAGATGTAAAAGGTAGAAACCCATGGCTGAACAGAGTCCCACTATCTGGGGACAGCAGACGCGGCTTGGTAGGTTCAAACAGCCAAGGTCATCTGAGGCAAGCCAGCTTTGATTCCCTAAATCAAAGCAACGGACGCCTGTTCCAAGAGCCTTCCTCCCTCCCTCGACTGCCCTGGATCTCTAGGGAAGGTAGGTCAGTAAGTTTACAAAGTCGAATCAAAAGCAATTATTGCTAAGACCTTTGCTCTTCGGTCTCTGCAGAGAGGTCTCTGAAAGGAAAGGAGGAAGGAGGAATGGGATGAAGGAAGGAAGGAAGACGGGGAGAGAAGAAAGCAGACAGAGGAAGGGACTCGGATTCTTTCAGAATTAGCAACAAAGTTGACAAAGGAAAGGCAGCATTCAGAAGTTGCATCTGAGGAACCGCAGGGTGGGGGCCCCTGCAACCTGCTGTTTTCCTATCTAAGCAGACTGCAGGCATTTGGGGTGGGGGTTCCTGTTTGGTTGCAGGCTTTGATGTGTTCAGACGGTCTGTAAAGAATAGCTGGCCTGTGTAAACACACAGGTTCTGGGAGGAGTCGTGAGAATCAGTTCTGTCAGAAAGGGTCTCACAGGGGAAGAGTCAAAGCTGAGGGTATCCTGACCATGAGGCTCACTGCCAGTCTGGTGCCCCTAGGAGCTTCCATGCCAACTCTGTTGCTCTTAGATTGAAAGGTAGATTTTAGGACTGGGAGGTGTAGCTCCTTGGTAAAGTGGTTGTCAGGCACTTGCTAGGCCTCTGGGGTTCAGTGATAAAAGCAAAACAAAATGAACAAACCCTTTCTCGGTCCTGAGCCAAGGACCTGCCTGGGAGGGGGAACCCCTGCTCTGCTGGGAGGGAAACCCCTGCTCACGGTTTGCAGTGTGGCTCATTTCTGAGCTGTCCTTTTCATGGCTGTGACTGAGCGCTGGAGATTCTGGACCGCTCACATCCAGCCCCTTCAGGACTGTGCTGGGTGGTTTTGTGTCAACTTGACACAAGCTAAAATCATCTGAGAGGAGAGAACCGGTGTGGAACAAGGGGAACACCCCTCCAATTGCTGGTGGGAGTACAAACTTATACAGCCACTTTGGAAAGCAGTATGGGGGTTTCTTGGAAAATTGGAAACCGATCTACCTCAAGACCCAGCAATTCCACTCTTGGGCATATACTCAAAGGATGCTTAATTGTACCACAAGGACACTTGCTCAGCTATGTTCATAGCAGCATTATTTGTAATAGCCAGAACCTGGAAACAACCAAATGAACTCAACTGAAGAATGGATAAAGAAAATGAGGTATATTTACACAATGGAGTACTACACAGTGGTAAAAAACAATGACATCTTGAAATTTGCAGGCAAATGGATGGAACTTGAAAAAAATCCAACCCAGAAAGACAAACACTGTATGTACTCATAAGTGGATGTTAGATGTGAAGACAAGGGTAACCAAGCTGTTATCCACAACCTCTGAGAAGCTAAGTAACAAGGAGGACCCTAACAGAGATGTGCATGGATGATTCTGGGAAGGGGAAATAGATAAGATCTCCTGAGTAATTTGGGAGGGGGTGTGAAGGGGTGAAGGGAAAGAGGAGTACATGAGGGAACAGGATGGTTGAGTTGGGGGAGGAAGAGAGAGGGAGAGTAAGGAAAGAGACATCTTGATAGAGGGAGCCATAATGGGGTCAGGGAGAAACCTGGTGCTAGGGAAATTCCCAGGAAACCACAAGGATGACCCCAGTTAAGACTGCTAGCAAGAGTGGAGAGGGTGCCTGATCTGGCCTTCTCTGTAATCAGATTGATGACTACCCTAATTGTCATCATAGAACCTTCATCCAATAATGGATGGAAGCAGATGCAGAGATCCACAGCTAAGCACTGAGCCTAGCTCCTGGAGTCCAGTCAAAGAGAGGGAGCAGAGATCATATGAGCAAAGGGGTCAAGATCATGATGGGGAAACCCACAGAGACAGCTGACCGGAGCTAGTGGGAGCTTACTGACTCTGGACTGACAGTGGGGGATCCTGCATAGGACCGAATTAGGCCCTCTGAATGTGGGTGACAGTTGTATGGCTTGGGTAGTCTGTGGGGTCACTGGAAATGGGTCCAGGATTTATCCTTTGTGCATGAACTGGCTTTTTGGAGCCCATTCCCTATGGAGGACTACCTTGCTCAGCCTTGATACTGGGGGAAGAGGCTTGGTTCTCCCTCAACTTGATATGCTATACTTTGTTAACTCCCCATGGGAGGCCTTACTTTTTTTGAAGGGGTTGAGGGGGTATTGGGAGGAGGAGAGGGAGGGGAAACTGTGGTTGGTATGTAAAATAGAAAAAAAAACCTTTTAAATAAAAAAAATAGAAAAGATATTGAAATCATCATGGAATGTATTAAGTACTTTTTAAAGTTATGGAACGTAAAAATTTTCCCAATCCAAAAAGAAAGAAAGAAAATATCTCCATAAGATCAGGCTGTAGTAGTCCTGTAGGGCATTTTCTTATTTAGTGATTGATGGGGGTGTGCCCAGTCCATGGTGAGAGGGGCCATCCCTGGGCGGGGAGTCCCTGGGTTCTCCAAGAAAGCAGGTTGAGCAAACCATGGAGAGCAAGCCAGTAAGCAGCACCCTCCATGGCCTCTGCATCAGCTCCTGCCTCCAGGTTCCTGCCCTGTGTGAGTTCCTTCAGTGATGACCAGTGATGGGTAGTATACGTAAACCTCCTCCCCAGGCTGCTTTGGTCTTGGTGTTTCGTCACAGCGACAGTGACCCTGACCAAGGCAAGGAATCACTTTCCCTCAATTTAATTCCATTCTAAATTCCTACTGGATAACCCTGTGAAGTATAGAAACCGGAGGAGAGAGGGAGAGAGGAGGAGGAAGAAGGAGGGGAGAGATAGAACGATTATGGGGACTTAAATCTGCAGATTGGAATGTTTTGAACTTATACACACATAATATCAACTTATAAAAGGGCTGTGTATCCCAACAGCCGTCTAAGTCATTTCCTTCCAGGACACTAACAATCTTCCTGATGGTTAAACTCTAGGAACCACCACCCGAGAAAGTTCTTTGCAAAACTGAGCCTTTTGGCTGTGGCAATGTCTCTGTGGTGTCTAGAGACAACTCCAAGTTCCCATTTTTAACCTAATAGTTGTCGGTCGCGCTGGCTACCAATAAATTAGAGCCCTACTGTATGGGTGGTAAAGTCTTGGGAGAAATCATGCCGAGGTTAGATTCATTACTCTAGGAGTCAAAGCAATGCCAGTGTGCCCCAGGAGTCTGCAGGGCCACCATAGAAGGGCGACTATTTATAGTTAGGGTTCTACTTACTGTCTTTACCTTACCTGCCCAGGCTTCACCAAGATTTCCTACCTAGTTAGTCATGTGTTCCAGAGTGTGGAAATGAACAAGGCCCCAGGTTGAGAGGTTATCATTATGCCCAGTACTGGGCAGACTCTTGTAGCCAGCTGGGCTTGGAGATCCATAGAGGGCCAGGCTCCAGGGGCCTCCTGGGATCTGTACCCTGAACTGAATGAAGGCTTACAGTCGTTAAAGCTCCTAGAGCCCTGGGCTGGGACTGCACTGGAAAGGCCTCCGGGTGGATGCATCAAACAGCTCACCTTTTTCTGATTCATCCTGAGCTGTCAACAGGGCAAAAGTCAGTGCTTGATCAAGCTCTGACCCCTGAGCCTGAGTCTCCCGGGTGCCAGCTATTCAGGAGGTCTCTGAACTGTGGTTGAGAGCACGTGACTCCCACAGGGAGGACGAGGAGTTAGTCCGGGATACAGCCAGTTCAAGCCAGCCAGAAGCAGGCAGGGAGATCTGGACTCCCACTACTTCCTGCTGCACAGTTCCCTGAGGCACAGATTTTTGTTCAAACATAGTGCCCCAGAGAGGACGTGAACACGGGCCTCGCTCCATCTCAAGCTGCTGCTGCTAGATCAGAATTCCCTGTCCTCAGTAGGACTGTCTACTAGCACCCCCTCAGACTCAGGCGTCAGGACACACAGATGTCCTCATTTGCTCCCGAGAACGAGCAGGAGCCTTTGTTTTCCTATAGGATCTGTCCTTGGCATCGAGATCTCAGAAGGCGGCAATGAAAGGGGCTTCTTTTCCCCACAGTTCTATGTTCTTTTGTGTGATTTTCACGATAAACAATTTTCAAGATCTGCAGGGGCATATGAAGTGTACTGAATAATCAGAACCAACATTAAAGTACAGTGGTTTTCTTTAAAAAAAAAAAAAAACCCAAAACCTCTTTTCTAGTTGAAAATCAGACCCCATGGCTTCCAGGTCTTTTTTAGCCCTGTGCCAACAGCACCATTTTCTCCCCATGGGTTCCTCTGTCTTACTGATGGTTACTCTACCCCTCCGCTTCCATCTTTTTTACCCAGCAAGTGTCCCCAGAGCAAGGTCAACATCGGTGAAGCATTTAGGTGAGCAGCAGTGATGGTTTCACCTGCCTGGACCAAGGATCTCTCTGAGAAAAGCAGTTTGCAGAAATACCCCCACATACACAATCCCAAATATGACTGCAAAAATCCGGAATGTGTAGCCCCCACATGCAGTCTCTGTTTTTGCTGGAACAAGTCACGTCGCTTATGATTTGGAAAGTTTTCTCTTACACATGGAAGGTCAGCATTGGCTCCAGGGATCTTGTTGGTCATTCTTGGTCATTCTTAAGCATCTTAGAAATGCTGGGTTTGTTCCAATGGTTTTTCTTGCCATACTGCTTGGGAAGTTGTGCATGCATGCTGCTACCAGCAGGGCGATGTGACCTACAGAGAGGACCAACTCATGTCACTGTTGTCTAGCTGGCTTTCAAGATTTATACAGGGGACAGCACGGGCACTCCTGGCTGTTTGTGGCTTACTGCCCACTTGGACTGTTAACTTCACCATTTTCCTTTGTGACATGCGTATTGGACGGCACATTGAGCCAGGGCTTTGGGAGGTTACTAGAGGCCAGATGAAATCATGATGATTGGACTTTCCATAATGGAAGTATTCTTATGAGAGGAGGAAGACACTAGAGCTCTAGAGCTATCGTTTTCTTTCTTTCTTTTTTTTGCGGGGGGGGGGGTGTGCTTCGAGATAGGGTTTCTCTGTAGTTTTGGAGCCTGTCCTAGAACTAGCTCTTGTAGACCAGGCTGGCCTCGAACTCACAGAGATCCACCTGCCTCTGCCTCCCGAGTGCTGGGATTAAAGGCGTGCGCCACCACTGCCCAACTATCTTTGGCATCAAGAAGGCACCATCTACAAATCCCTTCCTCTGCAGGTGACTTCATCTCTGACTTTAACGTCTCAAGAGTTATACAAATGCCATGGCAGTCACCCTGGAGCGGCATTTAGAGACTACAGAACCTTGCTCTGTCATTAACACAAGAGCTCACCCAGCAAATAATAGATGTGGATGGAGCTGAGCTTGTGAGTCTGGTTGACTGCAGCCGATCCTCACATCGGTGAGGCTGACAGGTTGTACCACTGTTGTGTGAGTTCTTCAGAAGAGCTGGTGAGTGAGGAAAAGCTGAAGCTGTCATCAAACATCAGTGGCTGGGTTAGGACCAACCCCAACCATCTTGACAGGAAGAAGATCCAAATACATCACCCCCAAAACTTGCTTCTTTGGCAGACTGATGATTTTGATTTAAAAGATGTAGATGGACTTTTCTGTCTCACTAGTCAGCTCTGTCCTGCCAGCCAGCTCCCAAATAACCACACGGAGACTTCTTATTAATTATAAATGATCACACCAATAGCTTAGACTTATTACTAACTTAACCCATATATCTTGTCTATGCTCTACCACATGGCAGCATCTTTTTTTTCCAACACGACATGTTCATCTCCTGCTTCCTTTGCATCTGGCTAGTAACTCCACCTTCCTTTCCAGCATTTCAGTTTGACTCTCCCGCCTAATCTTTTCCTGCCTAACTACTGACCAGTCAGCTCTTTATTAACACATATTCACAATTTATGAAAGGATTATTCCACAGCAAAAAGAAACTGAGAACCCGTCAATGTTGAGCAAATCCTCCTTCCATCTCTATTGCCTTAAATAAAGTACACAGTTTCCCTTTGATCACATGGGTAAAAGAAACTTTGCCAACAAATGCGCCCAGCCAGGAAGAGAGTGGTTTGGTTCCCAGACACTTCATCAGCTGAGTGAGTTCATCTGGTGGCGTAGCCACTCCCAACAACCACACCCTCTCTGTGACGCTGGGTAGTATTCAACCATCAGTGACCTCAGCCCCCACACATGTGAAGCCCCAAACGCTGCTCTCCAATTCCTATATCATGTTAGAATGAATTCGTGGACCAGCTGAAGAACCCTAGTGGTAGGAGGAAGTGATTTTTTTTTCTGCCTAGATCCCATATTCCCCTTTCATTACCTTCCTATTTTGTCCAGTGCCTAAATGGGAAGAGAGTGACTGACGTTCTAAGGTTTCTGTGGCTGGCCAAGTACAGCCTTGCCCACTCAGGCTGAAGTCCCCCTCCTCCACTGTATTCCAGCTGAAGGGAGATCTAGATGCCCTGTGAAAGACATGGGTCCAAACTCTTTCACGACAGTAGGGTGCCAGGGTTCAGGCCACCACGTGAAGGATAGTGGCTTCTCTTTGGTCTGTGCCTGGCTGATTTTATGTATAATTAAGTTCATGTAAACACAGGGCTCCATGGCCAAAATGCCACTGTGAAAACCGCTGAGCCAGTTCAACCTCTTTATTTTTATTGTTGCTCCCTGGGGAATGCTCTTTACTGTAGGTCATAGAGCAAACGGTTTGGCGGAGCTGCCACGACCAGTCCGAGAGGCATTAATACTGTTATCCAGACCGATAGCAGCTCCCCAGACGAAAGATCTGGACACAGGTCCTCCCGGCTCTCACGTGGACACTTTCCTCCTTCCACTCTGAAAGCTTCCCACTCCACCTAACACTCGGTGTCTGTGGCCAAAGGTCACCAGTTCAATCTGCCTGTAGCCAGAGCCCCACAGCCATGAAAATTACAGTGCTTGAAAGCCCAGAATGGCATCTGCAGGGTACATGTCAAACCTCTGAAGGAGGTGGAGTCACTTAGGGAAATCAAAGGACAGGAAAACTCAAAGCAAAAACGAGAGCCAGCACTTGACCAACTCTCCGCTTGTACCCCAAACAGTTTTGAACAGCAACAATCGAGAACCATTTAACCCCCAGAGCTCTAACCCCTAGAAGAAAAGACACTGCTTAGGCAGAGCGGCGAGCAGTGAGCAGCTGGGCACCATGGAGGCTTCCTCTACCCCCTCTTGTACAGCTAAAACAACTAAACTGAGGTTTCTCCCCCCACCCCCTGCAACATCTGCTTTAAAAAAGCAAGAGATGTGAGTTTGTCTAACATCTGCTCCCATTCCAGCGTTGTTCCTTGGAGAATGTGAACCGGTCTTCTCCATAACAGCAGAAACACCATCCTCAGATGTCCCACGTCACGAACAATTTAAACTCCTACTGTTACCCGAGAACAGTCACTGGAGAGGCTCTCTTTTCCCCTAAGCGTAGTTACACTTGAGAGTCTATATACTTTATCTAGAGAGAGCAAGATTAACTGCTTTTTTTACTCAGGGGAGGGCATGAGTACAGTCCCTTCACAAACAAAGCTGGCAATCAAGTTTCACACGTTTGGGGGAGTCTCAGAGATTGCGTGCTCTGCAATGAGAGCCTAGGGGGTGGTGTTGTTGGGGACATTCTTAGGATCAAGATGTCTCACCTATCAGGCCATATTTTTTTTTTAATGATTGAAGAATCATGTCCTATGAAATCTTATCATATGAAAATTCGGTAAGATATACAGAAGAAAATAGTAAATAACCCATTATCAGAAGTAACTATCAGGAGCATTTGAATGTATTTTTTCCAGCACTTAAGCATATAACTGAGGTCAGACCCCCTATAGCTTTGTTCACTGCATTTAAAAATTAGTGGCTTTTGGGCTGGCTTGTAGCTGAACTGGTCGAGTGCTTGCCTAGCACACATGAATTCTGGGAAAGATCCCTAATATGACATAAAGCCAGGTGTGGGAGTGCAGGTCTACAAGCTCAGGAGTTGGAAGGTAGATGTACAAGGACGAGAAGTTCAGGCTGCACTTGGGACATAAAAAAGTCAGGACCACCCTGGATTGTGTGAGATCCTGGCTTGAAAAAACAATCAGGGAAGAAAAACAAAAACCAATAGCCTTAGTTTTTCAGAGTACTTTAAGTTTATAGAAAATCATGCAAAAAGTTGAGGTCCCTTGGCTGGTGAGATATCTCAGCTGGTAAAAATTGTACTTTCCCCACAAGCCTGTTGGCCTCAGTTCAATCCTCAGAACCCAGGTAGAGGTAGAAGAGAATCAACTCCACAAGCTGATCCCTGGATCTATGATGGGACTTTTCTTGTCTTTCCGGGATAACCTGACCTAGCTCCTGGAGGTGAAACTGTGGATGGTGTGGGTTTCTGTGGGTCCCCCACACAGTGCTCAAGCTGACTTGCATTGGACAGCCAGACATTTGCCAGCTATATTGTAAAGTCAAACTTCTGCATAGTCCAGGGCCATTTCTGCTCCGTAGACTGGTTTTCTGGGGTTAGCTGTCTATGATTGCTCATGTCTACCTGTCTGTGGTTTTGTACACATTTCCTGGTAGCTTATTAAAATTGTCAAGAAGCAAAACTCTATTTAGTGTGGATTTGTGTCGGGACACACATCCAGAGTGGGTGTGTGATAGGCGAGAGGTCTACCACTCATCTGCCTGTATCCTAGGCATCTCAAATTATTTCTAAACTTAGTAAAATATTAGGTTCATTCAACTTGCTAATCAGTGTTGGCACAAACCCAAATGTAGAAGATATTTTATTGGCTGTGTAGAAGGTAACTTTCATTCTTTTTTTTTCTGAACTACTATTTTAAAATAATTTACTTTAGCCATGTGGTGGTGGCACATGCCTGTAATCCCAGCATTCAGGAGGTAGAGGCAGGTGGATCTCTTTGAGTTTGAGTCCAGCCTGATCTACAAGAGTTTGTTTCAAGACAGTTAGGGCAGTTACACAGAGAAACCCTGTCTCGAAAAAACAAAAACAAAGAACAACAACAACAACAGCAACAACAACAACAACAACAATAATAATAATTTATTTTTATTTGAAGCCAGTTAAGCACATTGTCAAGGATTACAGCAGTTGTTTTAGTGGATAGGTCAGTAAGAAGGTGCACTCACTCCGGAGAGTGTGAGCAAAGGGCTCGGTTCCTAACATTCTCCACCTGAACTGTGGTTAATATCGTCACTGGACATTTACTACGGCAGCTAAACTAGGGTGATAATTACTGTTTTTGAAAAGGATTTATTTTCATTGTTTTTCAACTATGTGTGTCTCTGTGCAGGTCTGTGCACATGGGTGGAGGTGCGCACAGAGGCAGGACGTGTCAGATCCTCTGGAACGGGAGCTATAGGTGGCTCGTAAGTCATCTACTGTGGATGCTAGGAACCAAACTCAGGACCTGTGCAAAAAGCAGCACACACTCTCGGATTCTAAGCCAGCTCGCCAGTTCCCAATCCTTTTCTTTTTCAAAAAATGCTTTATTATTTGAGAAATCATTTTTTTTTTATCATAATCACCTTTTGGCCCTTCCTTTTCCTCCTCCCCTCCCTGCCCACCCAGCCTCATTCTCACTCTGTCTCTGTCTTTGTCATCTCTCTCTCCAAACCACAAAGTCCAATTTGTGTCACCCAAACACTCTCGAGTGAGGCCTACCCCGAGCACTGTCGCACCCTTAAAACAAAGTAAACTTATCTTCTATAAATTATCCAACTTTCAAAGTATCAAATGTATCTCTACTCTATTTTTCTGTAAAAGAAAGGTTAAACATAGCTTTTACTTCCTAAAATAAAGTACCCTGTAATTAAGTATTTGCAATCAGATTTCTAGATTGGCAGCCTAAAAACATGCAGGCTGGAGTTGACCAACTGTTGGCAAAACTGATTTTTCTTCTTTAGTCTTCAAGCTGATTTTCAAGAGGAAATTACCATGCAAATTAACCTAACCACAGTGTCACTGTGACCAACAGTTTAGGCTCTGTGTAGGGCACCGCCCATCTTTAGCGCATTCTATGAGGAGAAGCCACTGATAATCTCTCTCCTGAAGTGGAGACGCTCTGTGTTTAAATTTCTTATTTGTGAAGATTGAAGGTTATTTAATTTCAAAATTTTCAAGATTTTTTTAAAAGTGTATTTTTGAGGAGGGCCTCATTACATACCAGCTGACCTGGAATTTCATGTATTTCTCACTCAGCCTGGTCACAGGCGTGTGTCATTATACCGGACTAAAACTGTCTTTTAAGTTTTATAAGCAATGTTTAGATATCTTGTGTTGCTTTAGGAATACTCAGGAAATTCATCTGGTATGGGGATATCAAATGTCCCAAAGTGAGTTCTGGGAAAACAGAACGCTAATTTGGTCACCGTTGCTAGTCTAGATGAGGCTAGAAGATAAATATTTTGCTTGTTTGTTTTCTATTTTTCAGGCTGAAAGATGGTTTAAAACTGATTTGCTGTATGTGGTTTTGTTTTTTAATGTAAGTGCAGATCTAAAAAGGCCGTTGTGAGGACAGGATAGCGTTACCCATGCTTTCCTCTGCCACCCTGTCCTTAGTGTGGCCTGCCACCAGAACAGTTGTGGAAGGGCTGGATGAGAAATGCTGGTGGGGGCGGATTTCAGGTTTTCTGTAGAAATGTCATTCTAGGAAACTTAATTTTTTTCACAATGGGATGCTATGCATGCATTAGAAGTTGCTGTTGCAGAATATCGTATTCTGCTTATAAGGCTGTGGAATGAGACAACCAAGCAGAACAGAGGTTAGGAGGAGGCAGGCCTTCTTCTTCCCACTGAGGTCACAAGGTAGGCAGGCAGTCCCTCAAAACCCTATAGCACACGCCTGACCTTTGACAGGAACCCTGTGCAGCTGGGTCAAAGTTTTGTCTCTCAGGGGGCCTCATGCTAGGCAGAGCGAAGTTCTGGCGAGTAGAAGTGTGCAGAGCCACT